>NC_056737.1:1281239586-1281317086 GCF_019279795.1 Protopterus annectens
TCTTTATATCAAAATAATGAATCTAGTGTTGTTCACTGACAATTCAAATATGTTATAATATTTTGCTTCATTATGTAAGCAGTATCAAGAACGATGACAATATCTATGTAAGCAGTATCAAAAATGATGACAATGTCTTTATAAGCAGTAACAAAAATGATGACAATGTCTAAGTAAGCAGTATCAAAAACGATGACAATGTCTACATAAGCAATATCAAGAACGATGACAATGTGTACATAAGCAGTATCAAGAATAATGACAATGTCTACATAAGCAGTATCAAGAATGATCACAATGTCTACATAAGCAGTATCAAGAACGATGACAATGTCTATGTAAACAGTACCAAGAACGATCACAATGTCTACATAAGCCTTATCAAGAAAGATGGCAATGTCTACATAAACAGTATCAAGAATGATGACAATGTCTATGTAAGCAGTACCAAGAACAGTCACAATGTCTACATAAGCCTTATCAAGAAAGATGGCAATGTCTACATAAACAGTATCAAGAACGATGACAATGTCTATATAAGCAGTATCAAGAATGATCACAATGTCTACATAAGCAGTATCAAGAACTATGGCAATGTCTTTATAAGCAGTATCAAGAATGGTGACAATGTCTACATAAGCAGTATCAAGAACGATCACAATGTCTACATAAGCAGTATCAAGAATGATGACAATGTCTATGTAAGCAGTATCAAGAACGATCACAATGTCTACATAAGCAGTATCAAGAACGATGACAATGTCTACGTAAGCAGTATCAAGAATGATGACAATGTCTACGTAAGAAGTATCAAGAATGATCACAATGTCTATGTAAGCAGTATCAAGAATGATCACAATGTCTACATAAGCAGTGTCAAGAATGATGACAATGTCTACATAAGCAGTATCAAGAACGATCACAATGTCTACATAAGCAGTATCAAGAATGATGACAATGTCTTTATAAGCAGTATCAAGAACGATGACAATGTCTACATAAGCAGTATCAAGAATGATAACAATATCTACGTAAGCAGTATCAGGAACGATGACAATGTCTACGTAAGCAGTATCAAAAATGATGACAATGTCTACATAAGCAGTATCAAGAACAATGACAATGTCTACATAGCAGTATCAAGAACGATGACAATGTCTATGTAAGCAGTACCAAGAACGATCACAATGTCTACAGAAGCCCTATCAAGAACGATGACAATGTCTACATAAGCAGTATCAAGAACGATGACAATCTCTATGTAAGCAGTATCAAGAATGATCACAATGTCTACATAAGCAGTATCAAGAACGATGACAATGCCTACATAAGCCGTATCAAGAATGATGACAATATCTACGTAAGCAGTATCAAGAACGATGACAATGTCTACATAAGCAGTATCAAAAATTATGACAATGTCTACATAAGCAGTATCAAGAATGATGACAAAGTCTACAGTTCAGGGAAATCACTTTCGACAATGTCTACGTAAGCAGTATCAAGAACGATGACAATCTCTATGTAAGCAGTATCAAGAATGATCACAATGTCTACATAAGCAGTATCAAGAACGATGACAATGTCTACATAAGCAGTATCAAGAATGATGACAATATCTACGTAAGCAGTATCAAGAACGATGACAATGTCTACATAAGCAGTATCAAAAATGATGACAATGTCTACATAAGCAGTATCAAGAATGATGACAAAGTCTACAGTTCAGGGAAACCAATTTAACAGTGTTTATTTAGTGTTTGATTTGTCTTTTAGTTTTGTTATGACATTTATTAAAATCATTTTTATCAAAGAAAATAAGCAATGGGATATTGTTTCATACAAGAATTGCTCTGAATTATCATTATGTTACTTTATAGCATTATCAGTTATTATGGTACAATAAAAAGGCTACTAAATCATTACCCTTAAGGGAGTTTAAATTGTTTCATATACATTTGCATTCATTCTAGAAAATATCTTTACTTATTGCTCCTCTTTCCTTTTTCTTGTTGTTGTTTCTGTCATTACAGTTCTGTTGTTTATGACAATAATGTATTAATACTTTGTTTCTACATTTTAAATTACACAATAATTTCTACACATGGTCCAGAAGTAAACAATGACAGTAAACAGAAGAAATGCCTAAAATGTTATCACGTCTTCAAGCCATTCAGGGAACTGACATTACAGACAATATGTAAAACAAAATCATATATGAATTTTCATCCATCTTTAAAACAGATTTTTTACTGCAATTTTAAATAAAATTTTAGACTTATCAAAATCTAATCTGTATGCATCAATGTAAAAGACAGAGAGAGAGCAAGAGAAAGTGCACTGTGTGTGTTCCTGTCTATTTATTCTTGTTTTGTTGTAGCTCTTGCTTTCATGATTTTAATATGTTTAATGATTTTTCACTGTATAACAGCAATAAAGCACCATCATTTCATGCTAAATACAAAAAATAAAAAATATTACATATACAGCTGAGATATCACATAAAATGTCAAAATGAAAAAGAGTAATAACTTGGTTTTCTGTTTCTATGTTCTATGCATTATGTAAGAAAGTAGATGCTCTTACTTCCTCACCTCATTGAATGGCATATTTTAAAAGAAAAAGGTAGATTTGCATTCACTGTTCATAATATTATCGAAGGGACATGCACTTGGATATCCATATCAGTATATCGATGAACTATTTTTATTTAAATCTGTTCCTTTGCCCTTGTCTTGGATAGGCAATCTGAAATATTAATATGTTTTAATTCCCCTTCCAAACTGTTCTTCATGTTCACCTAAAAACATCAGGTTATAGTTATTTGCTTACTATATTTACTATAAAATATTCCTGTGTCTTTCTGTTTTGAGTACTCATATGTGCATCTGTAAGTAAAACATAAATAAATAAAAAGTTGAAACAATATCAGTAAATGTAGAAGTACTCCATAAAATACTTATCTCAGAACAACAATTTGTAATAACTTTTTTCATGGATACTTATAGTTTTATTCAGGCATGCAGATAAGAATCATACTTGCTACCAGGCCTTAGTTAAGAGAACCAAGAATTAAATTATTTTCCCGAATGATACTAGTAAGTGAATTTATCTTGCCTGCACATAAGCAGTCATCTGTTGGAAAGGACACTGTGGTAAGAAAGAGATAATTCCACCTTAAAGCTTTCAAATTAGCAACCCTAGCAGTAAGATAATTAAATAAAAAAAGAAGACTCTAATGACCCGCTTTTTGTCTCTCTATCTTCCACTCTGTCTCTCATTTCCTTTTGTTAAAGAATTAAGCCAGAGGAAGCCAGCATTCTAATAACATTTCTCCAGCAAAATGTATAATTTTATTGTTGTCATAATGTCTGCTTTTATTTCTAGGGTCAAATTTTATTTAAATTTTAGTCCATTAGCAACTAAAACACTCCATTTTCTGATAAACAGAATCAGCAGGAAAGAATCTTCAAGAGGAAAATGTGTTTCCACTGACTTTTGTTTTATTTGATCCAAATGACAGGTATATGCCATTTTTCCTGTATTTACATTAAAGATTGCAAAAAGGGTGACATTTTCACAACAAAACCAGCAATCACCAGTACTGCCCTGTGACAGACAGATGGAAGAAATAAAATAAAAATATGTCATTGATTCAGACCACCACAGAGGTTGAGTATACATCATTATGTATAAACCTTTAATTTTGTTTCTTTGAATGTTTTGTGCAGAAGCAGTCATCCAGTTGGTGTTAGGAAGTTTAAAAACACTTCAGTAAATAAATATCTCCTCATGAAGACACTAGGCACCAGTTAGGATAAATGCTGATTTTCTGAAAAAAATATCAGCACTAGGCTGGTGCAATATATTCAGCTATACTTACCTTGCCAATACTGCATTGTTTTCTAAGTACCTAATTGAGACTGATGAAAAGCTACAGATTTTAGGGGATGGCAATAGCTATACACAAGATATGTAGTAAATTAATGTGATAATCATAGTATGCATTACATCAGATTGCTTGACTGAAGGCATCATTCTGTAATAGCCACACTGAATAACTGGAATTGTCATGTGATGTGAACATATAAACTGAGATTTTTATAAAAAGCATGGTGGTATCTGAGTCGATGTTTCAGTGCAGTTGATTCAGTTGAAGCATAACATTAACAAATATAAACCATTACTTACATTTTTATTGAATTAGTGCCTTTACAAAGAAAAGCTGACTGATACCTCAAAAAAAAAAAGAAAAAGCATTTTAACTTGTATTTTCTTATTATACTTGCATTTCATTGAAACCACATGCACTTTAGAAAGCAGGTAATTAAGTTTGGTATCTGTGTGGCTTTATGTGACATTTAAAGTACATCTTATGCATAACTTGAGATAACAGACATGCTTATATTAAAATATATTTAATCTTTGGACTCAGTTAGTGCATTTGGAAAATGAATCACATCAACTCTACTAATAGGTGTATTCATAACAATCAAAAATACCTGAAAAAGTAGTAAATGAATGTTAAAAGTGCAGACAGCTTCAGAGGTTATTTATTAGACATTTTACAAAAGGCAATATGTTTTATGCAAATTGGCCTAGGGATTGCCTCAAATGATCCCTAATCTATAAAATGCAACATTCTAGTTATGGTGTTATAATAAACCTGTACATCAGATTGGTGTTTTGAATTACAAATGTGTATAATTCACTAGTTTGAAAATGCATTCTTTAAATGGCATGCATTCACTGGGACCTTATAGAGAATAAAGGGTTGTTGTCCTCATTAAATACATCCCCCTTCCACTATACCATTTTGTATAACAGAAAGCACATTCAGTATTCAGCTGTTACAGAAATAATGAAGACAGATCTCCTATTGGTGACCCATTTCTTTTTTTGAATAGTGTAAGTTAAAATTCATACCTAAACATCAGCTAGGGGAGCATTAAGAAATCTTTTAAGGGGCGGAGCCTAGATGGCCAACTGAGAGCAGTGAATTTTGAGAGCTCCATGAACTAGTATAATAATATAGGAAAATTTTATTATTTTCAAGTTTAAAATGTCAGAAATCATTAGATAAACTACTAAACTACATAAATATCAATTTTGGTGGAGACATACAAAAATATTCCTGTTAAGTAACTTGGAGATATATTGAGTCACTGAATATGAACAACTCAAGGAATTCTCATCCAGATGCGGCTTTGAAAAAAGAACTGCAATTGCTGACATCTACCTTACAGGAACTATCTTTGAAAATGGATGGCTTTAAAATTACTTAGAAAACTTCAAATTAAATTCTCAAAAACAGACTAATACTCTTAAGGAACTATTACAGCAACACCATAGAAAAATAACAAATATAGGGACTTCTCTAAATGACATTGAAGGGAGATTCAAAGAGGAAGAATTCCAAAAAGAATTTCTGCTTACACAGAATACATGGCTGCTTAACAAAACAGGAAAAGGAGAAACAACATAAGGATCTTTGGTCTGCCTGAAAACACCGAAGGAGAAGACATTGTTTCATTCTTAACAACTTGGATTCCTGAATTTTTAGACTTGATAGAGTGACGTTCATCTGGAATTGAAAGGGCGCATAGAGCACTAAAGAAACCTGCTTTTATCTCAACAAATGCTCCACCTAGATCGATAGTTATAAAATTTCTTTCATTTCTGAACAAGGAACTAATATTAAAATATGCTTGGAGAAAATCACCCTTAAAATACAATCAAAGCCTTATAAGGTTTGACAATGATTATTCTTCCAGAATACTAGAACAAAGGGAAAAAGTCTGGCCAGTAGTAAAACTGTTGAAAGAAAACAACATTAAAGCACAGCTGGCCTTTCCAGACAAAGATAAAAACACTTTTTGCCAATGAGATGAGAACCTTTAATGACTTAGAAGAAGCTACTATACTCATCAAAAATAACAACATAGTGTCTATCTCAGAAAAAATGGAATGGATGGCCCCTACTCTTAAAAGAATAAAAGAAACAAATCCTTGGACTGATGCTAGAAAGAAGAAACAAAAAACTGATTCCAAGATAGCTGTCCCAAAAAATAACTCTTACAACTACATCTCTCAAAAGTATCAACTGATATGGTACATCACTTGTCATCTGTTTTTATTTTAAAAAAGGAGGGTTTCTTAAACAACTGAGAAACAGTAATGATTTATTCAGAATGTTCAAATAGTCCAGTAATTCTTCACAAACAAAGGTAGGTCAAGATGGGTTGCTATTTACATTATATATAAGCCAAACAAAGCAACATATAATATAAACATAGACGTTTCTATTCCCCTACTTGAACTCAATGAATACTTATCTTGTTCATTTTTCATTGTTTTTACTTATAATAATTTAAGTAATGAATTAGCTAATTCAACAAGTTGCCATTCATCAGAGTTCAGACATAAATGTAACAAATTAATATCATATATAATAGCAGTAACAGTAGAGTGTTTTGAAAAAAAAATGTTGTCATGGAGACTAATGCCTTCTTCAGTTAAAGTATGGTTTAAAAATATGTATATCCTGGTTAAATAATAGTATCAAACTCTTAGTACAAATGTCATCATTATTCTGTCTAAACATAGTTAGTATCAATTATGGCAGGTATCATAGCTTTGAGTGCTGTTTGATCAATCCTGATATGGTGTGTGTGTGGATGCAGCCGTGTCTGGCAGCTAGTACAAATGTCATTATTATTCTGTCTAAACATAGCTAATATCAATTATGGCAGGTATCATAGCTTTGGGTGCTGGTTAATTAAGCCTGACATGGTGTGTGTGGATGCAGCTATGTCTGGCAGCTGTTGTATGTTGCCGTTTTCATCTCCGGTAAGCTGTGGGTTGCAGCTTGTGATCAAGGTTTACTAATGCTTGAGTATTAGGAAGAGATATTTGGTGTTTAGCTTGGGTCCAGGGGAAGGGGGGTGGATAAAACGTGATCTGGGATATTTTGGCAGAGAATAGTTTGCTTACACATCTGCTGAATGAGAGGTGGGAAAGCTGGAAGAATATGTTATCTCTTGTTGTGGTGGCTTATTGGGAGTTGTTTTTATCTGTTTGCTCTCCTTTCTTTTCCTGGCTGTTGCCTCACTGAAAGGGAGGGAATTTAGGCTTGAAATTGCAGTGAAGTGAAGCTTTGCTTCAGGTGCATCGCGAGCCTCTGGTATGCAGTACACAGACACACTAACAGAAAAAGATGCTCCCAGGTTGCTATGGTAACAGAGACAGAGTGACGATAATGCTTAATAGCACTGAGGAGCCTCTGAGATGATTCTCGGCAATGTTTTTGGTTTAAAAAAAAAAAAATATATATATATATATAAAATAAAAGGGCTGTTTTAAACCACATATACACGTAATAATGGTCTCCCAACACCTTATTTAGCTCATTAAATTGATTCTTGATAAAAGAAATAATAAAATAATAAGCACAATTTTATATTTAAAATGTATTTTGGTCCAAACACATTAAGAACTTACATAAGAGTGGAAGTCTAAGTTATTGTGAAAGACTAAGAGCACTTGGTCTTGTGCAGAACCCTTTGTAGTGGTAAGGGAGGTGAGCTTGCTCAGACATGTTGGGTATATAGGGATAGCTGATTCTAGGGGTGTTTGGGGGTGCCGGGAAGTGCTAGAGAGTCATCAGATTTCCTTTGTGGAGATATCTGTGGGAATGGAAGGTGTGTTGAGTGGTTCACTGGCAGAGTGGCCACTGAATGGAGCAGGCTGGTAAAATGGAACAGGACAAATATTGGTTTGGCTATTTTAAGAACAGCCTGGAAACACACATGAACTAGTGAGTGGTATTCTGGCAAAACTGGATGGGTATTGTTGCCCGTGCTTGAAGTACTGATATGTGTGTATGTAAGGATGGAAATATACTTATAACAAATAATAAACTAGAAGGGTCTCATAATTTAAAGTCTATGGACTGTATAAACATGCTTGGAAGGAGCTAATAATAAGAATAAGCATTACAGTGTGTGATGTCTCAAATAACTAAGCAACAGGCAGAAAAAAAAAAACACACACAATAGTTATGTAATGTATGATTTTAATAAATCTAGACATAAATTATATAATCATCATATAAGATGAAGCAGTTATCTGAATTTAGATATTAAAGACAGGATTTAATAACATGGGTTTGTGTATAATAACCCTACTGTCTTAACTTGTCATAAATGACATACACTACATTGAATATCAAGGGGAAGCGTGATGATTTTCTTACATAAGTAAATATGCATAACAAGTCATGTAATTCCTTTAACTTGAATTGTAGTTTTTGTAACCCAACTTGACCATATATAATACTTAAGCTGCTACCAAGGTAACTAATGTTTATATGTTAGACACAACAAGTTTTTAATAAATCCATATTAAATACGAACAGTAAGGATTTAGTGCTTTCATCTCCACCCTGGAGACCTCTTCAGAATCAATTAAAACAAGAAAAAGGCACTGTTTTTATATACACACTAATGAAATAATTGATCACCATTAAGTTAATCACAATTACATTAATCATAATTTAAAATACATGAACTGTTGAACATCTAAAGCCCTTAAAGGTATAGTGAGGTAAGTTACAAGTGGTTTAAATAACACTCATATCTACTATATTCTTGTATGTTGATTCAGATATATGGAGAAAAATATTCTTGTTTTAATTGATTCTGAAGAGGTCTCCAGGGTGGAGATTAATGTGGATTTATTAAAATTGCCGGAGTCGGATGATTACTTTTCCACCATTGGATTTCCTGTTGGATCTGCTTGCTGGTTTTATTTTATTTTTAATGTTTATATGTGACATCAAACTGACAAATTTGTTCAAGAGAAACAATAGAAGCCTAAACTTGAAATGTCACAGAATGTAACAATCATATTCTGAACAAATAGTATTAAATTGACAATAGACACTCAGTTTAATAACATGGGCTTGTGTATAACACTATTGTTTTAACTTGTCATAAATGACATACACTATATTAAACATCAAGGGGAAGTATGATGATTTTGTCATGTAAGTACATGTGCATAACGGATTCCTATCAGTTCATCGAAATGTCAGCAGTTCGAACTGTGAAGTTCAAAAACTGATTTTCGCGAAGCCACAGAACACCAAATTCTTTCCCAGGGAAAGAATTTGGTGGGTCGTGTGTGTGGCTTCGTGATTTTCAGCACTGTGGTGGAAAGTTAGGGGTCAGGTTCAAGTAAGTGTGGGATTGTGTGGACGTTAGGGTTAGGGCGCAGGTTAGGTGAGTTAGGATTAGGGCACGGGTGAGGTGGGTGTGTGATAGTGACAGACTTTAGGGTTTAGTCGGGATAGGTGAGTTAGGGTTAAGGTGCAGTCAGGTGAGTGTGTGATAGTGACGGACCTTAGAGTTAGGGTTTGGGTTAAGGTAAGTGGATAGATAGTAGTGTATGTACAGTTTAGTGTAGGGTTAGACGTAGGATTTTAAGTTTATGTGTGTGGATTGCTGTTTTTTGGTGTGCTTTTGTTGTGTGTGTGCTTCTTGGAACATCAATTTTTTTCCCTGGGAAAAAAATCGCTGTTCTAAGCCTTCAATAGTTTTGCACTTCGAGGTTAGAAGTTTGTACATATGGTGTTTGAACTTCTGCCATTTCGATGAAGTGATATAGACCCGTGCATAACAAGTCATATAATTGATTTAACTTGAATTGTGGTTTTGTAACCCATCTTGACCATATATAATACTTAGACTGTTACCTATGTAACTAATGTTTTATACATGACATCAAAGTGACAAAGTTGTTCAAGGGAAACAATAAAAGCCTAAACTAGGAATGTCACAGAAGGTAACAATTACATTCTGAACAAATAGTATTAAATTGACAATGATCATTCAGTTTAACCTTTGCTGATTATACAAAATAGAATGTTGCCATTTAAATCTAAAAAAAATTCAGTATATGCCATAAAATGGCAATTTATGAATATGGAAAGAGAACTTGTAATCATTAGTCACAATTAGTGAATTTGTTGTTTTTAACCTATAATTTCATTCATTTTATAATAAGAAATGACAGATATGAAAATCCTTATGTGTAGGAAATGGGAAAAGGGAAGCACTGATAATTAAAATGCACTAAATTTCATCAATGTTCACATAAAACAAACGTGATGCTTTAAGTCAGTTAGCAACAAACAAAGTGATTACTTAAATGCTGGCAAACAATGAAATATAACTTATGTTATTTCCAGTAAAATACATTATATTATAAACATTGGGTATAAATATTATTACCATCTATTTATATTAAGTAATATGTTTTGAAAGACTTTATCAATAAGGGTGAATATGTTAAATAACTGTGTGCTATAATATTTTACTGAGGTTTTATATATGATATATCCTACTTTACTATGATTGAATTGCTTGTCATCTATCTTTCATGTAAATATTAATTGCTCATACAATAAGTAGACATATTGTATTAGAATTCCGTCTAATCTACAATAGTACTATATCTGTTCAAAATAATATAAATGTTGCTTATTCCTATTACAAATATTCTCCATATGATAATTCAATTTATGGAGCTCAGATGTTCTGGATTGTCAAGGTATGAATGTAATCTGATGGATTTAGGTTTATCCATCAGATTAGGAATGGTTTTCATTCCATGGCTAATGCAGATCTTAGTTTTGTTAACATTTATTAATTTAAATTTGTTATTTCACAAAAACATTTTTAGGATACCTGACCAAAACATTACTTTACTGGTAAACACTCAAAGTATAAAACTGATAATGTCCTTTAAAAGCTCAAACATATACTTTATAGTTATCAGAGGAAAATGTTTAATAGTCACAATAAAACAAAAATACATAGTTTTAAATAACCTAAGATGGATTTAACTTTATCATATTTAAATACCAATGGCTTAAACAATCCTAGCAAGGGATCAAATCTACTGAAATATTTAAAATTGAAAAAAACACAGATTGTCTTCCTTCAAAAAACTAATTTCAAAACAAATGACAATTACAAATGGAATCCTAAAGAATATATGATATTGGCACAATCCACTTATGAGACAAAGACAAAAGGAGTAACAATTTTACGGAAAACAAATGTGATTAACCCAGAAATCATTTATAAGTATGAAGATAAAGAAGGCCATGTGACATTAGTAATAGTTAAATATAATAACAGAATATGGACCCTAGCCAATCTATACTGGTTCCCAGGCACTGGAACAGGAACTGTTAAAAAATACTTGAATTTCATTTCCAATAATTATAAAGGCAACTTAATATTAGGAGGAGATTTTAACTGTAAATTTGATATTTCCTGAAACTACAAATAAAAGACAGCTGCATACATCTGTTGCATCAAAAGCTTTAGACAAGTAGTTAAAATCATTTCATCTTGTGAATACTTTCAAATTTAAAGCAGATAAATATTTGTTGTTTTCCCATCAAAATCACAGATTTGGTACCCAAACTAGAATAGATAAAATATTTGCTGCACTTACACTCTAAAATCATTAATTTCTCAATCACTCCCTGACCCTTTTCAGATTACAATTCATTGATACTAAAACTTCAAAATGGGTACAAACTATTAATCTTTAACTCCAGAATTCCAGCATATATAACTAAAATTAAAGAGTTCAAACCCTGGTTATTATCTGAACTACAGTTCTTATTTAGATATTAATTACACCACAGAAATAAATAAAATAATGATATGGGACTCATTAAAAGCTTACATGTATGGTAAAACCCTAACTTGGTATAAAAAAATCAGAGAATGGGATTCTGAATTATTAGATCTACAATCCAAACTTTTGTCAGTAAAAGCTGAAAAAAATGAAAATCATTTGGAGATGAAAAAGAAATTAAAAGTATTAAACAATAAATACAATGAAATTCTAACACATAAAACTAGTTTATCTTTAGAAAAACTAAAAATTAATACCTTGGCCACTTCTCCCAAATATCTACATGATTTATCCACAAGAATCAAAATACAACCAAAAGCTAATAACATTAAAAGTATCCTCCATGAAAAGAAAGGGAAAAATGTCTTGAATGTAGGTGACATTCCTGATGACTACAGAAATCACTATATGGAACATTTTCTAAAAGAAAATATACATATCGATCAATTAAATCTAGATGAAAAATGATCGAATATAAAAATACCAGAAAAATTAAAACTAGATCTGCAAGCACCCATATCCTACAAGGAAATTGCAGATACAATAAAAGTGGGTAAAACGCACAAAGCTCCAGGTATAGAAGGCATAATTATGGAAATATATAAACTTTTTCCTTCAAAGATACTAGCCCTCATTCATAAAACTCTATTAGAAATTCAGTCACAAGTTTTAATACCACCCTCTTGGAGATATACCTTAATCACACCAATCCTAAAGGAAAACAAATCCCCAACCCTCTGTACCTCATATAGACCTATATCATTATTAAATAATGACTATAAGATATTTATGACAATATTAACTAACAGAATCAAAATACCACTATCCAAAAGAATAAATAATGTTCAAACAGGATTTATATATCATAGACACACACATGACAATATTAAAAGACTAATCCCTCTTATAGATTATGTTAATAAAGAAAATAAAGAAACACTCATAATTGGCTTAGATATAGAGAACCCCTTTAATTCCCTAAACTGGGACTATTTATTCAAAGTCCTAAGGCTATTTGAATTTCCTGCATCCCTTGTTCATCTCCTAAAGAATATATATAGAAAAAATTTAGTGTATGTCAAGTTAGGTCCTTTTACTTCTGAATCTATACATATAACAAAAGGCATTAAACAAGGATATCCCATGTCACCGATTCTATTGACTCTGGCTATTGAAATATTGGCAGATTCAATTCGTAACAATATAAAAATCAAAGGAATAGATGTTTATGAACAATTCAATTCTAAAGTAATGTTATTTGCTGATGACATATTACTAACATTAATACAAAAGAGACATTAGAAGAATTAGATATATTAAATTACAAATTTCACATGACTTCAGGACTCTATTCCAATAAATCAAAATCAAAATTTATATTTTTAAATAAAAAAGAACTGCAGACTAAGCGGGATCACATCATAGGGAAACAAGAATCTACCTTAAAATATCTAGGAATTGAGTTATGCAAGGATGATAATGAATTAGTATAAAAAAACTGCAATAATATCAATCCAATTAAAATCTCTGTGGAAAATATAACAAAATAATATTAACATTTGAAGATAGATTACAGTTAATAAAAAATGGTTTACTGCACAAAATCCCACATATAGCCTTTGCAATACAACTGTTACCAGAAAGGAATATACTTAAAGAAATAAATGCATGCCTAATAACATTTTTATGGTTTCCCAAAAGAAACAGAATAGCTTTAATACATCATATCAGACCATGAAAACAGAGAGAATTATACTTTCCTGATATAGAAACGTATATAAAAGCATCAGTATCTAAAACAATCTCAGATTGGATAAGTCCAAATTACTCTGCAAATTTGAAATAATTTCTAACTGTAATATCAGTAAATGAATTTGATTTACAAAAAAATTCAAATAACAGATAAAAACAATTTGCCATGGCACATATGTACTAGCATGCAGTATAACATAACTAAACCCAATAAAACTCATATGATTAATTATTACATTGACTCATTTAGGAAAATTATTAATGCAAATATAGATTTAAAAAATTGGTTTGATATTTTAACACCATTTATAGTTACAAAGAAATTTCCACATAAAATTTATAGAGAAATTATTATGTATCAAAGAATTAAAAGTTTAGATATGCAAATAATAAAAACAACATACAAAATTCCACAACAGGACTGGCTTATCAATAAAATATACATCCTTTACACAATACTGGAAAATTTTTCATTGGAAATGCTTGCACAGAGCATTTTTAACCCCAGATAGAATCAGTAAAATTAGTTCTTCCATAAAAGTAATATGTTGGAGATATTAGCAAGTACACAATGTAGATTGGAACCACATTTTCTTTGATTACGTTAAAATTAAGCTATTTCTGAATGGTATTAATAACTTTCTACAAGCTTTATTTAATGAAATATTTTATTTAACTAAAGCTCTTATATTATTAAATGTGAATGAAGGTCCTCATTTGAATAGTTCAAACATGTATTTAGTATGGACTATACTTTCAATTTCAAGGAAGTGTATAACAAGAAGATGGAATACAAACACAATGCCAACTTTGTAAGACTTCTACAACCTACTGAAGACCACAGCATTATTGGAAATTAAAATTAAAGAACTAAGAATTTCTCCAAAGCCATTTATCAACAACCCTTGGGGAAAAGTCTTATTGTTGATTGACACTATACAATAATTGATCAGACACTCTGATAATGGATTGGACGTACTTATAAAGTAACTGTATACATTAAGATCTTTTATAGTGTCAGGCTGATGTAAATGGTGTACATAGTTATTTAAGATGTTATGTATAAATACTATGGAATTCATTCAAATGTATTTGAAAAATAAAAAAATTTTGAAGAAAAAAAATCTTTTAAAAGGGGGTGAAGGGGTTGACATAATGAATAAGGTGTTTACCTCACAGAATAAAGGTATAGGGTTTGAATTGTACCCTTTAAGGAAATTGGCTAGGCTTAAAATGGCCTACAAGGACAGCTAACGTAGTACTTACCTATGAACAAGAAATTGCTTGCGCATTTTGCACAGTATGTGGCTTGTAAAGTTTTGCCAAAAGAAACTCTATATACAAGTTTTCATAATTATCATAACTTGGTGACACTAATTCATATATAAACAGGTAGAGATTTTTTAGGGAATAATTTTTTTTTTTTTTTTTGCTGGTAATGTTTCTGAAATGGCAAACATGCACTGATCCATAGAGATACTTGGACCTTCATGACCACAGTCCTATCCAAGACAGCACTAAGACCCCACAGCTCACCAGCAAACTCAGTGGTAGCCTTCTTTTTAATTAGCTTGGGACTGACTCTGAAATAGTTCTGACTTGTCAGCCATTTTACTTCTTAATAAAAACTTCCATCTTATGAGATTACCTCCTCATGAAGTTTAGTGATATTTTGCCATTAATAGTAAAAAGATTCTTGTTGAACAAATTGGCAGGGGAACAATCAGTTCCATGTAGCTCAAGACAAAGGTAGAAGGAGGCATCCTATGCATGTCAGCTAGAGCCAGCACTTTTCAATCTATAGTTAATGCATAACAGCATTTGATCACTGTGAAGGATAAATGATGTGTAGTTATGTGTAGTCTTTCATGGTACAAAATATGTTGGCTGTCACAAGTGCATATAGTAATATAATGTGAAGAATAAACGTAACAGTTAAAGCTAAATATACTCTTGGCATTGCTCAGGACATATTATACGGCACATAGCACATTTGATGCTAGTCTATTTTTTTTATTATGATTATTAAATGGGGTATTGCACTGAACTGAAGTTGATCTATTTTAAGTACTGCCTATAGAAGACATTTATGCAGACATGAAATTAGAAAGGTATAATACAATAAACAACGTTGAGAAGTCAATCCTAGTTTCAGGTTGTAGAAAAAAGCATACTAGTCAATGCAAGGTTTTCACTGTATTTATTAATTTATTTATTTGTTTGTTTTGTCTTTGCATTTGTTTGTTTTTTTATCTGTGTACCCTTGAAAGAGCCTTTTTAGACACAGCTCTGGGTTCTATATACATACATTGCAGACTCATTCAATGCACAATTTCAAAATATATAGAATATGCATGCAGTATATCATATCACTACTTATCTATTTTGATGGTTAGATGGTTATATTATTAAGTATATAACAGAAGATTGTAAACTCAGTATATGAACTGATATTCCATTGAACAATTTACATTGATGGAATATTTACTTGAAAGTAAGAACTAAAAGCATATGAAGTGTTTTTGCAGAGAGGTTTGTGTTTTCAAATCCCTGCTATTTAAATACACCAATTCTGAGATCACACAACAACAGGAAAAAGTAAAATCTTCCTTAAATCTGTTGTTCAGGACTCTTGCAAAAAACTCCTGCATGTACAATGATGAAATGGGAATTATGCAAGCAAGTTGATGATTCCTTTTTTGAAGGAACACATAATTCAACCAGATGTTTCATACATGTGTGTATGTATATATATATATATATATATATATATATATATATATATATATATATATATATATATATATAGGGTCTATATTATAAGATTGATGGTTGAAAACACATTGAACACCATATGGTCGACATCATATGGTCGATATCTTCAAACATCGAACTTATAAAAACAAGAAAAAAAAAAAAAAAGAAAGAAAAAGTACCCTAACGGGTTTAAGCAGGCTGTGCCCCCCCACCCCCACTGCTTACATATACCAACTCCGAAACAGCACTACATTGCAATATATGGAAATCTTCCCTTACGGAGATTTCCGTTTACATGTTTGATGTTGTGAGCTTTCGCTATTCTCGTGTTGACAATATCAGCTTTGATATTGTCGGCTTTCGAGAATATAATATAGACCCATATATTTATATATATATATATATATATATATATATATATATATATATATATATATATATATATATATATATATACATATATATATATATATATATATGGGTCCACTATAGAATCTCGAAATACTGAAATCCCTAATTTCAGTATTTCCAAATGCCAAAAGCTTTAAATCGCGAAACCCCAGAAGCATGAAATTCAAAATCCCGAAGTTCGGAGATTTTGAAATAGCCCTTTTGGTGTTGCGGTGTGTGAATGAATAGGTGTAAGTTCAGGTAAATATGTATGTGCAAGTGTGTTGGTTAGAGGGTTTAGTGTATGTTAGTGTGTGCTGTGGCTGTGATGTGTGTGTGTGCAAGGGGCTATGAAATGTGTGGGTGTGAGTTACCTTTATGTGCATAATTATGCGATCTTGGAGTTAGTATAAATAAGTAGGGGGTGTGGGTGTCTGTAGTGTAGGATTGTATGTTTGATTGTGGGGGACATTGTGTGTATGTGTATTTGTGTGGTATAATTGTAGTGTAGGTTCGCGATTTTAAATTTCATGATTCTGGGGTTTCAGGATTTAAAGCTTTCGGCTATAGAATTTCGAAATACTGAAATTTGGGATTTCAGTATTTCGAGTTTCTATAGTGAACCCATATATATATATATATATATATATATATATATATATATATATATATATATATATATGTGTGTGTGTGTGTGTGTGTGTGTGTGTGTGTGTGTGTGCGTCACTTGATCAAGTTTTCAGAAGCTTGAAATTTATATTAGCGAAATGACATAATCGAATTTCTGAAAACTCGAACATTAAAAAAAAAACACAAAACTCTATCTATTTTTTTGCCACATCCCCTGCAAATTATGTATACAAACTCCGAGATTGCACTACATTGAGGAAAACGGTAAATTTCCTGAGTCTCACTGTACTGCAATCTCCATTAAAAAGAGTTGAATTTTTAGAAAGTCGATCATATCATCTCGCCGATATGAATTTCCAGTTTCTGAAAACTCGATCAACTGATAGGGATCCATATATAGCCACTGATCGAGTTATCAGAAACTCTACATGTATGTTGTATGTCTATTATGTATAGATATATATATATATATATATATATATATATATATGTATATATATATATATATATATATATATATATATATATATATATATATATATATATATAGATATTAGATGGAGACACACATAGAGAGATATAAATATATCGGTCTACTTCAGATCTTAAGAACCCCACATAATTGAAGACTGCATCATCCAGACAACAATATCAAAAACCTATTTCAGTGATCCACCCCAGCAATGAAGATCTTCCCAAGGTAAGTAACCAGTTATCCAAAAAGTAACAAAACCTAAACACTAACTCACCAGCTAGGAGGCTGCACTCCCATACCCACAAACTAAATATAAAGAGTCCATGATCGCACTACAGTTGGGAAAAGGACAAAGTTCACCTTGTCACACAACAGGTTACTTACCCTGGGAAGATCTTCATTGCTTTGATGGTTCACTGAAATGAGTTTTCGATATTTTCACCTCAACGATGTGGTCTTTGATTATGTGGGGTTTCGATAATATATATATATATATATATATATATATATATATATATATATATATATATATATACATATATAAATAATATAGATAGATATAAATATATATAAATATATATATATATATATATATATAGAGAGAGAGAGAGAGAGATAGATATAGGTATCTAGATATAGATATACATTTGTATGCTGTTCTTCTTTTGGTTGGGGTCGCCACAGGTGCCAGCTCGATGCCCAACCTTCAATGGAGGCACGCCCCTTCTACGCATGTCTTTTGAACGCCACTCGACTGCGGGGAAGACATGCAGACTCCACATAGAAGGCGCTCCAGCTGAGAATCGAATGGGAGAACCTCTTGCTGTGAGGCAATAACGCTACCGCTGCACCACCGTGGCTTATATACATACATAAAACTAAATATCTGAATAACTCATCCTTCTTTAACATAGATGACAAGCAGACAAGGTGTTTCATTTAGATGCTTTAATACATATGAACACATCAGGATGGTTGCAGCATCATAAAATATAAATGGGCTGGTTAACAAACAGACCTTACACACATACATGCTTGCATCTCAACAGCTTAGTACAAAATGGCAGTCAAACTTGCACGTGCTCAGTATTTATATACTTGTGCAAGCCCTTGGATAGCTTCTTAAAGACACATGCACACACATTGATCTATATCCTCCCTCTTAAAAGGATTGCCCTTGGTAAAAACAACATTAGAGTTAGATATGCATTATTATAGATGTTAGAAACAAACACAATGTTCAAGTCCAAGTTCCTGTGTATCTGTTACATGGTCTGGAGATATGACCAGATCTTGTAACATAACAATCTGAACTGAATTTAGCAACAGGGACAGTCTTCGGTGAACAACTCGTATCAGGAATTTCCGAATTCATCACAGAAATGGGAATATTCTCTGAAAATTCCTCTGGAAGTGGAACACTGGACAACTCACTCTGAGATAAATATTTTTTCTCACAGGCTATGTGCTGTGATATAGGCTTGGATACTGCTCTCAAATGCTTATGACTTTGCCTAAACTCTGCTCCTTGTTATTCCACAATGTACACTTTTGGCTCTGGGCAAATACTCTTCATGACATCAATTTGATTATAACCTTTGGACATTTTCATCCTTACCCCTTCTCCTTCTTGTAATAGATTGAGTGGTTTGCTGGCCTTGTTGTAGTAGGACTTCTGGGTTTAATGCTTCTTCAACAGATTGGTTTTCACTGACCTGTTGTTCTTGACACATGGAGCTAACAATTGACTTCTGATTGGTAATGTGGATCTGGTTTGTCTCGACAAAAGTTTCTGAGCAGGTGAACCAAGATGTTTATCACGAGAAATGTTTCTGAGATTCAAGAGATTCAGGAAAACATCAATATTGTCTTGTTTTAACTTCTATAGCAACTGCTTTGCACTTTGAATTGCATGTTATGCCACACTATTTGACTGTGGATACTCTGGGCTACTCGTGACATGAGTACAGTCGCATTCTTTGGCAAATGTTTTGAATTGCTGTCTTGTAAACAGCATACCATTGTTAGAAATAACTTTGTGCAGACTACAATGGACTGCAAAATGATGATTCATCTTAGTAATGACAGTACTGGATGCTAGATTAGGAAGTAGGTCAATCTCAAACCAATTGGAGTAAGAGTCTACTAACACCAAATAATGCTGACCATTCCACTCAAAAATGTTGGTGGCTAATGTTTACCAAGGTAGTTCAGGAATTTGGTTTAGCAGAAGTCATTTCTTCTGCTGATGTGGCTTTGTGCTATTACACATGGAACAAGATAATAGTACTGTCTCAATATCTTGTGACATACAAGGCCAAAATACTAGACCTCTCACCCTTCTTTTGGTAGAGTTGGTTCCTGGGTGACCACGATGCAAGATAGTAATGTACTCTTGTTGCAAGGACTTTGGAACAATTAGTTTCAGACCTTTCATAACGATAGCATTGTCAGACAAAATGTCATCTCTGTATGGAAAACAAGGTTGCACTTCTTGAGGTAAACTAGATGTCTTGATAGCTATTCCTGATTGATAATGTGGTTGAGCCTCTGTAAAACTGGATCTGTGGCTGTGTGATGTCTCAGTTCATCAAGACGTATGGAAGAAAAATTTCTCACCTTCATGACTTCACAATCAAAGTTCTCATTCTCATGCTGTTCAGCGGTGTTTCTGGGCGATCTGGATAATTTATCAGCAAGATAAAGAAGCTTGCCTTGCATGTAAACAAGAGTGAAATTATACTTTTACAAACTCAACATCACATGTTGTAATCTAGCTGGAGCTGAATGCATAGGCTTTCTCAAAATAGTGACTAGAGGTTGGTGGTCTGTTTCAATCTGGATAGGTGTACTATAAATATAATCATAGAACTTCAAACATGCAAACACAATTGCCAAAATCTCTTTCTCGATCTGAGCATACATACTGCATTTCAGTTTGGGGGAGAGTTCTCAATGCATAGGCAACAGGTTGACCCTCTTGTAGAATGACTGTAGCAAGAACTAATTTTAAAGTGTCACATGAAAGAGTAACTGGCTTGTTAACATCATAGTATCTGAGAGTTGGTGGACTAGCAACTCTCTGCTTCAGGACATCAAATACTCTTTGTTGTTGCTCTAACCAGGATCAGGATACATTTTTACATTTCAGCTCTCTAAGTAATGCTGAAAGTTTGTTTAAGTCTGGTATGAACTTGTCTATATAGTTAACCATGCCAAGAAAATGTTGTAGGGCTTGAACATTGTCTGTATCTGGCATCTTGAGAATGACTGTTTGCTTTGAAGGGTCTGGTCTTAGGACTGAACTTGTAAATAAATGACCAACATAAGTAACCTCTTGTAGCCTGAATTTGCATTTCAGTGGATTGACCTTAAGATTCACTTGATGTGCCCTTCCAGAACTTTTCTGTGGTTTCAGTCATGCTCAGCTTCACCATTACCTCTTATTAATATGTCATCTACTTCACTTGCAGAATTTATCCGAAATGGTGTTCTCAAAAATCTATACTTGCTAAATGGAGTACTGAACGTAGTGAGCAATGATGATTTCTTGTTGAGCTGAATTTGCCCAATTTGCTTCTAAGTCTGGAAAAACAGTGGCATTTGGCATAAGTTCTGCAACTTCTTCAACTGTACACATTGGATGATGAGATTTTTTTAGTACTTTGTTCAACTCTAATGGATGAATACATGTTCTGATGTCATCTGAGCTTTCTTATGAGCTACAACAATGGAAGATACCCATTCATTTGGAACTGCAACTGGACAAATTACACTATGTTGCACCATTTTAAATAGCTCAGCTTTTACTCTGTCCTACATGGCTATTGGAACTTTTCGCGCTTGCCTGATAACTGGACTGACCTCTGGGTATAACTTCATGGAGTACATAACTAGAAATTTGCCTAATTTGACTTCAGAAAGATTAGCATAGGTGAAAAAATTGTCCTGGGCAAAATTAGAGTAGTAGGCTTTCATGCTAACATGATAAACTTGTTAAACAAAAGCAGTCCCTTTTTCAAACTGTCTCTAAGCCCTAATAATAACTGGATGTGCCTGCCTCTTGACCTCATAATATAACAAGTCATAGCTTTTCCCAGCATAGTAACATGAAAGTACTACTGAGCCTTCAGTCTGAATTTCTTCACCTCCGTAAGCAACAATTTTCACACACTTTCCCAAATCAAGCCTTTCACCATGACACACTATAGCAAATGTTTCTGATGACATAATATTACCCCTGGAACCTGTGTCAACTTTTTTTTGGTTCAAATATTTTTATTAAATTTAAACACATGTATATTACAAACAGTCTAATGTAAGTTTAAATGAATAACTATATGCAGTATATACAATTGGCCTAATATGAGAACGTGTCAACTTTGAGCTCTGTGAGTTTGCCATTTATCTGAACAGTACAAAAAGCTTCATTCTTTGTTCTTAGATCTGCTACATTGACTGTTTCATAAAGCACTGACACACCATCAATATAAAGATTAGGGTTGCAGCTCTCTAATTGATCAACTCATTTCTTAAAATGTTCCCTTTTAATAAAAGAATGTGGGCCTTTTGATTTACAAAACCTTTTGAAATTATTCCATTTAGGTTCATAGGTTCATAGGTGTGTACTAGGCTAATGGCCCTGGGGCTTTTACAAGCCTAGCCATAGGATTATCCTGGCATTGTGCCACCCAACCTTAGTTTCCAGTGACTCTATTAAGTAGAGCCACTGGAGTTATTTCCTGGGTGAATTTTCTATTTCCCTTCCACTCATCAAGATTTCTCTTGAAGAGAGTTAACGAGGTGCTCTGCTTGACATGTATGAGAAGTCTGTTGCATAGCATGGACAATCTCTGTGTTATGAACCTGTCCCTCCGGTACTTTCTGTTGATTGTGGTAATGAGGTTGAGGTCTCTGGAGCATGTGGTGTGGAGGGATAGGGATTTCTTTAGATGTAGCATTTCTAACAGAACTGGGTCAGACATGGCTTTGTAAGCCAAGCAGAGATCGCCTCTAAGTAGGCAATATGAGACAGAGAATAGTTGGAGTTTTTTGAGTCTGTCCATATAGGACAAGTGTTTAAGGCCTAGGATCCTCTTTGTGAGGTACTTTTGCAGCCTCTCCAGTGGTTGGTGATGTCTAGTGAGGTACATGATAAATGGGGCATTGTACTCACTGAATTGCCTAATGAGGGAAGAGTAGAGGGAGACAATGACCTCTTTCTTCCTGGATGCAAAACCCTTAGTAATGAGATGTGCCACATATAAGGACTTTCTGACCACAGTGGCAATGTGGTGATCAAAAGAGAGGTTGCTGTCAACCTGTGTTCCCAGATCTCTTATAACGCCTTCTTTGTTCAGTGGACTACCATTGATGTGGTAATTCATGGTAACTGTTTTTCCCAAAGGGGATGATAACACATTTTTTGGCGTTAAGCTTAAGGCCATGGTGCTGACACCAGTCATTGGTCTCAGTGGGGCCATTCTGTAGGATGTCAACATCACTTGGGGAGTTAATAATAGCTCCGAACATGCAATCGTCTGTGAACTGTGTCAGCCAGAGTCCCTTCGTGCTGGCCTGGACTTCAGAGAACTAGATACCAAACAGGAAAGGACCCATGATCGAACCCTGTGAGACTCGACTCTTGACTAGTCAGCAGTCTGACTTGGAGTCAGCTACTTTCACACTGTGAGTTCTATCTGTGAACCAGTTTGCAACCCACCTAGGGATATAAGGGTCGATGCCTACCTTAGTGAGTTTTTCTATGATTCCTGAGTGAGAAATGGTTATCAAAGACCTTGGCCAGATCAAGGTAGGCTGTATGAACCACCTTGCCTTCATCCACAGCTCTGGTGACTCACTCAAAGAAGTCGACCAAGTTGAGCAGGCATGATCTATCCTTCACAAAACCAAACTGTGCGGGATCCAGAATCTGGAGATTCCCTATATCCTTGTTTATTAGGTCCATGATGATGCACTGCATAGCTTTGCATATCAGACTCATCAGACTAAGGGGGCAATAGCTCCCAGGGTCTGTAGTTGCTCCTCCCTTGTGGAGAGGGATGACTACAGCAGTGCACCATTCGGTAGGGACAAAGTCTGAGGTGAGGCTGTGACTGAACAGGGAACACAGGTGAGGTGCCAGTTCACTCTGCAGTTCATGTAGAACACAGTCAGGGATATTGTCAGTTCCAATAGAAGCTGTATTCTTGGCCTTGGAAAGTGCTATTTTAACCTGTGCAGCAGTAATACTGGGTGCCTGGCAATCTACTGGTATTGTGATTGGTCCTTTGGGAGGGAGGGGTAAAGCTGGCACTGAATCTGTCAACCAGTATATTGGCAATATCTGTTAGCTTGGTATACGAGGTTCCATTGTGCAGTAGCTCAAAGCAAATCTGGGTATTTCCATGGAGATTCTTTACATAACTATAGAAGGCCTTGTGGTTGTCTTTACTATCTGCTGCAATTCTGTTTACATAGCTAGCTTTAGAGGATTTGATGAGGGATCTCAACTTTCTGTTGAGGTTGATAACAGAGTTTTTCCAGTCTTGGGACTTCACCTTATTCCGCATCAGTTTCCTCCTTCTATTGTTGAGTTTGTTTATGGCAGGGGACCACCAGATTGGCGTCCATTTTTTGGAGGAGAGCATCTTGGTTCTATTGGGTATGGTGATATCCATAAATTTGTGTACGTGTTCATAAAGTGCATTGTTGTATGATTCAATGGTCATACAACTATTCTCCATTTCCATGAGTGCCATGAAGTTAGCAACCTCTATTTTTAGGAGCCCAAAGTTAGCTTTGGAGAAGTTTTTCATAGTGGTAACCTTTGCGGGGGTGGGGGGTGGATTTCCAAGGTGATTAGTTTGTGGTCGGATCTAACCAGGGAGGAGTTGACTATTGGTGTAGAGCAATGGTTGCCCATGTTAGTAATGACCAGGTCAAGGATGTTGCTACCACTAGTGGGGGTAAGAATGAGCTGGTTCAGGGCATTGGAATTAATGAATTCTAGGAAACATTGGGCAAGTGTATTGGTACATGAGTAGTTTTCTCAGTTAATGGAGGGATAGTTGAAGTTGCCCAGTATGAGACTATTAGGTTGGACCCTAATATTCTCCAGGGTGCTTTGGAACGTGGAGTGTGAGTCTTGCGACATGATTGGATACCTATAGAAGGCTATGACCTGAATTGCTGTCTTACCCAATGCTAGTTGCACCTGAAGTATCACTGATGTGTTATGTTGGGCTACCAGTCTGGAGGTGTGTGCATCCTTTAAGAATATGGAAACACCACCACCTTTGGAGCTTCGGTCCAAGCTCTGGGGCCAAAAGGTGTAAAATGAGTTATAGCCTGGTAGTGCAAGGGTGCTTTCTGCTGCCTTGAACCAGGTTTCTGTTACAGCACAAATGTCAATGTTCTCCATTTTAAGGAGTGATTCAAGTGAGTGCATTTTGAGATTTAGACTTTTAACATTGAGTAGCATGACCCTCAGATTACATTTGTTTGTAGCTGTTATGGTGGCTTTTGAACACCACCTAAAAAAGCCACTATAGGGGTGGCAAGAGCATTGTCCAGTATCTGGAAGCCCAGGAGTGACAGATGTAGGCCATCTCTGGAAAAGCATTGAGGTCTGTCAATCATGTCATTCCAGGCAGGCAGATACTAGATCACCTTAGAATGACACCAGAAACTTAGCCAATCATTAAAATCAATCTTTTTCTGCTTGTACTGTGGCATCATTCTGGGTGATGGTAGGATGCTGCTCAGGGCTAGGGTCATACCCGCGTGGGCAACATAATCCGAGAGCTCCTCCATGTCTCTTTTCGTGTAGTCCAGGAAGGTATGTCTCAGGTCATTCACACCCACATGTACAATGACAGAGTCATATTTGTACCTGTTGTTGAAGGACCTGAGTATGTGTGTTATGTGGTGGATCCTGGCACCTGACAGGCAGCTGATTGTTACTTTCTCCTTATTCAATCAAGTGAGTTGGAGATCAGTGTGCCTTACTATTGAGTCATCTATGACTAGTGTGTTGGGCATGCTGTTTTGCCTTAGGGGCTTTGGTTGAGTGGCCCATTGTTTAGAATAGTTATGTGTCTCGTGATTAGTGTTGCATTGTGGTGGTTGAGTGCATTTCAGCCTTGGAGGTCTCTGCTGTTTGGATAGATTTTTATTGAGAGCCTCCGTGAAGGTGGGTGTGTGGTTTGTGTTTTTCTGTGAAGACAGTGCTGATGTGTGTTCTGGAGGCTATGCGTTCCATGTGGCGTGGTGTAAGTGTTGACCTTCTCCTCTTGACCAGCTATTTCAGTCTTAGCTGGAGATTGTGTGGCTTCCAATTTGGAAATATAAGTGCATCTCTCTCAAGTCTGAGTGTTGGGAGGTAAGACGAGAGGGTTGTTGCTGTACATGAGGCAGTTGCTACATTGCCTCAGGATGCCCAAGTTCACCAGGTTAAAAGGAAAAAGTACAGGGAACTGACCTTTAGACATTCCTGGAAGAGTGGGCTTTAATAATAAGTACTGGAGCTGTTTCCTTATAGAACATTTAGTGCTGGTAGCATTTTTGTGTGCTACAATACCTGCTACAAGAAGTCCGGTAAAGTGCTAGACTAATAAGCTAGCAAAAGTGCAGGAGAGGAGAGAACTAGCAGATCTAAGGGAAAAATTGATGAGAAGACTTTGGCATTGTTCAGAAGCTTACAAACAGTCCTGAATACAGCAAGTCTGTATCTGGACTAGACTAGTTACAGGAAAAGCAGGAAACAAGAGCAATTGCCGTCTCTTAAACTAGAAACTTGAAAGAGATATAAAAACTGCCCAAACAGCCAATAAACTACAATTTCTGGGTCAAAAACCACTCCTCTTGTGGTAGATAGGCTACCTAGTGCTTACCATTCCCACTGATATGCTAGATGGCTTCCCTCCAACACAAAAAGGCTTGGGGGCTCAGAAGCTTACATACAGTCCTGGATACAGAAAATCTGTATCTGGACTAGACTAGTTACAGGAAAGGCAGGGAAAAGCACAAACTTTGGCTTTTAAACCACAATGTTGCAAGAGATGGAAAAACATATTGCATTTGTGGCATTGCTGACCAAAAGGTAAACATTTCTCCCTTTTAGAGTCATGATTTTCACCACAACTATGACAGTTGGCAATGAAACTAGGCTGAGGCCCATGCTCTAAATTTGCTGACTCACTCTTATGCTTCACTGAGACTGTGCAAACTGTGGAATTTGCAGAAAAGCTGTAGGGTTTACAAGTGAGTGCTGCAGGGGCTACAGTTGCTGCCATGTGCTTGGGCCTGTTTCTTTTAACCATGTGCTGCATACTATCAGCATGGGCTTTATTTATCACCATGCCTTCTAGAGCTGTTCTCATTTGTAAGCATACTTGTGTGCTTTTCTGTGGGCTCATATATATGACAAATCTCAGTGGCCTTATTCAAAGTTAAATTGCTGTCACAAAGCAGAATCTTTCTCACAGCATCATATTTAATACCAGAAACAAGTCTGTCTTTTATCAGCTCATCCCTTAAATCACCATATTTGTACATTTTTAGCTTTGTTTCTCTAGTCAGTTATATATGCTGTAAAAGTTTCACCAGGCTTTTGATCTCTTGTGTAAAATAAGTGCCTTTCCATTGCAAAATTTGTCTGGAGGTTACACATTTCTCTAAATTTACATTTTAAGCACTCAGGGTCCTCCCTTGACTCAGTCTATACAACAATGTGACAATTTTCCCCCTCTCTTGCATAGACAGCAGGTACATACACAAATGAACACTCCCTTTCAATAGCTTGTGACCCAGCTAAATTAAGTAGAATAAATGCCTTTATATAGTCATCTTTATCAGAAAATGCAGCCTGTAGGAAAATGCTGTACTCTTGCTCAAACACTCTCCAGTTCTCTGCAATGTTATTGTCAAACGCAAGTGCACTGGGTTTTCAAAATCCATCTGCCATGCTAACAAAGTATGCACAAACACATGAAAATATGGCCTTTGTAAATATGTGCAAACTGTTCTGTGAGTTTGTAACAATATTCAAATGCACAATAAACTTCAAAATACTGTACTTTGCAAAATATGCTCTGAAATGGCTGTATCTTATGAAATACTTTACTGTAATACTGCACAAACATGCAAACAGTTTATACACTTCTGATAACTCAGATATCCTTATTTAATATGAAAAATATGTGCTTCGTGAAAATATGGTAATTTCCTCCTATTTTGTTCATTTTATGCAATTTGGACTTTATTTTAAAATTTTCTTTAGTAATTTGAATATTATATACAATATAGGACATAATCAGTTTATGCAAATATCGTTTAGAGCATTCTGCATGTCTTGTTTCATATTTTGCGAATAAGGAATTATTTGAGCAAGTTTTAAAATCTGAAATTTGTTTCTGATCTGTTTTGTGAATTATGCGTGCAGTAGAGATGATCCACTATTTTATATTCCTCTAGTGCCAACCGGATGCCTCTCAGACATAAGTGGAAGAAATTGGAACTCTTTCTGGCAATGAATCATTTTGGCCATTCTTCTTCTTCTAACCTCATGTCAATTTAGATATGCTGCTTCTGACACCATGTCACTCATCCCTCTCCAACATAGATGGCAAGCAGACAGGGTGTTTCATTTTGATGCTTTAATACATAGAAACACATCAGGATGGATAGCAGCATCATAAAATATAAACAAACTGGTTAACATATAGACCTTACATACATCCATGCTTACATGCTTACATCTCAACAGCTTACTGGAAAATGGCAGTCAGACTTGCACATGCTCAGTATTTATACACTTGTGCAAGCCCTTGGATAGCTTCTTAAAGATACATACACACAAACTGATCTACATGAAGGTTTAACATAATCAAAAACACACAGTTAAAAGGACATATCAATGTCATAGCTAAGGTATTAGATACTGGTATGTATATATATATATATATATATATATATATATATATATATATATATATATAAACAAAGTAAAGAAACAAGTGATTACTGATAATAATGAAATAATACAACAGTGTTAGGTCACTACATTTATCTCTGTTTACTGCTACACTGCATAACTGCATAGACAGCACTACTTTTACTTAACTATATAGTAGTAGTAGTAATACATTGCCATACTTTAAACTATGAGTTCTGCAGTAAACAAAAGGTGAGAAGTAACAACAAATAATGTCAATCTGTGATGGTAAAATAAAGTAGCACCTAGAGGAATCAATTTACACTGAAAGTGTCTCCACACAGCACCCATATTGAACAGAATTAGTGAACTATAATAGTCAAATAAACTGCTCACACCAATGCTGGAGCACTTGTCAAATCAAACAAAACAGTAGCAGCAGCAAAACACAAGTGCATCCACCATGGAAATGGTAATGAGAATACTCACAAAGTCCAAAACATGCAACCAGTCCAAGTAAAGTGAAACATACGAAAACTTCTTCTTTATTCCATAAATAAAACCAAAGGAATGAGCGCTTTCGCGTAACTATGGTACGCTTCATCAGATTCTGTTACAAATGCTGTTATTTCAGTTTATATAGTTATACATTATATTTAATTGATGTAATTAAACAATTAACCAACCATTAGATAACTCAATTTAAAGCGACATCTTTCTTTTGTTAAAACACCATTCAGTTATATCATTAGTGCAAATAAGTTCATTTAAATGCATTTTAAGACTCTATAGAGTCAAATATTGTATGTATATCCTTCATAAAAACTGTAACATTCCCCTAACATATAAAGAACTAAACATATAAAAAATTACAATATATATATATATATATATATATATATATATATATATATATATATATATAAAAACTTAATTACCTTACATTATTCTGATAAAATAAAACCTTGATGTATTAAATAAAACCACATATTGTCTGAATCTTTACCTAATATATCTTAAAGTGCTTAGTGCAAATCTACATATAGCATAATAACTTAATGCATATAAATATCCAACTGACCTTATCTATTATTATAGCCATTTAAAAAAATAAATAGAATGTAGATACATATAGAAAATATGTATAAGAAATAAATATACATAGAAATATAAAAATATAAAAATATATATATGTGTATAAACATATATTATGAGACTGCATTATCTACGATGTTTTAGAACAGGCTTCAAAGGCACATACTGATTTAACCCCGGAGGGAGATGTGCTCTCAGTTTTAATATCCATTCTAATTCCCTTTGTTCCAACACATTTATAAAATCACCCCTTCTCTCATTTTTATTTACAATTTGTAACACTCTAAATTTAAAATGGTGACTATTGTATTGAATCACATGCTTTGCTAATGCATTAAGTTCATTCTTCTTTTTAATGTCGTATATATGATTGTAAATTCTTTTCTTTAGTTCTCTTTTTGTAAGACCTACATAAAACGCAGAACAACATTCACAGGTGGCTAAATAAATAATGTTACATGTATTACAAGATGCGAAAAACCTAGGGGTAAATGAATAATTCAACACTGGATGAGTAAATGTCTGTACCCCTGTAATGTATTTACACATGTTACAATTATAGCAAGAAAATGTTCCAAACTTGGTCCTGATATGAGTAACTATTGTTTCCTTTTTATTATGTGTAGTACATAGTAATCTTTTTAAATTCTTGCTGTTTCGATATGTAAAACTAGGGACATGCCCTACTAATTCTAGTGTCTTACTATCTATAGTTAATATTTGCCAATGACTACTAATAATTTCTCTAATTACTCTATTGTCATTGGTATAGGTGGTAACAAAGTGTATTTTCTCATTATATCTTAAAATTTGTTTCTTGTTTTTAATATAATTCACTCTAGCTATCTCTCCTTCATTTGACGTACCTATAGCTCTCTTCACCTGATTCCTAACTTCTCTCACCAATGTCTTGCTATAACCCCTCTGTATAAATAGACTTTCCAACTTATCAGCCTGTAGTGTAAAGTCGAAATCCTCTTTACAGATTCTATCTAACCTACAGAATTGGCATTTTATAATATCTTTGAATACATGTCTCGGGTGCATACTATTGTAACTGAGAAGTGTATTCTTCTAACATTCTTTTCTATGTAGTGTGGAACTAATCTTGCCTTTTTTAATACTCAAATTCAAATCCAAAAAATTGATCTCTGTTTAAGAGGCTTCCATTGTAAATTTTAAGAAACTATATGTACTTTCGAGGTGACATAAAAAACTCTCAAATTCTTCCACTGTGCCCTCCCACACAATTAGTATATTATCTACGAACCTAGCATATAGAAGGATTTTCTTAAATAATTCATTTGTAAATAAATGCTCTCTCTCCCAATGGTTAACCACTAAATTAGCGTATGTATTTGCGCAGGGTGTTCCCATTGCAACACCCCATTTTTGTAAATATAATTGCCCTAAAAAAGAAAAGGCATTATTGGAGAGGACAAGTTCTAATAATTGACAAATCAATATTGCCTTATTACAACAAATTTCAGGGTAAAGTTGTAATAACTTTCTTATAGCTTGTATGCCTTGTTCGTTCGGGATGCAGGTGAACAAATTTCGTACATCTAGTGTCACTAATAAATGGATTCCTGGTCGTAGATCAACTTCTAACTGATCTATTGAATCCATCAACTGATAACTGTCCCTTAGAATACTAGGAATCTTATTTACTATGGGCCTCAAAGTTTTCTCTAGGAAGATGGATATGTTCTGTGTAACCCATCCATCACCATCTACAATAGGTCTAATGGGTGGTGGGAGTATATCTTTATGCATTTTAGGCAAGGCTTTTATAGTTGGTATTTGAGGATGTTCAATAACTAAAAAGTCATATACTTCCTTATTTATCTGATAACACATTAACATATCATATAACTCATCATTTATTTTTTTCAACATATTCAAAAGTTTTTCATTTGTAATCATTGTATATGTATCTCGGTCTCCTAGCATCTGTAACATGGAAGAAATGTAATCTTCAGTATTAAATAACACTAAGCCACCTCCTTTATCTGCAGGTCTGATTGTTATAGAAGACTCATTCATTAATTTCTTCAAAGATAATCTCTCATTAGTATTCATATTGAAGAACAAACATTTTCTTTTTTCATTAAAAAAGTATTTATAAAAACTAATTTCACATGATTTAATAAAACCTTCTATGTGGGTGGGTAAGGGGGGGTGCTTTTTTGTTTAAAACATGGAAACTCATTATTTTTACCTGAATCACATGTCTTATTACTATAGAAAAACAATTTCAAAGCTAACATACGACCAAACATCCTCAGGTCAATTAATAAACTTTCTAACTTACTTTCTTGCGATGGTATAAATGTCAAGCCTCTATTTAGGAGGCTAATATCAGATTCAGACAATATAAATGTGGATAAATTGAAAAACAAATTAATTACTGTCTTTGGCGGCATCTCTGTTGCATGTTCTCCCCTGAGAACTTCCACTTTCTCCTGTCCCAGCTTCTGGATCGTTCTCTTTGTAGCAAAGGCTTCCGTATTGCATACGGTAAAAAAGCCAAAGAAGTGGTGTTATGTTTCGGTATAGCCCCACTGTTCTCAATATCTGTTTTATGCCTATCTGCATCCTGATTTGGCAAAAGAGTGGAAGCAGTTGCCATTCGTTCAACAGTATCTGGTGGAGTAACAAAGGCATTATCAGAAATGTTAATAAGTGAATAATTCACTTTTGATGTAGGTAAACAAGGGACACTTTCATTGATGGTAAGCGTAGTGTCTAACTGGTTCGTCGCCTTCTCTCCCATCCTAGTTCTGGCATTATCATTCAGATTATGTGGCCAAACAAACACATTCCCTTCCAAGAAATCGCGATGATCTCGTTGTAATTTGCGTTGTTTCGTTAACTGTAGTTTATTACTATAGGACTCAATTTGCATGTACAAATCTTCTAATCTCCTAATGCAGGATTCATCATTAAAAAGTTGTCGTATATCTTTGTTTAATTAATCCAACCGGATGCCTCTCAGACTTAAGTGGAAGAAATTGGAACTCTTTCTGGCAATGAATCATTTTGGCCATTCTTCTTCTTCTAACCTCATGTCAATTTAGATATGCTGCGTCTGACACCATGTCACTCATCCCTCTCCAACATAGATGGCAAGCAGACAGGGTGTTTCGTTTTGATGCTTTAATACATAGAAACACATCAGGATGGATAGCAGCATCATAAAATATAAACAAACTTTTTAACATATAGACCTTACATACATCCATGCTTACATGCTTACATCTCAACAGCTTACTAGAAAATGGCAGTCAGACTTGCACATGTTCAGTATTTATACACTTGTACAAGCCCTTGGATAGCTTCTTAAAGATACATACACACAAACTGATCTACATGAAGGTTTAACATAATGAAAAACACACAGTTAAAAGGATATATCAATGTCATAGCTAAGGTATTAGATACTGATATATACATACGTACATATATATATATATATATATATATATATATATATATATATATATATATATATATATATATATATATATATATATATATATAAACAAAGTAAAGAAACAAGTGATTACTGATAATAATGAAATAATACAACAGTGTTAGGTCACTACATTTATCTCTGTTTACTGCTACACTGCATAACTGCATAGACAGCACTACTTTTACTTAACTATATAGTAGTAGTAGTAATACATTGCTGTACTTTAAACTATGAGTTCTGCAGTAAACAAAAGGTGAGAAGTAACAACAAAGAATGTCAATCTGTGATGGTAAAATAAAGTAGCACCTAGAGGAATCCATTTACACTGAAAGTGTCTCCACACAGCACCCATATTGAACAGAATTAGTGAACTCCAAAACCTACAGCCAAAGTTGGCATGATCTATCCATTTTCTGTGATTGTTAAAATAAAAAAGGCATATATGGAAACGTGTAAATGTCATCACAAGTAGCTGTAAAATATGATAACAACCACAAAAAACACAGCCAGTGCAGTCCTTAAAGAAATGACTTTTTTTAAATAACAAACAAGTAATTTCTCTAGTGCTTTGGTAAGCAATGTTCTTTTCCACATGTGGATTTATGTAAGTAAAAATAATTGAGCTGAATATAATTCTAAGTTACTTGTTTAACTTCCTGTTATGCCAATTATTGTGTCAAGCATACTTGAATTTTTACCACTGTGGATGCACTTTCACTCTGGAAATGTAACTTCTGTAGGGATTGAGGAGTCTTCAGCAAGAAAATAAATACTCCCTGCAGATAAATGGATAATCTTGTACGAACTCCAAAGAAGCACTGCTGTGAGTTCCTGCTTTTTGAATCATAAAATATCTTTACTTTGATATGAAAATATTCTTTCTGAAGAGCCAGTCCTGGGTACAATTTCCACAAATTTTTTTATTTATTTTATTTATTTTACATTTGTTGCCCGGGCTAGTCTAGCTGGATATATTTCCATTTTCAGTAGAGGCCCGGGGAGAAAAGCTCCACACAGATATACAAAAATATAGAAATATTGTTACATGGTAAATAAAGTACAATAAACAAAATAAAACAGGTAATTGTTGCATTCTAGAGATAGAAACACTTGAGGAAAGCTACAGTAAACATAATATTACTTAAGAAAGCTAAAACAAATGTAATACAGTAAGAATTATACACAATTGTTCACATCAGGTAGAAGGATTTAAACAATAAGTTGATTAAAGTTTAAATAGTGTCAGTCTTACTTACAAGACTAAGCATTTAAATGTTTGGAAGTTTGGTTACAAGAGGAAGAAACAGAGGAGAAGAGGGTGCTAAGTCAGGGTTACTACAAGGGCATAACCAGTGCATTTGGAGGTGTTTTGGAAGTTTATGTTTAAAGAGTGGCAAGGATGTAATTAGAGTTAGTTCATTGGGTAATAGGTTCCAGTTTTTTCCTGCTGTGTTGGTAAACATAGAGTCACCAGCTGTATTATTAGACTTTGTTATGCTAGCAAGGCATTTGCTAGAAGAACGTAGGGAGTTCAGATTATTATATGGGATTAAGAGCTTTGAAAGTATAGGGGTGTTATTGGGTTGGTAAAATATCTTGTGGGCAATTGTGAGTTGGGGGATTATCAGATGGTTTTGGAATTCCAGCCAGTCTAGTTGCCTAAGATTAGAACAGTGGTGGGTTCTGAAGGGATTGCCAGTAGCAAATCTGGCAATGTTATTATAGGAAGTTGCTAATTTGTTAAGGTTAGTTTTCTTAAGGTTGGTAAAAATAGGTGAAACATACAGAAGGGTTGAGATTAGATGGGAGTGAGCGATCTTGGCTCTGGCTGCTGGGGTTAAAAAAGGTTTTATTCTATATAAGGAGTCTATTTTTCTGTTGACTATTTTAATGGTGTTATTTATATGTAATCAAACGAGAGGTTATTGTCAATGGTTATTCCTAAAAGTTTAGCGGTAGAGTCTGGGAAAATAACAGTGCCATTATTTGAAGAGATTGAGAAATCTAAGGGGGAGAACCTAGTAGTGGGTGTAAAGAGAAGGAGTTTTGTTTTTTTTGGCATTAAGAAGGAGGCAACGTTTGGTAAACCATGTTTCTACAGTGTTGAAAACATTTTGAGTAAGAGAATATAGTTCAGATGGAGAGGTTGCTGAGCATATTAGTGGGGAATCATCTGCATATTGAATACAGGTGGCTTGAGGAATTGCTACATGGAGATCATTAATAAATAATGAGAAAAAAAGTAGTCCAAGAATGGAGCCCTGAGGGACCCCGATGGTGACAGGTAAAAAGGATGAAATTTGATTTTCCCAGAGGACTGCCTGTTGCTGAGGTATGATCTAAATCATTTAATGGCCAGAGAGTCAAAGGAAAGAGATTCAAGAATATTGATTAAGAGGGTATGGTTTACCATGTTGAAAGCTTTAGAGAGGTCAGTAAAGAGTGCAGATGAGAGGATGTTTTTGTTACGGTTTCTATTGATGGTATCTGTAAAGGATAGAAGGGCAGTAGTGGTACTATGTGATGGCCTAAAGCCATGTCGATAGTTTGCTATTAAGTTATGTTGTGAGAGATGATGTAAAAGTTGTTGGTGAATGCAACCACTGCAACCAACCAACGCAATCCAGAACAATAGGCTTACAAAACCAAACAAGCAGACATGAAATGTAATGTAACCCAATGTATATAACAAGGTACATGCAGTTTTCAGCCTGTGCCTTCCTGAGATAGAATCTGAGCTACCATACGTCACATTATACAGTCCCTCATTTTATTCCCTAATATACTCAAAGCAAACTTCCAAAGCAACAAATCTTCTGTATACTATCAAGCAATTTCACAATGGTGTCTGGCATGATTCTCAAAGCTCCCATGGCATAGCTTATATCCACAGTTATACACATCAGCATTTTATTTATTTATTTATTTATTTATTTATTTATTTATTTATTACAGTTTGATGACCAGGATAATCCACTGGGCCTTTAAGAGCACATTTTCAGTGGGGGCCCAGGGAGAAAAGCTCCACAGGATATAGACAATTTTACAATAGTTATACAAAAGTAAATAAAGTAGTAAAACAGTAAAACTACAGAGATAATATACAATTTGATAAAAAAGACATAACATTTCTAATCCTAGGTAATGTTTTACAAAAGTGAGAGTCGTGTAGCCTAAACATATTAAAAGTACAGACATTTAAGATGAAAAAAACATGCAAGTAAAACATTTATGAAGAGCTAAAAACAAGCTTTATTTTGGAAGTTAGAAATATGAAGAGAGGGCAGAGAGAAGAAGGTGAGGTGGGAGAGGTCAAAGGTGGTATATAGTGGAGAAAGGGAGTGGGTTGGGAGGAGTTTGTGAGGTATAGGGTAGGAGAGGAAGTAGAGGTAAAGGGTAAGAGAGCACAGTGATAGAAGGCTGAGGTATATAGTGCATGGGAGATGGTGTTAAAGAGTTTATGTGGTAGAGGTACAGGAACATTCCCACTTTGAAATGAGGTGAAATTGGAGAAGAGTTTTGAAGTTTGAGTGGCTCTGAGTATTTTGAAGGGTGGTAGGGAGAGAATTCCAGAGTTTAGCTAGGGAGCAGTATAATAGTAGATGGCCAGGGGGTCACCAAGGCTTGTATATGTTTAGAAGATTGTGGTTTTCTGATCTTAGAGAGTGGTTGGGAATGTAGGGGGTTAAAGAGGTGGACAGAGAAGGACAACTAGAAGGTCTGAATATGAGCTTGTGAGCAGTAGTAAGTCTAAGAAGTTTGAGATAGTTAGGAAGGTCAAGCCATTTCAAGCTATTTCATTTTCATTTGAAACAATTGTACCTGGAAATAGGGACTATTTATATTTTTTCTATATTTTTAACATGGGTGGTGCACTGATCCACATGGAATATTTCAGACTAAGCCATTGAGTATTGTCTGGTTAAATGACTTGCTCAGAAGCAAATGGATATCAAATTAATGAAATCCTGTACTTTTGGTACCAGGAAGTAGTTCATGTACACTTTAGAGCCTTTAATCCCCTATAATTACTGCTAGACTGCTAACTGCCAGGCAACTAAAAACATCAAGTCAATATTGTTGTGTATCTGTCCATATTCTGCTTTGTTGTTTACTCTTTGATAAATGAAACATTTAAATTACCCTGCCAAGTGAAGATTACAAGAAAAACTGGCACTGAAATGGCAAAGTAGTGAACAATTGAAATATGCCATTTCTGTTTTTGCAGAGAATATATAATCATTTTTTATCAATTAAAAACAAGATTACAGTAACACATTTTTAAAACATGTTACTAATTGCAGCAACTTTAAAAAGTTTCACTTTTATGTGCTAGATTTTGTGGTTAGGAAACTTTTTAATGATGACATAAATAATATTTAAGAATGTAAGGAAGTTAAATGGCAAACAATATTAACTGAAGATAAGCCACCAGGACATAATGAGGATTTTAGCATTATTAATGGTGCAAAGAATATAGAAAAACGAGTTGCTGCAAACAATTACATATGTATTTAAGGGATTTTAACTTTTAAATCTCAATTACACAAATGTAAAAATATTTTTTATTGGTGATTTAACACCCTATGGAAAGGGAAGTGGTGTCATCTTGCCAAATCACATGATTTGTTAGTAGTTTATTTTATTGGTGATGCAACATCCTGTGTAAAAGGAAATTATGTAATTTTGTTAACTCACATGATTTGTTTGTATCTTATTTAAATGCTAAGGAGTGGGTGTATTATTAGTTGTGATGAAGATCTAATAAAGAACAAAAGTGCTAAACTGCAATCACCCTCTGGTTTGTTAGTCTTTGATCAAAGTTTGGTTGCTGTAAAGACTGTTGTTTCAAATTTTAACTGAAGATAATACACTGTCTTTTTTTTAATCTGTGTTATTGCATTTTTGTACTGTCACAGTCTGACTTAGCAATACCCATTCTCAGTGGAAGTCCTGAGAGAAACACTTCACATAAGAGTATTAATAAATATCATATAGGTAAAACATTACAGTCCTATGACATATAGGCAAGAGTAACATCTAGCAATAGTAAGAAGAATGAATGTACTGTTTCACGGTGTATATAATCACTAGGCAATGTATGGACCTCTGTATTCCTCAGCAGTGTTCTTAATTAATGTCTCAATTTTAATAAACTATTCATGCTAGTAGAAACAGATATAACAGATTAAAAGGATATCTATGACCTAGCCCACACACTTGGATAATGAGTGGTCAGATCAAACCTGGCATAGTCCCCTCACCCAAAAGAACAGATGTCCCTAGTGACATTATTTATTTATTTATTTTATTTTACATTTGTTGACCGGGATAGTCTGACTGGATACTTGTCCATTTTCAGCAGAGGCTCGGGGAGAAAAGCTCCAAAGGTGGTTACATATGTGATCATCACAATGTACAGATAAAACCAGAGTCACAATAACATTGTACAAATAAAACACACTTTATAGTCACAGTTAGATTTATACAAATACATTAGTATTATAAAAGAGGATACTTGGATTACCAGTAAAACACAGAGATCATTGTCCCAAAATGTCAGTGGAAATGTTAATGGGAACTCTAAAAAAAAATGAAGTCAAACACTGCAGAAGGGACATCGGCCTAAATGGTTTGTTTTGTACTAACATTATAGACCTGGTGGCTGCATGCTTACATAGACTGTTCCAAGAAATCTAGAAACAGGATTTGTTCCCCACATATGAATGTTGGCTTAAATAGTTCCAATATCTAAAGTTGGCAAAATCAATACACTTGATAACTATTGCCCCTTTAATTAGACATGCATTATTTGAAAAACATTCAAGCAAGTAATTTATGAGCTAATGACCATGCAACTAAAACCTGACATACATATTTATCAGCATGGATACTCTAAAATAAGGTCATATGTACCAAGTCTAATAAATGTTAACTAAAATGTTTGGTAAGCTGTGAATATGGGGTTGTCAGTTGATGTTGTCTACTAGGACCTCATTAAGACCTTTAATTCAGTCCTTCACAGTGAAATTATGAGGATAATGTGTAAAATAATATCAATGGATATACTATTAAGTGATTATCTAACTGCCTCAGGAATAGAACAGACTTAAAATAGAGGATGCCAAATTTAGAGACTAATGTTTTACTGTGGGTGTACCACAAGGGTCAGTACAATGGCCAATTCTGTTTACATTATTCATGTCAGACTTTCCAACAGACACAGCAATATGGATTAACAAGTCTGCTTACAATACAAAATTTGGAACAATTGTGAGCTCAATAAAGGATCGAGCTAAGATGCAAGGATTTGTTGAAGCCCTATACTTATGGTCATTTAAAAAGCAAATGGGCATCAATGTCAGGAAAATAAAAGCATTGCATTTTTTTGAAAACATTCCCTGTTATCAATGCTTCATAAGTAACGTTATAATTGAAAATGAGGAGAAGGTAAAAGATTTGGGTAATTATTATAGATGGGGGGCTTTTATATGGGGATCATGTATAAGTGACAACTAGAAACTACTACACAATTATAAAGGAACCTTACAAAGTATAACTAGCATGGAAGAAAATGTTATACAACAAATCAACAAGGCTATAGTAAGAATAATAACTGAATATGGGGCAGCTGCATATGTGTATATAACTACTCTCAGTACCATAGGCTGGAAAGGATCCAAAGACATTTTGCAAGATAAATCACTAGAGCTAAGCACCTGAATTATGAGAACATGTTAAAAAGTTGTCATTATATTCAATTACAAATGCATCTATAAGATGAGATTTAATTGTGTTCTATGAATGTGTGATTGACAATGCCATGGCAGCAACACTAGGAACCTAATTTAGAGCTCATGAACATTTGTGTTTGTTTGTTTTTGGGGAGGCAGCTATCCTTCTAATATTAGTATTATCAGGATAAAATCATTTCATGGAAGAACTGGTAAACTATGGAATAGTTTGACATTAGATGTTAGAAAAGCTGGAAATCTAGAGATATGTAAGAATGTGCTGGACCAATGGTATATCAAATGTGTATATAGTTACTCTGTTATTCTTGGCAAATTCTTGTAAAGCATTGCAGGAGGTTCAGATTTTGTATTTTTGAACACAGATGGAAATCTATGTACAGAACAAGCTTAAACCCTAAGAGAAGGGTCAGATTCTAAATGTTACTACTAGTACCAAACCATCCTCCTCAGTGAAAACAATAATCAGATGAATTAGTTGAGGTGGTGTTGAAGATACATTAAGATGGTAAAGGTGAGCAGAAATGGACCCTGGCTACACAGCAGATGTCACATCCTTTTAGGCATATGACCAACTCAGACATAAACTCACCTCCAGTCCCACCACAAGGTATTTCGCCATGTGACCTCTGGAATTTGGGTGTTGCATAAATTAAAAATAGCCAACGTGACACATTGGCCAGAATAAGCAGATTTGGAAAGGAGATAATATGGGTGCTGGCTGAAGAGGTGTGGTACATATGGTCATGATGTTGCAAAATTCAAAAGAAAAAGGCAATGAAATATTGGGAAAAGTGGTAGTGGGAATTGCTCCTGAGCAGTGCCTTAAGCAGTTGTTTAGAGCTGCCCAGTACAGTGTTGTGGAAACATCATAATATCTGACACAAGATACAGGCTAAATGCTCTTCTAGCTCAGCTACATGAACTAAGCAGAGTCATAAACAGGTGTACCCAAATAAGTGAACCAGCTGGTATTATAACATGCAGCGTGAGCTTGTCATCTGGGAAAAACAAAATGCGTTCACCATCTTCTACCCACACTTCTTTATGGTGCTTCCATCCATACTAGCCTTCAGTCATCACAAAAATCAAAACTTGAACAATGCGCTAATAAAGTTGCTAAATTTGCAGCAAATACCCCTTTCAGAACCCACCACTGTATAGCATTAAAAAAGCCTAAATTGGTTAGAAATACCCCATCAACTAATATATACACAGCTTCCTACCACCTATAAAATTATCCAGAATCTATTTGCTTGTCCAGCACTCAATAGCATTCTACGCAACTATGTTCCCAGTCAGTCATTATGCTCCAATGACCAAAAACTGATGCCATGACCTGGAAATCCTTACCTGTATCCATCAGGTCAACACCCTCCCTCCCATCCTTTAAAACACTATGAAAGACTTCCTAACCAAAAGCCAGTTCTATTCTTGCTGAACACTAGGATAAACTATATCCCTTAATGTGAAAAAATACTTGTTCATACCTTTCACCTCTGTTCTCCCCCTTCTTCACTCACTTCCTTACTTCTATCAATTTCTCAGCCCTGGCTTTCTCTCAAAATATAACATAAGTCTGTTTTGCTCTCACTTTTTATTGCAATTCCTGTTTGTAGTATATTAATTTAGCTTTCATTTCTCTATAAACTGGCTAAAATGTCTCTAAGTATTAAATCATTGTCATATAACTTGGATAAATTCTTAACCAATGTTTTCATATTATGTCCAATTTGGTATTTTTAAAGACCAAATTATTCTTCTTATAAACAAAAATAATACAAAAAAAGCTACAGTTGAAATAATTATACCAAATTAGACATAATATGAAAACACTGGCTAAGTGGTGAAACTAGTTGGCATAATGGTTAGGGTCTTCACCTCCCATGCACAAGGTCAGATGTTTGATTGTGAGTAACAGCCAATGCCTGTATGGAATTTGCAGGTTCTCTGTTTGGTTTCTCTCACCTCAGAAAAATATGGCAACTGTTTCCATCTCCAACTCACCAATGATTGGAGCTGTGAGCAGCAGCACAGACTCTACATAGGAGATTACTATGCTATCGACCGGGAGATCATTTTAAGCCTAGCGATTTCAAACCAATGTAATGCTGTAGAGGTACTAGTCAATACCCAAAATTGCATTTAGTGATGACTGCCCATGTCCAGGAGGGTTGTGGGCACTATCACCTGTAAGAATTTACAGTGCCTCATCCGCACATCCAGGTTCCTCTTGAACAGTGTCATAGAGGTGCTCTGTTTCACATGAATTGGTAGCCTGTTCAAAAGACATGGCAGTCATTTGGAGATAAATCTATCCCTCCAGCATGCCCTATTTAAGTTGCAGGCCATATTTAAGTCCCTGGAATGGGTAGCCATAGACTTATTTGATTTATGGATATGCAGTAAGTTCATTAGGTTTGGGCCTTGGGCTGCTCAGTAGGCCAGGCATAAGCCTCCCCCTAAAAAGTATATACAATATGGAGTACCGTGACAGGGATTTTAGTCAGTCAGTGTAAGGCACATGCTAGAGGCCCTTAATCTTCTTTGTTAGAATCCTCTGAGGTCTCTCAAATTGCTGTAGGTACTTAGTACGGTACATAGCAAATGGGGCATTATACTCAATTATGGGTCGGATAAGTGTCGAGTATAGGGGGGGTTATAATGTCTTTTGCTCTCAAGGTGATGCCTTTACTAATCAAGTGAGCTATGTGGAAAGCTTTCCTTACAATGGTAGACATGTGGTGATCAAAGTTAAAGTCGCAGTCAACCTGCAATCCCAGGTCCCTTGCCACTTCATGGGTACTTTAGGGTATTTTTATTGATTTTATAGTGTGAAGGGACATTGTTTATGCCAAAGGGAATAATGATACATTTCTATGCATTCAGTTTGAGTCTGCGACTAATGCACCAGTTGTTGGTCTGTGTGTGACAATCCTGAAGTATACCGACATCATTTGGGGAGTTCAATGATTGCACCCAGTTTGCAGTCATCTGCAAACTTGGTCAGCCGCAGCCCTTTAGTTTTGACATGAAATTCTGAGAAGTATACACCAAGCAGTAGGGGGCCCAGCACTGACCCCTGTGGCACCTCATTGGTAACAGGTCTGCTGATTGATGTGGAGTCACCCACTTTGATAGTGTGTATCTGGTTTGTGAGCCAGTTGGCAGCCCATCTTACAACAAAGGTGTTTACATTCAGTTTTCTAAGTTTATCGGTAATACCTGAATGTGGGATTGTGTCAAAAGCCTTTGCCAAGTTAGGTATACTGTGTGAACAGATTTGCCCTCAGTTACCTTGGTCACACTTTCAAAGAAATCCACCGTATTTAACAGGCATCTGCCCTTCACGAAGCCAAATTGGGTAGGATCCACGGTTTGGAGGTCACCGGCGTCTTTATTTATGAGGTCCATAATGATACATTCCATGGCCTTACAGATGAGACTGTTCAGGCTTATGGGTCTGTAATTCCCCAGGTCTGTTGCTAGGTCACCTTTGTGGAGGGGAATAACTGTAACTCTTCTCCATTCCACAGGAACAAAGCCTTTGGTTAGACTATGATTGAAAAGGGTACTTAGTTGTGGTGCTAGTTCATGTTTTAGCCTGTTTAGAAGGCAGCCTGGGATGTCATCTGGTCCCACAGAGGCCTTGTTCTTTGCTTTCAACAGGTCTTTGAGGACCTGCTCTTCAGATATGTAAGGTGGGCAGAAGTTTGAGGGAGGGTTTGTTGTATGTTAGTCATGTATAAGGAAGTGAAATTTTCACCAAAGTTATTTGCTAGCTTGTTTGCTATCTCTGTGGGGTCAGTGTGTGTGATACAATTGGCCACCAGTTCTGCACATGCTTGGGTCCACACATCCATTATGTACATAGCTGTAAAAGGCCTTATGGTTATCCTTGGCAGCACTTGCTAGGTTTCTTTCAAAAGAGCTCTTGCAGGATTTGACAAGTTGTCTTATTTTGCTGTTAAGGGTGAGGAGGGTGTGCTTCCATTGTTAGGGCCTTATCTTTGTTTTCTTGGACAGCAACGTTTTGCATTTGTTATAGAGTTTTTTGATGCTGGAAGTTCATCATGGCAGCTTTATTTTACTTGGGGGACTGGCTTTGATTCTATCTGGTACAGCCGAGTTTATACACTTATGCAAGTGATTGTTCAGGGCTTAAGGCCTAAGGCTTAAGGGTGTAAGCTTTGGCGTAGTTACCACTTTCAGGTTGGGGTGAAGCTTGGAATGCATCTATACCTTCACTTAGGAGGGCATAGTTTGCCTTGGTGAAGCTTTTTAGTCTGATTTCACCCTTTTTGAGTTCTGGTGTTAGTGTCAGTTCAAAGGTAACTGATTTGTGGTCAGTTTTAACTAATGAGGGTCAAACAGTGCACCTGTTTGACCATGTTGGTAAGGACCAGATCTAGAATGTTTGTTCCTCTTGTCAGGGTATGGGCAATTTGCTCCAGGGCATTTGAATTCACAAAGTCAAGGACCTTTTATGCTAGTGAGTTTGGGCTAGAGTAGGTTTCCTAGTTGATGGTGGGATAATTGAAATCCCCCATAACCAGTGTGTATGGTAAAACTTGGATTGTCATCAAGTGGGTTGAGTAGGCTTCATGGGTGTCATAACCCATGGAGTGGGATTTATAACTGGGTAGGACTTGAATGGGGGTCTTGCCCACTGTAACCTGGACCTGGAGTAACTAAATGGAGTTGTCCAGTCTAACTAGATGTGAGATGAATTAATGTCTAATACAGATTGAAACACTGTCTCCTTTAGTTTTCACATGTTCATTTTGGAGTCTAAAGGTGTGGAAGGCATTGTAGCCTTGTAGAGCCGGGTTACTCTCTGATGCCTTAAACCAGGTCTTTGTGACTGCACAGATGTCTACATCTTCTAGTGATGGAAGTGGTTCCAGAGAGTGCAGTTTTTGGTTTAACCTCTTAGCATTTAGCAGCATGACCCTTATTTTGTTCTGATTGGTTAATTTCACACTGGTAATGTTTTTGAGACCTTGCCTAAAAAGGGCACTATGAGGGAGGCAAGAACCTTTGCCAGCCTAGGGGTGCCGGGTGCAAACTGTCTCTGGCAAAGCAGCAAGGTTTGTCAACCATGGTTTCCCAGGCAGACAGGAACTGGATCCCTTTGGAGTGACACCAAAAACTAAGCCAATTATTGAAATCAATCATTTTTGTTCATACTGTGGATTAATTCTAGGTGAGGGTAGTATGCCACTCAAGGCTAGGAATATACCTGCCTGGGACACATAATCAGAGAGCTCAACCACATCTCACTTTATATAGCCAAGTGAGGTGCATCTCAGGTCATTCAGACCAACATGAATATGACAGAGTCATAATGGTACTTGTTGCTGAAAGACCTGATTGCATATGTGATTTGGCAAATCCTGGCATTGGACAGGCAGCTGACCATGACTTTCTCCTTGTCCAACCTGGTGAATGGGACATCCATGTGTTTCACTATTGAGTCTTCAATGACAAGAAAACTTGTTTTTTGAGTGTTATGCCTTACAGGCTTGGTGGGGGAGACACTGGTGTTGCTATGTGTCATGGGTGCTGTGGAGACTTGTTAGCTGTAGCAGACTTGTGTTTTGAAGGTCTTTGGTGTTTTTGCAAGTTTTTTGAGAGAACCTCCGTGTATGTAGATTTATGTGTTTGATGCGTACTATGTGTATGAGTAGTGGTACTATGTGAATATGTAGTGGTGGGTGAGCTGACAACCTTCTCAGTGTTACTGTTTTGAGTGAGTGAGAGGATGGATTCTAGATTTTTGGTGTAAATACATCTCTCACACTCTGTACTACACTCTGCTATTACTAGAGGGTTGTCTTGTACATGAGGCAATTGCTACAGTGCCTCAAGAGACCCAGGTCAACAAGGTTGGCAGGAGAAACAAGAACAGTCTAACTGTCCATAATGCTAGGTTGAAAACTGTTGTCACTATGGGTGGCTTTTCAGAAATGATCACAGAGGAGCTTGGCAGATGGATATTTCTGCCTGGGTTTTAAGGGAAAGTTTGTTGAATTTAACTGTCCAGCTTTGGAGCACAGTTGTGTGGCAGTGCACTGTGCTGCATGAAGCAAAAACAAGCATAAACCTGCTCAAATGCAGGGCCTAAATGCCAGAAGCTAAAATTTGAAAAATCTCTAACAAAATTCAAAAGAACCAATGAGGATGCTTATTCTAAGCCCTAGACCAGCCTCCCTTTTCCAGTCAGGTGTCAATCAAACACAATTCTCTCACAAAAGTGCAGATAGGTCCCTTACAATCCAAGATGGCCTGGAAAACATACTCAGAACAAACAAATCTCTACAAACAGGGGCAAGAGTTGTATAAATCAATAACTATGTGCATCTAGTGTCATGTGCAGTATCCTCAAGACAGGAGGACATGGCAGGGCTAGCCACTTGACAGTGTGGAACCAGGTTACTTGGTCATGATAACTAATGTCACTAAATGGGCATAAATATTTTGCTGATGATAAGTAGTTAGAGGACCTGGTCTACTCCATGGACCCATGCTAAATATTGGCCAGTGTGTACCCACCATAAAGCTAAGCAGCCCTTGGTCAATATGTTAAGGCCAGTATGCAGTTGTCCAGTTTGCACAAAAGTGAATTGCTACACTCAATGCAGGCTCACTGACAGGATGACATGATGGTATCTACATGATGACCTATAAGGGGAAGAGTTGTGTAAATCAATAACTTTGTGCATCTACTGTCATGTGCAGTATCCTCAAGACAGGAGAACATGGCAGGGCTAGCCACTTGATAACGTGATATAGGTGGCTTGGTCATGGTTATTAATGTCACCAAATGGGCATGAATATTTTGCTGGTGATAAGTTGGATGAGGACCTGGCCTACTCCAGGGATCCATGCTAAATATTGGCCAGTGTTTACCCACCATAAATTCCAGAAGCCCTGAGTTAATATGTTAAGGCCAGTGTCCAGTTGCTCAGCTTGCACAGAAGTGAATTGCAATACTCAATGTAGGTTCACTGACAGGATGACATAATGGTAGGCTGGACATGGGCATTGTATGCATCCAAGAGACAAGATTGGCTAGGCAACCAGGATCTTCTACTACTCAGCAGGAAGACAAGCTAGAAATGGTGTGGGAATTGTGGTGAGGGAAAGGTTTCAGAACTCACTGATGGGTATCATCAAAATTAGTGAAAGACTTCTAGAAGACAGACTCCAGTGTAATCATAGGTCAATATTCATAATCTCAGCCTATGCCCCATAGCAAGGTTGTGAAGAGAAGAGTGCAGGCCTGCTAGATAAAGCAGGACAACATGCATTGATGTTGGTAATGGGTGGCTTGAATGCACATATAGGGGCAGACAGAACAGGATATGAGGACTGCTTGGGTCAACATGAGTGGGGTAAGAGGAATAAAATAGGAGAGGCCATTCTAGACTTCTCTCTGGCAAATGGATTGATAGTAGTAGCAAACACATGGCTCAGAAACAGAGACAGTCTCAAGATAATGTAGAAGAGTGGCCAACATGCAGTTCAGGTAAACTTCCTCCTAATACAAAGGCATTGGGATTGGGTTGAATTGGTGATTGCAAAGACATCCCTAGTGAACTGACAGCCCTTATTCCTTAGAGATAAAAGGGGAGTAAGAGAGTGCAGGATTTATGGACAATGGATATTCTACCTCACAAAACATAAGCCTTTGTGCCAGTGCCCCTCCCTCCTCAGCTCTTCAAGTGAAAAGCAAAAAAAAAAAAAAAATACTTGAATATAATGAGACGCTTGCTACATTCTACAACCTCCCCAACAGCTTAGGGTTAGTTGTATAGCCACATTTATATAGGGACATCACCACTGAGTCCACACTCTTCAAGTACATAACCTGTAGCTTAGCTTAAACAGTTTGTGAAGTGAGTCAGTAGGGCTTGCTTGGCTGTACTTGTTAAACGCCCAGGTATATCATTAGACCGCATGAAGGAGGTATTTTGGGTCTTATTCATAGGTTCATAGGTAGGTACTAGGCTATTGGCACTAGGGCCTATGTAAGCCTAGTCAAAATGGTACCCTGGCTTTCCCCATCCAAGAAAATTATTTTCCTGTGCTCCTGTCGAGCAGCGCCACAGAAGTGATCCCTGGGGTGAATTTCCTATCTCCCATCCAATCATCAAGATTTTTCTTGAAGAGTGCTAATGAGGAGCTTTGTTTGATATAGATAGGTAGTTTGTTCCAGAGTATGAGAAGTCTCTGGGACAGAAATGTATCCCTCCAGTATGCTCTGTTTATTGTGATGACAAGGTTTAGGTCCCTAGAGCGTGTTGCTCAGAGGGATTGAGATTTCCTTAAGTGGAGCATGTCCAACAGCTCTGGGTTTGACATAGCTTTGTATGTTATGCAGAGATCACCTCTGAGTAGGAGATATGCGATGGAGTAAAGCTGGAGTTTTTGAGATGGTCTGCGTAGGGCATCTGTTTGAGATTCAGATTATTCAGTACATATTCCTTAGAGATAAAAGGGAAATAAGAGATTGTGGGATTTTTGGACTATGGATATTCACCTCACAAAAATATAGGCCTCTGTGCATGCCAGTGGCCCTCCAAAAAAAAAAAAAGCAAATGCTTGACTATAATGAGACAATTGCTATATTCTACAACCCCCCTCCAAAAGTTTTTCCACTGAAGAGCAAAAAAAAAAAAGAAAAAAGAAAAACCCTTCTACTGGCATGCCAACCAGTTGGCCAAATGAATGACTAACTCACACCCTCCTGCCCCAGCCATACAGGTCCCATTTCTGTGCCCTGCCCCTAGTTTTCAGCATATATTATTTATAAAAAAATCTTCTTTTAAACTGCAGTCCCTGACCTTCAGCATATATTATTTAAAAATATATATTCTTTTAAACTGCAGCAAACAGTTGCTACAATTAATTCCCACCTTCATGAAGTTGAAGGATGCTCATGTCTTAGTTTAAAAAAATCCCCATTTTTAAACTGTAGCAAACTGTTGCGAGGACTTGCTACATTTTATACCCACACTGCATGGAGCACTACAGTGATCATGTTTTATCTTAAAAATACTCTTCTTTTTAAACTGTAGCAAACTGCTAGCTACATATGTACTGCCTGCATGGAGTGCTACAACAGTCAGGTTTTAGTTGAAAAAAAAAAATGTTTTTTTACTTATAAACTATAGCATCTGCTTGCTATAATTTAGAGCACACTCGAAACACTACAGTGCTCAGGTTTGACTGTAAATGCAATCCCAGCTTTTAAAGCCAGTGTTTGATCTTGCATGCGCACTTTCTCATTTTATTGGATTTATTGATGCTACCTGCATTGCAACTAGCAAATTTAAGAAACTCCTCCCCTGTTATCTGTGCACAGAGCCTCGCTGTTGTTCTAGTAGTGCTAGATCTCACAGGTGACTAGGAGGCCATAATATATTCGGACACTTTCATGGCAGCAAAGATTCTAGGTCTCTCTAACCATTGATCAAACTGTGGAAGCTACAACCCAATTTTGACAACCAACCTCAGTTTTTCTCTGTTCAGCTCTCATACTAACCACTAACTTTACATCTCCACAGCAGCTATTTCAGAATATACAAACCTTAATGATGTATGATTCCGATCAATCACTTAATGAAGCTATGCTCCAAGTCTGAGTCTGAAAAAGATCCCTGTGAATCAATACTCTACCTCAATTAACAAATAAAAATAGGTACCTAAATCACTCCAGAATACTTCCGGCCAAACAAATTGTCCATCATTTTAATAGACAGATTCATCCTTCAACTATCATACTTCTTTCCTTCTACATCAATTCAGAAATGACATCCGGATGGTAGAAATTAAGAGAAGCCAAAGAAACAATTTGTTAAAGCATGACCAGGTCATTTTATCATCTTAAAAATAAAGCAATACTTGCTTTGTTTTGTTTATAGTTTAAGTAACTTGGATCTGAATTTATCTGCTTGAGATACTTTTGGATTTGGAGTGTACCTGGACTTATATAAGTAAATATAACTAGACATTTGCCACACCACTTGTAAAATAGCAAGGTAGACAGTGTACATAATTGTTCCTCTTCGGAATCAACACTGCATGTTGCCAATGATGCTGCTGCTAATTTATAAAAGCAGGAAATTCCTCAGTGATCTTTACCTTGTAACCGGCGAGATAAAAGCTCCTGTGCTTGGCTTGACAATCCATTCTTTTAGCCAATATGAATGTAATTTTTCAAAAAACTGACATGGCCTATGATGATCAATGGAATGACATCCAATTCTGTGTAGATCATCACTATGACAATTTCAGCTGTGCATTCCCTTACTAATATCCCTCAGCTGGCTTTCTGCATGTTTTCATAATGGACGCTACTGACCTTAAAGAATTTGTCTACGTGCAAACATTAGCCACATTTGGCAAATGTCACTCGTGTCTAATGTATGGGAATCCAATTTGCCAAAAATTAGCTCAATTATTTACTCCATTGAGGCATTTCTAGTGCTAAAAATCTACTGTGTCCTGTGAGCTGTCATCTTCACATGCTGTCATCAAATTCTAATATCAGGATGTGAGCTTAGATCAAAACAGCAGTTCACAATGGCTAAAAACTCACATTCAAATTAAACAAGCAAGGATTATAGTCAAGTTTGCTTGCAATATTAGACTTAATAAGAATGAACATCGTATGAATAATATGCATAAACCAAAAGAATGAAATATCTACTATTTAAGATCAATAAAATCACATTATCAGTAAGTTAAGAAATATATACACATACTGTAATAGAGAACTGGTGATCAAATAGCTCTTTGATGGGACATTTTAGAAATAGAAGTTATATAGAATAACAAACTGCTTATAATGAATAGATGGATTACATATGCCTGCATATGTCAGAATTGTGAATGCCAAAATATATCTACATAATTTATATAGAAAATTATATAAACATATTTGAAAATATCATGAAAGCTGACATTTGCAGCTTATACATGTGAAAGTTAAGCTTTTTGCATATTGTAAGTTATTAGATTCACTAATGCTACCTAAAATAACCCATTTCATAAGTCAGAGCTGAAATATGAGTGTTATATTGTTGAATCGGTACATCCATTTTGATAGAAAGTAAAGTAGATTTTTCAATATGTTTGAACTCAGGAAGGGAGAATGGGATTTGAATTAAGCACATTGTAACTTCTGAATACAATATAGACTGCAAATGTTTGTTTTTTTTTTACTCCATAGAAATAGCAAGACATTCTATTTGACTTCAGTAGTATACATGTTTTATGAATTAATTTAAAAAGCTAAAAGGATTTTAAAATATTTGATATTTATCATATTAAGAGTATTACACAATTTTGAGATATAGACACTTGTACTTTTAAAATTAATTCATAGCTTTTGTTAGATCTATATATGTGTAAATCTTTTAGCATGATGAATAGATATGTGCATTGATTCTTCTTGTATAATAGTTTAGCATGATAAATTACCTGTCACCTGTACGTTTACAGATGTCTTTATCTCTTCAGGTCCCACTTTGTTCTACTCATTTGTTTAGACATTTAGTTATAATAATGTTGAATGAGTGAATAATTTAGGAATACTTAATCGATAATTTTATGCTATCACAACAGACATAGTTATATAGTACACTATTTGCCAGATTGTTTAATATTTGTGATTAACAGACAGGGATTATTAAACTTTTATGTAGCAATGAGGGGAATAGCTTTAAATGTCAAAATATATTACTGAATTAATAGACACTTATTGTTTTAACTTATACATACTATTGCATTAATTATTGATAAGTCAAAATAGCTTTTGACTAGTTTTTTGATACATTTCTAGGTATTGGTAGGTAGAAAGATAGTATAGTACTTTGTTTATTCAGTAGCAAACTAGGAACTTTGGCATCCATGGGTGGTTGGGATTTATTAGTAATAGTAAAGTTACAATTATAGACTTGTTTTTTGTTTGTTTGTTTGTTTTTTTTTTTTTATTTATGAGTTAGTAGTTTTGTTTGTAGAAAGTAGGAATTTAAAAAATGTGGAATGCTGGAGGAATGCTTTACAGTCTTATATACAATTAAATTAATATGGTGGATAAATGTGGCATATTATCTTTTAAAGGAAATCTTTTTAACGACACAGTATTGATAGATTTAATCTGTTATCTGTTATGAGATATCTGAAATTAAACAGAGGAAACATTATATTCTTGCATGAGACTCATAGGATAGATTAAGATATATAATATTAAAATAACTTAGGTTATAACATTTTATCATCTGCTTCTTTTTACAAAAAGAGGAGAGGAACTGCTATACTTTGGAGAAAATCGACTATAAAGCTTAAGGTCGTGGAATCTATTAATGATCCCAAAGGAATATTTACATTTTTAATAATTAAATATAATTGCAAACTCTATACTACAGATATTTTTAATGGATCCATGGAAAAAGTGCATGAGTGGCTAAAGATCACTTTATACGAAGTCATTGGAAGAGTAGTATAATTTAATTGGGGATTTCAAGTATATATCTAGTACAGAAGATACAAGTGAACAGAAGGTATAATACTGGCATCAGCTGAAGCACTGAACAGATGGATTAGTAACAATAATTTAGTTGATTTAATACTAAAAGTGAAAGATAAGTCAATGATCTTCACTCATTATTCTTATGCGCATGGGACACGAAGTAGAACTGATAGGATTTATGCCTCCGCAGATTTACTTAATAAAGGGAATTATTTTACAACTATTCCTTCACCTTTTATCTGATCATAATCCACTAAGCATTAATCTATTAATAGATATAAAGAAATGCCAGATTATTTATAGAATCTCAGTATATATTATGAAATTAAAAGAATATAAGAGTTGCCTTAAGGAACAAATAGAGAAACTTTTTATCACTGAATGATAATGGTCAGGTTAGTAAAAATCATACTATGGGACTCCTTAAAAATGCATATAAAAGATAAAAAGGGAAGACAGACTAGTAATAAAATGGCAGTGTTGGATAAACAGTTGTTAGAAATACAGGATGAAATAAACAAAGGCAGGTTTGAACAGCAAACAAAAAAATCAGATAATACTAAAGTCATTAAAAAATTAATGACAAAATATTAAACAGTTTTAACACATAAAGTGGAGAATGCTTTAAAAAAATAAAATTGCACAGATGTGCTATGACTTCAAAAAATCTACAGTGATTAGTTAGTAAAAGTAAGATGCTAAGCAAAAAGGCACAAGCCAATAATATCTGAAATCCACACTCTAATAAGCTTACTTCCGTCATAGAGGAAGTGCTTAATATTTGAAAAAATCATGAGGATCTTAATAAAGATAAAAATAATAATCCTGATTATTACAAATTTGACAATTATTTAAAGAAAAGATAACCCAGTAGCTGGCAGGAAACAGCAAAGAAATGTAGTCCAAATCTCCAAAGTGAACAATAAAATGTTTAATAAGAACGTAAGCGCTTTCATGGCCACAACAAGCCGCTTCATCAGACAATTTAAATGTTTAACTGTTCTCCTAATATCTAATGCAAGCACCTATCACAGCTCGCCATCTCAGCGAACAACTAATTAAAGTGACAGATGCAACAAATACTCAGCACATAGAACAGTAACAGACAAAAACATGTTTGACACAAAATACATAAAACATATATTCTATTTAGCCCAATAGAACACATAAATAAGCATTTAATTGACTAACAAACATTCATAAATAGACCATATACTAAAACTGAATAAATCATGAAGCATACAAATAATCATGTTACTAAAAAAATGTGTGGAACAATAGAACTGATATTCATACACCCAAACAGCTAACAAAGGAATTAATTGCTTCAAGCGTCTGGATTTCAACAATGGTCTGAGGGGAACATTATCATTGAGGCCCATAACCTGATGTGCCCCTAACCTCAAAATCCATTCCAACTCCACCACCTCAGTATGATTCACTAAATCTCCCCCACATGCAATGGGATGCACTACATAAAGGACCTGAAATACAAAAGAATCTGTCAAGTTTGTACTTAACACATGTTTCACTAGGGCACTAAAACTGTGCCCTTTGCGAATACAATACAAGTGATCCCTAATCCTTTTCTTGAGACATCTATTAGTCTTACCCACATATAACTGAAAAACAATGTTGTCAGTGGGCAAGATAAACCATGTGCTTGGTGTTACAATTAGCACTGGTCTTGATACTCCATAAATGGCATGTCACCGGATGTCTGAAACATTTAGATTCATCAATAAACTGGCAGTAATTACAACCATTGCATTTGGAGGTGCCACTAATACTGAGAGGGTGTGGTATGCCACTTTTAGGGTAACATAGCCATTGCTTCAAATTCCTTCTATTTCTATAAATGAATCTAGGACCATGCTTTAAGATTATTTAAAGAAACAATGTAGCTAATAAACATAATGACCTACCAATGCCTCTGTTGAATAATTCTATTAACCTAATAGAAGTCAAGGAAGCTTTAAAAAGGGGAAAATGGTAAAGTTCCAGGGTTAGATTGTTTAAGCAGGAAATTATATAGTCTGTTTCTATTACATATTTTAGAGTTACTGAGCCACATTTTTAGGATAATTCAGAGTGACAAAATAATTCCTCATGGAAATTTTTTTTTAATCTCACCTAAGCTTAAACAAGGAAAGGGTAATAAGTTAATTTCCTCATATAGACCTATTTCATTATTAGCTGTAGATAATAAAATATTTACTTCCCTCTTCACTACAACATTAAGTAATACAGTAGATAATTTAATTAATAAAATGCAAATAGGCTTTATTGCCAATAGATTAATGTTTCGTAATATAAAAAATGGTAGCAACTATCTTATCTTTAGCAAAAAGAATGAACAAGAAATTGACACTAATTAGCTTATATATCAAGACAGCTTTTGATTATGTAGAGTGGAACTATTTGTCTAAAACTTTAAAAGCATTTGTGTTTCCAGAGCAATTTATTGGAATATTAAAAAAAACTATATATAGACTCCAAAGCATATGTTAAAATTGCATCTTACATTTCTCAAGGATTCACTTTAAACAAACACAGAGAGCAGGAGGTGTCAGTTTCCCCTCTACTATATGCATTAGTTATCAAATCCTTAGCTAATAGCATAAGAAACAATGAAAAACTGATGGATTCTCAATTAACAAGCAATATCAATATACAATACAGCTTTTACACATTTTACTAATCATAGGAGGTTTATATTTAAATTATTCCACTGAAGAAATAGATGAGGGAATTGAAAAGTTTCAAGAAGTATCGCTGTTGAAATTTAATAAGAATAAGACTGAAAACTTTAGTGTAAAACCAATTACTAGATATTACGTTCCAAGACTAGTATAATATAATGAGAAGGAAAAGAACTAAAATATTTAGGAACAAAAATGTATCAACATGTAAGTAAGATTATAAACAATAATTTTTAAAACATAATTGAAGAAGTGTTACTTATTAAAAAAACTGGAATGATTTTTTTTTTTTACTTTCAATGATAGGTTAGTACTTATTAAAATGATTATATTATCCAAGATTATATACATATTGCATTCAATAGCTTTAATACCTGACAAAAACTTTTAAAGAAAATGGAAAAATGTTAACCTCATTCATATAGTATTCTAAAAAGCCGAGAATGCTTATAGAAATTATATAGCATTATGGGAGCATGATGGCATTAGCTTCACAGATATAGAATCTTATTCTATTGCTGTAAATTTTAACTCTATTGCACTCTAGATAGACTGACCTCAGACTTGTCAATTGAAAATCAATCTGGAGCAGAACATTTTTACAAGTTTACCAAATATGATAATTTAGAAATATGTAGCAATCCTTTCATCTGGTTAATAAAATTTATCTTAGAAGGAAATTCATTTCAATCATTAGAATCTGCATATACGAAATCAATTCTTAACACATTTAAGAAATATGTTTTTATAACTCTCTTAATATCAAAATGAAAAATTTGGTGCTTTCCCTTTGCTAGGGGAATAGCTTCATGCTTTGATTGGAATATGAATGAAAAACTATAGTGTAATATGTACAATCAATTATAGAACTCTTATATTGGTTTCATCCACATTGCTGTCAAACAAGCATTAAATTATTTGGAAAAGAAAACAAAAAAGTAGAACATTTTGTCTTCCCTAGTGGGTGATTGGTGCTAATATTCCATTACTTTTAATGTTTTGGCATTAAATGTATAATTTATTTATTTTGAATTTCTAAGTTGATGTTGACCACATTTTTCAGGAAGCAGCATTTGACAGAGCAATTCCCTTTTTCTTTTAGGAGTATGCAATGTCTAGGTGCATTTTTGCCTTAAGACATTCTGTACAGAAATGCATGTTAGAATTAAATGATTTAATACTACAAACCTATTTACTATTTTCTTTTTATATGTACTTGGATTCAGAACTGCTGGCAGTTGTTATGTCTCAGTTTCAAAGATCCCATGGTAGCTATTATGGGATAACTCCTGGCTGCATCACACTGCTAGCCAATCAAAAGTTTGAATTTCACGTAATTAGCATAAACTATGGTATAATGGAGAACAGTTAACATTGGCAATGTTGTAAAGTAATTGGCTTTGCCTCACTGCACAAAACAAACCCAATGTGTTAATTACAAAGGGTCTATATCAGAACATCAAAGTTTTAAAACTTTGAATGTTCTAATATCGACCCGTTTCGAACGAACGCTAAAAATAGCGAAGCTGCAGAACACTGAATTCTTTCCTAGGGAAAGAATTTGGTTGGCCGGTTCTGTGGCTTCACTATTTTCAATGCTGTGGTAGAAATTTACGGGTCAGGTTCAGGTAAGTGTGCGATTGTGTGGTTTTTAGGATTAGGGTGCGGGTTAGGTAAGTTAGGGTTAGGGCGCAGGTTAGGTGAGTTAGGGTTAGGGTGCGGGTTAGGTGAATTAGGGTTAGGGGTGGGTTAAGTGAGTTAGGGTTAGGGTGCGGGTTAGGTGAGTGTGCGATAGTGACGGACCTTAGGGTTAGGGTTTGGGTTAAGCTAAGTGGATAGATAGTAGTGTATGTACAGTTTATTGTAGGGTTAATCGTGGGATTATAAGTGTATGTGTGTGGATTGATGTTTTTTAGGTATGCCTGTGTTGTGTGTATGTGTTTTGGAATAGTGAATTTTTTCCCAAGGAAAAAATTTGCTGTTCTGAATGTTCGATATTATGTGGTTTAGATATTTTAGGTTCGATGAAATAGCGTTCGCTATTTTCATCCTTTGATAGCATGATATAAACACAATTACAAATATACATATGATGTACCCAAGATTACTGTTAATGTTGCAGCATATTTGGGACAAAACCATCCTAGCTCATGTGCCTATTTTTCTGCAACACACAAATTGTCAAACACATTTCTATAGTTGTCACTTACAGTTATCATATCAGTATCATGATATCCTTCTGTTCTACCTGTGAGTTTACTTTGTTCTGCTTATACCAGTCACTGTTAATAAGTACTGTTTTCATTTTCAATACCACTTTTTATTTTATTTTTCAATCTTTGCTTGCCTTATACCACTCAGTTGCATTCGCATCTTCTTCACTTTATTCAGATATCTCTGTCACACTACCAGTTTTGATTTACATTTCCATTGAATACATACAAAAAACATTTTTCTTGAAGTACAACCCATAAAACAGCATATTAGTCAAATTTGTAATTCTTCTTTTAACCTCCCACAATAATATTGACACATTTGTGAACTGATTATGAAACCTGGCTTATAAAGGACCATGGTTGTGTTACTTTACACCTCAAAAGTCATAAGTGGGTGAATGGGTCTGTCAGTCTAAGGTGGATACTCATGACTAAAGGATGAAGTGTTTGGCATGTTAAGAGATCAGGTTCTGAAATTTATTCAGAGCTTCCTTCTAACTTTGACACCTGTGACTACAAGACTTGGATTGGTTCTAAAATCATCTGGCCTACAAAGCTGACATAAGTATATTTTTTGTGCTTGCTCTAACTCTTTCAGTGATATTTAACACTTATGTGTTGCATTTACTTATTTGGTTGAATTTATCACTGTTTACAGCCTGCACTTGTTAAAGATACTCCATCTGTTTGTTACTGTACTGTTGTTTGGTTGTTTTAACAATATTCTGATATTTCCTATCCACCTCTCATACTGCAAAAGCTGTTCTGAATAAGTCTGTCAAAGTATTTCTAAGGTTTGCAAAGTTTTTGTATATTGTGAGTATTTCTCAGTGTTAGTGAACTTATTTCCAGGGATTCCTGATATTGCAGGAACTCTTACTTTTGGTGTAAAACATTTGTTACTGCAATTGAGCTTGAAGCCAGTTTGTTTTATATTGCAAGGGATCTTTTGCACTCTGCCCGGAGCAGAAAGCTAAATTCAATCCATCCAAGGTGGGAACTACTGGTAAATCATTCATTGTGTTTTAATTTAATCTGAGTGTTTAACAAGTCTTTCATCCTGCTCATATAAAAGCCTTACATTTTTGTAAGAGTGTGTTCATTTATTCAGAGCTCCCTTCTGGCTTGGACACCTGTAACTACAGGACTTTGCTTCTAAAATCATCTGGCCTACAAAGCTGATATAGGTATATGTTTTGTACATGCTCTAACTGTTTCAGTGATATTTAATGATTCTTTGCTGCATTTATTTATTTGTTTGAATTTATCACTGTTTTTCAGCCTGCACTTGTTAAAGAAACTTCATCTGTTTATTACTGTACTGCTCGTAGGTTGTTTTAACAACATTCTGATATTTCCTAATCTCCTCTAAAACTGCAAAAGCTGTTCTGATTGAGTCCGCCAAAATATTTCTAAGGCTTGCAAAGTTTTTGTATATTGTGAGCATTTCTCAAGGTTAGTGAACTTATTTTCAAAGATCCCTGATATTGCTGGAATTCTTACTTCTATTGTAAAGCATTTGTTACTACACTTGAGCTCAAAGTCAGTTTGACTTACCTTGGAAGGATTTTTTTGCACTCTGGCGGGAGCAGAGAGATAAATTCAACCCATCCAGGGTAGGAGCTACTGGTCTATAGCTTATTCTGTTTTTATCTGATTGGTCTGAGGGTTTAACTTTAAAATGTCTTTAATCCTGCTTGTTACTGCACTTGAGCTCAAAGCCAGTTTGTTTTACCTTGGAAGGATTCCTTTGTACTCTGGTGAGAGTAGAGAGCTAAATTCACCCCATCTAAGGAAAGAACTACTGGTCTATAGCTTATTGTGTTTTTATCTATTTGGTCTGAGGGTTTAACTTTAAAAAATCTTTAATCCTGCTCATATAAAAGCCTTTAATTTTTCCAAGAGTGTGTTCATTTTTTTAGAGCTTCCTTCTGGCTTGGACACCTGTGACTACAAGACTTGGATTGGTTTTAGAATTATCAGGCCTATAAAGCTGATATAAGTATATTTTTTTGCACATGCTCTAACTGTGTCAGTGATATTTAACACTTCTGCACTGCATTTATTTATTTGGTTGAATTTATCACTGTCTTTCAGCCTGCACTTGTTAAAGAAACTTCATCTGTTTTTTACTGTACTGCTTTTACATTGTTTTGCAATACTCTATTTACTAATTTCTTCTGATACTGCAAAAGCTGTTCTGAATGAGCCTGCCAAAATATTTCTAAGTTTTGCAAACCAAGTGTTTGTGTGTTGTGAACATTTTTCATGGATAGTGAACTTATTTCCAAAGATTCCTGATGTTGCAGGAATTCTTACTTCTGTTATAATGCATTTGCTACTGCACTTGAGCTCAAAGCCAGTTTTTTTTTTACATTCAGTAGGTTCTTTTGCACTTTGGTGGGAGTAGTGAGCTAAATTCAATCTATCCAAGGTGGGAACTACTGGTCGATAGCTTATTGTGTTTTTATCTGATTAGTTTGAATGTTTAACTTTATAGATGTCTTTCATCCTGATCACATAAAAGCCTTATGTTTTTGTAAGAATGTGCTCATTTATTAAAGAAAGAAACTCCATCTGGTTGTTACTGTACTGCTGCTAGGTTGTTTTAACAATATTCTGATAATTCCTAACCTCCTCTGGTATTGCAAAAGTTGTTCTGAGTGAGTTTACCAAAATATTTCTAAGTTTTGCAAAGATGTTGTATGTTGTGAACATTTCTCAGGGTTAGTGAACTTATTTCCCAAGGATTCTGATATTTCTGGATTTTTTTCTTCTATTGTAAAGCATTTGTTACTGCACGTGAGCTCAAAGGCAGTTTGTTTTATATTGGAAGTTTTTTTTTGCACTCTGATAGGAACAGAGAGTTAAATTCAACCCAGTCAAAGTGGAAACTACTGGTGATAGCTTATTCTGTTTTTATCTGATTGGCCTGAGGGTTTAACCTTATAAAAGTCTTTCATCCTGTTCATATAGATGCCTTGCACAAACATGGTTTCCAATATTGCATACAAGCAAACCTATTCAGTTTAAAAAACCTCTATAGGAAACACTGTCCTTACTCTTCCACTATTCACAGCTGCTCATAGAGCTGCCAGTCTGTGCAATGGGTGGTACCGCTGCAGATCATCTAACAGTATACTAATAAACACTCTCACTTTGACCTTTAAGTGATTCTTCCTTAATTCTTCCCATCTAGAAGTTGTGTTTCCTTGCCTTACATAGCATAGGCTAGAATCAGACCTGCTGAATCTAGACTGTTTCATATCAGTCTGCTCTTAGACCAGCCATCTTATATTAAGAGGGCCTCTCTGCGCCCTTGTGGCAGAAATTTGTAGCTCAGGACCCATGTGAGCAGGAGATTGCTGGAGAAAAGCTCAGTTTTGGGCTTTCCTGTTGGTAGTTGTGTTAAAACTGTTTAAATTTACCTGTATTTAAGCCTCACATTTGCAAGGATCTGTGTCTTGGTCATAAGCGACTTCATAGTGAGACACACAGATGTTCCCTCACCAGACTTGACAAGAAGAAGGTCATGGTCAGCTGCCTATCAGTGCCAGGATCTGACAAATCAAGCATGCATTCAAGTCACTCAACAACAAGTATCGCTATGACTCTGTCGTGGTCCATGTTGGAGTGAATGACTCGAGACATACTTCTGTGGATTGGTTTCACTTCTAAATCTTGAAGTCCATATTACTGGGTCTTAAAATCAAAAGGTGAAAATAATGAAGCATTGGAATCTTGAATGGTGGATTTCACACATGGTAAGTAAACACTTACTTGGCCAACCAAAACCAACAACGAGGCCAGCATGCCTGTTCTCCACTGTAGTGCGAACCTGGAGTTGGTATATTTAGTTGGGGGGGGGAAGCATACACCCCCACCTAGGTGAGTTTTACTTACCTCAGCATGAGTTTCGGTGTAAGTTGGCCAAGTGTTTACTTACCATATATGAAATCTGCTGTTTGGGATTCCGATATTTTATTATTTTTGTCTCGAGATTTTATGACTTGGTAATATGGGCTTCAAGATTTAAAAGTGAAACTCTGTGCACTATATGAAGACAGACATGACAAAACTCCATGATTATGTTTCTCAGACAGGAATGTCCCTAGTCCAAAGCAGTATCCTACCCTCACCCAGGACGATGCCATAATACAAACAAAAATGATTGACTTCAGCAATTGTTTCAGCTTCTGGTGTCTGTCCAGGGGGATTTAGTATCTGTCAGCCTGGGAGGATATGGTAGACAGACCTCATTGCTTTGCTAGAGATGGTCTGCACCTGTCCACCCTAGGCTTTCAGATACTGGAAAAGGCTCTTGACTCCCGCATAGTTACTTTTTTAGGCAATGGCAAAACAACACATTTTCACTATCTCCCCTTTTTTCAATGAACTGGGCAGTTTGCTGGTTTTATCTTAGTAAGACTTCTGAGACAAATGTGTCTTTAACAGATGGGCTTTTACTGCTTTGTTGTTCTTAGCACATGGAACCAATAAATTACTGCTAATTGAGAATGTGGTTCTGATTTGTCTTGACATAAGTCTCTGGGCAGTTGAACCAAGATGTTCAGCATGAGGAATGTTTCTGAGATTAAACAAGTTTAGAAAAACATCAGTATTGTCACACTTGGATTTCTCTTACAGCTGTTTTGCACTTTGAACTGCATGTTCAACCAAGCCATTTGACTGAGGGTATTCAGAACTACTCGTAATATGAATAAAGTCCCATGCTTCTGCAACTCTCTTGAACTGCTGACTAGTAAACTGTACACCATTGTTAGAACTAACTCTGTGTGGACTACCATGGACAGAAAAATGTCTCTTCAACTTAGTAATGACAGTACTGGAAGTTAGGTTGGGAAGTTGGTCAATCTCAAACTAATTTGAATAAGAGTCTACTAACACCAAGTAGTGTTGACCATTCCACTCAAAGATATCTGTGGTTAATGTCGACCAAGATAGTTCAGGAATCTGCCTTAACTGAAGTGGTCCTTTTTGTTAATGCAGCTTTGTACTATTACAAGTTGAACAAGATGAAAGTACTTTCTCAATATCTCTTGACATAAAAGGCTGAAATACTAGACCTCTCTCCCTTCTTTTGGAAGAATCAGTTCTTGGGTGGCCACAATGCAAAATCTGAATGTTCCCCTGTTGCAAGAATTTTGGAACAATCACTTTAGGACCTATCATGATGATACCATTGTCAGACAAAATCTCATGTCTGTATAGAAAATACTGTTGCACTTTGAATGGTTAACAAGATTGCTTTGAAGGCCATCCTCGACTGATATAGTGGTTGAGCTTCTGGAGAACTGGATCTGAAGCTGTGTGAGTTTGGAGCTCATCAAGACATGTGGAAGAAAATTTCTCACTTTCATGACCTCAGAATCAAGTTACTCATTGTCCATTGTCATGCTGTTCTGTGGTTTTACTGGGAGATCTGGATAAGGTATCAGCAAGATAAAGACGTTTTCCTTTTGTGTAGACAAAATTGAAATTGCACTTCTGCAATTAGAGCATGATATATTACAATCTAGCCAGAGCTGTATGCATAGGCTTTCTCAAAATAGTAACTAAAGGTTGGTGATCAGTTTCTATCTGGCTAGGTCAACCATTAATATAATCATGAAACTTTGAACATGGAAGCACAATGGCCAAAAGCTCTTTCTCAATCTGGGCATATTGCATCTCATTCTGGGTAAGAGTTCTCGATGCATAGGCTACTGGTCTACCATCTTGAAGAATGATTGCACCTAGACCAAATTTAGAAGCATCGCAGAAAAGAGTAACTGGTTTGTGAACACTCTAGTAGCTGAGAGTTGGTGGGTTAGCAATTTTCTCTTTCAAGACATCAAATACTCTTTGGTGCTGTTCTGACTATGACCAAATTACATCTTTGCATGTCAGCTCTCTGAGCAGTGCTGAAAGTTGCCTTAAATCTGGAATGAACTTGCCTAGATAGTTGACCATGCAAGAAAATGCTGTAAGGCTTGAACATTATCTGGAGCTGGCATCTTGAGAATTGTTGTCTGCTTAGAAAGACCAACTGGTAAACAAATGGCCAACATAACTTCTCGTAGCCTGAACTTGCACTTCTGAGAATTCAGCTTAAGATTCACTTCACATGCTCTTTCCAGAACTTTCTTGAGGTTTCTATCATGTTCGACTACAACATCACCTCCTACTAGAATATCATCTACTATAATAGCACATGGATAGCCCAAAAACAATTTTCTCTCCATGTTGAAAGACTTCATTGGCAGAATTTATTCCAAACGGCATTTTCAGAAATCTGTATCTTCCAAATGTACTGAATGTGGTTAACAGTGAACATTTTCGGTCAAGCAAAATTTGCCAAAATGAACTCTTTGCATTTAAGACAGAAAAAAACAGTGGCATTTGGTAAGAAGTAAGAGGGCAGCAACCTCTTTGACTGTGCACATTGGTTGATGAGGCCTTTTTAATGCTTTCTTCATATCTTTTGGATTAATAACATATTCTGATATCATCTGAGCTTTTCTTATGAGTTATTACCATGGAGGATATCCATTCAGTTGATTCTTCTACTGGACAAATTACTCCTGGCTGCACCACTTTGTCTAGCTCAGTTCTGCATAGCTACTGGAAATTTCTGTGGGTGTCTGACAATTGGGCTGAGCTCTGATTCTAACTTCATAGAGTACACAACTGGTAGCTTGCCTAGTTTGTCTGCAAAAATATCAGCATACTCAGAAAAAAATAGTTTGGGTAAAATCTGAGCTGTTATCATTTAGGCTTACATCCTAAACTTCTTTATTAAATGAAAGCAGTCCCATTTTCAAACTGCCTCTGAGGCTTAATATGACTGCACATGTCTCCTGGTTATGTAAAACTGCAAGTCATAGCTGTTCCCAGCACAGTAACATGAAAGCACTACTGAGCATTTGGTTTGAACCTCTTCACCACTACAAGCAACAAGCTTTGTACACTTTGTCAAATCAAGTTGTTCTGCAGCTTTTACTCTAAAAAATATTTCTGCTGACATAACATTGCACTTTGAGCTAGTATCTACTTTGAGCTCTATGGGACCGTTATTAATCTAGACAGTACAAAATATTTCATTTTTTTGCCCACAAATCTACTGAATTAACTGTTACACCAAGCAAAGACACACCATCAACATAAAAAGTAGGGTCACAGCTTTCTGATTGATCAACTTGCCTCTTGGAATGCCCTTTTTTAGTAAAAGAATATGCCTTATTTGATTTACATAAGCTTTTGAAATGAGTCCACTTATTGCAAGAATGACACTGCTGATCAAAAGCTAAGCACTTTTCTCGTTTGGGTTCATGATTACCTCCACAATTACAACAGCTGACTATGAGGTTTTCCATGGGTTTTGCTGAGTCACCCCAGTGCTTTGTTACATGCTCTTTAGGTCTTACTGAAGTAACTCTGGGTTTTACTGAAGTTGCCCTGGAACTTGCTAGAAAGACACGGGTTGGGACCATGCTCTTAGCCTTATACCTCTTAACCTCATGCTGCATACTATCTACATGAGCTGTGGAAGGTACCGGAAGACTTGCCTTCTCATTTGTAAGCATACTTGTGTGCTTTTCTACAAGCTCGTAGAGCTGGCAAATCTCAATGGCCTTATTTAAAGTTAAATCACTATCTCGAAGCAGAATATTTTTCACCGTGTCATTATTAATACCACACACAAGTTTGTCCTTTATCAACTCATCTCACAAATCACGAAATCTGCACGTTTTAGCTTTATTTCTCAAGTCCGTTATATATGCTGCAAAAGTTTCACCAGACTTTTGATCCCTTGTGTAAAATAAGTGCCTTTCCATTGTAATATTCATTTGGGTGTTACACATTTCTCTAAATTTATATTTTAAGCACTCAGTGTCCTCCTGCATTTCAGCCTATACCACAATATGGTGATCTTCCCCCTCCCCTGCAAACACAGCAGGTGCATACAGAAATGAACATTCTATTTCAATGGCCTCTGAACCAGCTAAATTAAGTAGAATAAATGCTTTGGTCTGTGTCTTTGTCAGAAAAAGCAACCTGTATGAATATATCTTATTCCTGTTCAAACACTCTCCAATTTTCTGCAATATTGTTATCAAACACAAGCAGTACAGGTCTGTGAAATCCTTTTGCCATGCCCACAAAATTTAGTAAAACACAATGGAATCTTGGTCCTTGGAATTATGTATGAACATGCAAACACACCAGGTACTTGTGATAGTATTCAAATGCACAATAAACTCATCGAAAGACTGTACTCTGCGTAATATGGTTTGAAATAACTGTACTTTGTGAAATAACTGCACTGTGATACCGTACACACTTGCAAACTCTTTGCACACTTCAGATATTTTGAATAGCTTTAGTTAATGCAAAAAAGTAGTACATAGTGAAAAAATGTGGTTGTTTTCCCTTTTTTGTACATTTTATGCAATTCAAATATTGTTTCAAATGTTTTCAGAATTATTTTAATATTTTATCAATATGTAACAGTTTTGGACATATTGTTTAATAAGAAATTTGTTTTGAGCATTCTGAGTGCTTCTTTTTATATTGGTAGTGAAAAAAATCATTTAAGCAAGTTTCAGTACCTGGAATTTGTTTCTGACCTGTTTTGTGAGTCATTTGGACAGTAGGGATGATCCAATCTTGTATATTCCTCTATCTTTAACCAGTTACTTCATGGCTGTGACTCTGGAACCCATTTTGATAGCATGTCGCTCATGCTATGTGCATTAAGAAAAGAAAATCCATCTGGAGTTAAACAGACTTGAACTGGAGGCCAAACATTTGGAATTAGAATCAGCAGAGAGTCTGCGATGTTTGAAGGCAGAAGAAAAGGAGAAACAGATGGAATTAGAATCAGCAGAAAGACTGAGACATCTGAAAGCTGAAAAAAATGAGAGGCAGAGGCAACATGAAAAGGAAATGCTTAGTCTTCGCCAGGGTCATAGAGCTGATGGGGAAGGGAGTACCCATATTCCCAAAGCAATAAAGGCCAGTAAACTTCTTCGTCTGTAACAAAAAGGTGATCATTTTGATAGTTACCTTCATATGTTTGAAAGAGTATATTGTTGACCAAGGATTCTGGGTACAGTTTTTCACCTCCTTATTCCATGTTAAAGCTGTAACTGCTGTTTCTAAATTGTCTGATTCTGATTGCTTAAATTATAATACAGTTAAAAATTGTTTATTGGAATGCTTTAAGTTAATACCTGAAGCTTACAGAAAACAGTTTTGTGAGCATAGACGCAAGGCAGATGAAAGTGTGTGTGATTATATTGCTGAGTTAAACACTTATTTTCATAAGTGGGTGAGTGGGTGCCAGTTCACCACTTCTGAAGGGCTGGCAGACCTTTTGTAAAGGAGCAAGCTCTTAGCACTTTGCCTGAGGACATGAAAATCTGGTTGGCAGATAGGGAATGCAACACTGCAAATGAGTTGGGGGAAAAAAGGAGACCTATACCTAGCAAGCAGAGCATCTCTGCACAGGAAAGGGATACCCAGTGCTGCACATGGGTATAAGGAAACCCATGGTGGGCAGCCTAATCCTCACTAGCAGAGTCTGTCAGTAACAGGGGAAGCTACTAGTTCAGGTACAAGGCCAGGATCAAGGGTTTGATGTAAATGTAACCAGTGGGCCATGTAGCATATAGATGTCCATGGAAGCAAGGTGCGGAACAAAAGTTAGGGGGCCAACAAGTGGGAATAACAGAATGCCAGTGATAAGTTATCTGGAGACAGCAAAGGTACCAAACTATCACTTGCCTTATGTGCATTAAGAAGATGATGAGGCTTGGGTGCTCATTTAAGTAGTTTATTGTATACAAACTCATCAGTTTGGATGGCAGGAGCACTGAACTTAAACAAACTATCAAACTGACTGAGTGACTACATACATGCGTGGTCTCACTCTGGCTGCGCACTCAAAATGGCACTCTTGCATGCAGGTGCTCCATACTTATATGCCCATGCCCACTGATGGGAATGCTTCCTAAAGGTATATAACACACTCTGATCTACACAAACTACCACAAGAGTTTATATCCTATCTTAGTAGATGAGAAACAGGCCACTGCGAAGAGAGAGACACAGCCTCTGACCCAACTATTCTGAAGCCTGCAATGGTTAAAGATGAGCACTACTTGCTCAGGCAGTCTACTCGGGTCACAGCTTTAGGAGGAACCCCATTCCAAATACCTTTGGCTAGGGGTCACCTTGACTGGTAGAGGGTGGAAAAGGAAGCAAACAAGTAAGTGTGTTTGAGGATATCCCTGCATATGTCTTGATAGGTAATGATTTTGATAATGCAGTACCTTGTGTGCATGCAGTTACACACAGTCAGGCTTGGAGACAGGCATATGGGTCTGGTAAATTTTTACCTGGCGGTTCATCTACTTTGTGGTGTGTGTTTTATTTCTCATATAGGTCTGGTAGCCTGGGGGCTACCCAGACAGACCACACACTTGAAACAAGGACTGGTGAGGTGGCTACTTCAGGGAGAGAGCTACAATGTAGCAGTGAGACTGAAGGTGAGCCACAGCTGCTGGTAGGTACTGATGTTCGCTTGGACAGAGTGTCTGCAAGGGCAGAGGTGAGTAGTAGTACCCAGGTTGGCAGTCAGGCACTGCTGTCAGAGGATATCAGACTTCCTGTGAAAGGGGAGCTGGGAAGGGTTACAGAGAGAGGTGAGAAAGGCTCAGCTTTCAGACCTTACATTACAAGGCTTGAGGGAGGTAGCTAGGAGACACCTGATTCTCAAGAAAAAGGGGATTCTGTACACTGGAACGGAGGGCTACTGTATAGAGAATAGACAATTGAGGGAGTGGTAAAGTGTGAGTGAATGCAGCAGTTGGTAGTGCCCAGAGCCTACGTTCTGGTACTTCTAGCCATAGCCCATGACATTCCCTTTGCATGTCATATGGATATAAAGCATACCAAGAGACATATTATGCAGAACTTTTATTGGCCTGGGATTTCCAGAGATGTAACAGGGCACTGCAGGACCTGTGAGCAGTGCCAAAAAGTTGGCAAGGCAGGAGACAAGGTCAAAGGTCATGTAATGCCTTTGCCTGTGATTGAGGAGCCATTATAGAGGGTAGCTATGGATATTGTGGGGCCTCTTAGTACCCAAGTTTCACAGGGTAGAAGTATATCCTAGTGGTAGTAGATTATGCTACCAGATACCTTGAAGCGATGACCCTGTCCTCCATGGAGGCAGAAAATGTGCCAAATGCTTTATTAGAGATTTTCAGTGGGAAGGTTTCTCAAAAAGAATACTGACTGACAGAAGTGTCAATTTAACATCAGACCTGCTGCTTGTCTGTGGAAGCACTGTGGGGTGAAACACCTAAAGACCGCCCCCTACCACATCCAGACTATTGGTCTAGTAGAGAGGTTACATTCTATACTAAAGACCATGTATGGGCAGTTGCAGACCAGCTTAAGAGGGAGTGGGACAAATAGTTGCCACATCTGTTGTTTGTTTACAGAGAGGTACCCCAGGACTCCACAGGTTTCTCACCTTCTGAGTTGCTGTATAGGCATAAGCTGAGGGGACCTCTAGATTTGATTCACAATGTGAATCCCACAAGTAGTCTATTGTGGCATATGTCGTAAACCTCAGGACAAGGTTCAGAGAACTCATGGGCTTGGCCCAAGAGAACCTGGTAGGAGCCCAACTGCAGAAAAAAAGGTTTGGTATGACAGGAATGCTTGAGCTAGAGAGTATGCTGTGTGGAAGCAGGCTATGGTTCTCATTCTTGTAAGACACAATAAGCTGCAGGCAGCTTGGTAGGGACTTTTCAAAGTGGTAAGGAAGGTCAGTGATGTTAACTACATGGTAGAACTGCTAAGCAGGAGGCAGGGGCACAAACTGTACTGTTAACATGATGAAACCTTACCATGATAAAGAGGACCTTGTGTTGAGCATTTGCATTGAATGACAGGAGGAGTCTGAGGGAGATCTGGTGACTGATCTCCTCATTGAGGCTTGAACCGAAACCTCAGTGGAAGGGGTAGCAATGTCCCACAGCTATCCCCTACCCAGGTTTGAGAAATCTGAGCATTGTTGAATAGTTTGGGGGCATGGTCACAGGGAAACCAGGGTCTACCCACCTGGTGCAGCACCATGTGAATACAGGAGCACCATGTGAATACAGGACCCCAAATGCCTATTAAGCAGGACACTTATATGGTGTGTGAGAGAGTCAAGCAAGCTCTGAGGGAAGAGATACATGAAATGTTGGAAGTGGGAGTAATCCAGGACTCCAGCAGTCCATGGGCCTCCCCAGTGGTGCTGATACCAAAGTAGCATGGCAGCACAAGGTTCTGTGTGGACTACAGGAATCTGAATAGTCACACAGAGTCAGATGCCTACCCCATGCCTAAGACAGTTGAAGCCCTACAGCAGCTGGGTGAGGCTAGGTAATTGACCACTATTGATCTTACCAAGGGCTACTGGCAGATGCCCGTGACTCCCAATGCTAGAGAAACATCAGCCTTCACGACTTATTTTGGCTTGTATGAGTTCACAAAGATGCCCTTTGGGATGAAAACTGTCCCAGTGACTTTCCAGAGCCTGGTAGATTATATCCTAGCAGGAGCAGGAGAGTTTTTTTCCTTGCTTACCTGGATAATATTGTCATCTACAGTCATTCCTGGCAAGAGCACCTTCAGCATGTCACAGAGGTGCTGGGCACACTACAGAAGGCAGGGGTGAACATTAAGCCCAGTAAGTATCAGGTTGGCATGGCAGAGGTCTCCTGCCTGGGACATAGAGTGGGGAGTGGTAAGATCAGGCCAGAACCTGCAAAAGTGGAAGCCATTCAGGCATGGCCTACCTCTGTTATCAAAAGGCAGGTGAAGGCATTCTTAGGGACAGTCAAGTACTATAGAAAGTTTGTCCCCAGTTATAATATCATAGCTGCTCCCCTCACAGACCTGACAAGGAAAAACAGGAGAGATATGATTGTGTGGACCCCAGCATGTGAGCAGGCATTCCAGAAGCTTAAATGAGTTTGGGAGGACCCCTGTGTTATCCAGTCCAGATTACAGCAAAGAAATTGTTATGCAGGTGGATGCTTTAAACCATGGGGTAGGGGCCATACTCAGCCAGGTTGCCTCAGATGGAGAAGAGCACCCAGTGTTATATCTCAGCCATGGGCTCCAGCCTAGAGAGGAATGCTATGCATCTGTAGAAAAGGAATGTCTAGCCATAGTATTGGGTACTGCAAAAACTTCAGCCTTATCTGTATAGAAGGAAATCCATTGTAGTTACAGGCCACAACCCCTCAACATGGCTACATCGAGTCATCCAGCAAAATGCCAAGCTACTAAGGTGGATCCTAGGGTTGCAGGCATATGATATGGCAGTGCAGCACAGCAGTGGGGTTAGCAATGCCAATGCAGATGGGATCTCAAGACAGGGTATGAGGTAATGTATTCCCAGATAGGTTCATCCTTCTCAGGCAAGGTTTCTCAAGGGACACTTAAAAAACTAGCTTGAGTCTTTGAAGGGGGGGGGAGAGATGTGAAGAAAGGAAATACTGCGAGCTCAGCTAGCTGAAATTTTGAAAACAATTATATGTCATTTGTGAATATTAAACTGATTTATACAAGATGCTTGTGTTACAAATGTATTAGAACTATATGTTATACAAGAGTCTGGTGTTACAAATGTATTAGAATGGTATGTCATGTATATAGCAAACTGATTTGTACAGATGTTTGTGTTGAAAAGGTATTTGTAAAGTGCTTGTGTTTGAATGTCTCCACAGTGCGCCCTACTGGAGAGAAAAAAAATGTACATGCACTATTGTGACTGTTTAACAGGAGGTTAACCTCAATCCAGCAAACTTTAGAAAAATATCTGAAATTAAATCACTTTATAAGCTAGGTCATAAAGATGCTATCTCACAAGTCTCAATGCAGCCAGAGACACAAAGTCTGTACTAGGAAGCTTTCTGTATTGTGTTTGAGGTGAACTAATTACTAATCTGTTAAGAGTGAAGCTATGCAATTGTTTTATGACTTCCAGCACCTGCCAAAGATCTGAGCAAAAGCCCTTGTGTGTGTATTTTTACAGGTCAATGCTAATTCCTGCCATCTTCCAGCAATGGGGGTTTTGCATGGGAACTAGAAGTCAGATGACCAGAAGTGATGTCATTCTGCAATCTATCTCAGAAGATATATTTTACATATTATTTTGAGAAGTCTCTTAGTGAAACATAGCATTCTGTATTCTGTCTTGGTCCTGACAACAACAAGAAGGACCATTCACCACATCATCTGCCTTACTCTATTAAGTATGTTATTAGGAAATTGTGATTCTCTTTAGACTCAGTCAGGAATACAGTGGAGCTTAGTTTAGATGTTGTTTTTCTTTATTTGTCTGAGCCTTTCCTTCAATGCTATTTTAAATATTTCCTATGATTTTAAACTCTGATGTAACTGTGAATATATACTTAGTAATTTCTTGTTCTTTTATTTTTTATTATTAAAAATATTTAAGCCTTTCATTGTGGCTGATCTTTGTAGAGATATTTAAGTTCTGAGAGTACTTGCATATTTATTTGGTGACACTGTGTGGGCCACTCCTAATAGCCTTGCTCTTGATCAAACTACCAGATAATTTCACACAGTAAAATTGGACACGTGTGTGTGTGTGTGTGTGTGTGTGTGTGTGTGTGTGTGTGTGTGTGTGTGTGTGTGTGTGCACGCGTGTGTGTGTGTGTGTGTGTGTGTGTGTGTGTGTGTGTATGTGCAAATCAAATCTCAAAGAGTGTGTGCATCAGCTTTTTGGGCAGGGAACCGAAGCACTGGTTGGACAGAGAGAGTGTTGGAGGACTTGGCTAGGAAACCTGGCTAAGGACTCAACTCTATAGCTGTGCCAGTGTAAAGTCTTACTGGAGATCTGGAGAAAGAGGAAGAAAACAGCACTGGACTGACTGTGGTCTCTGTTTTATCTTAAGTGAAATTGCACTTGATGCAGACAGCTGCATCTGGATATACTGTGTGTGCACCTGTTATCCTCCCAGTGAACGTCCCCCACTGATGCCAGTGGTGTGGATTGAGGGTCCTTGATTACTGGTCCAGTGGTGGGTTGTCACATATTGTTTCAGTTGTAGGATATCCACATCACATATTGGTTGGCAGTGGTGGGATATCCACATCACAGGGTATATAAATATTTGGGAATTGATGAAAGATCAACAATAAAACATGAATGTGAATAAAACTTAGCAAGGAATATTTTAGAAGACTAAAATTAATACTGACATCCAGGAACAAATTCCAAGCTATAAACCAATTTGCTCTTCCTGTTTTTGCTTACAGTTTTCGGGTGATTAACTGGCCCCAAAATGTATTGGATCAGTTGGGCAAGAAAAAAAAAGCAAAATGCTTTATGCTTATCTAATGATTTATAAAAATCAGTTTATGCCAAGATTATATATTCCCCATTCTTAAGGAGGTATGGGCCTCCTCAAAACTGTAATTGTAAGACTGCATACATATTTGCTGAACTCACAATCATAAAGAACGTTTTATAACATGGGAGAGAACAAGTCTAAGATGAATTTCCTACTCAGTTTGGCAGAAGCATATTGGTGTCAAGTGAGACTGGAAATATAACCAAAAGTAGCTAAATATCGGGCAACAACTTAACGTTTAAAAAAAAAAAGTATGAGATGATGGATCAGTTGAGAAGACAAGAAATGTGGATAATGCATAAATATAGTTGCAAGTGCAGAAAACTGGAACATCCTCATGTCGGTCAGGATTTAACACAGGAATTGTTAAGGAGAGACAAACTTAAACAAAAAATGAAAGGTTAATATCGGCAGCCCAGGATAGTAGCCTATGTACACAATGGTTTACTCAATTCATTGAACATGTTGGAGCAACAGACGAATGTAGATTTTGTAAAGCAAAACTGGAAGCAGTCACACATCTTGTTGCTGGATGTGATACTCTAATGGCTGATGGCCTTAGACTGAAAAGCATAATAAAGTGGCAAGACTGTTGCATTAGGGATTGTACAAACATCACATCGACAGGTTCATTGAGTAGTATTAGGCTGCCTGCATTTGTGGGCTATCTTAAGCCTAGTCAATTATCCCATGTGAGGATCAAACCCTTCATTTTGTGTCTGTAAGGTAAACACCTTAATCATTATGCCATCTGCCAAATTCTAATACTCAAGTAGTTGAGAAGCATTGGAAACATGAGCCACAAAGCATTATAGAAAATGATGGAAGTTTATATCACATGGGATTAAGCCTATTACCAACAGTTCAAAAATTAGATGTGAGAAAACCAGATATAGTAGTCCATTTAAAAAAGACAAAAGTAGCATTGATAGTTTCATTTGCTATACCCAGTGATTACAGTGTCCTTACATACAGACAGACACAAAGTCATAAAATACCAGGATTTGCAGGCAGGAACAATGGCAATGTGGAAGAAGGATACCCAAACAATTCCAATAGTTGTAGGGGCAACCAGTCTTATAAAAACAGAATTTACAGTTGCATTTAGATATGTTACCGATACATGTAACTCCTTATGAATTGCAGGCATCAATTCTGGGCACATCGAGGATGCTGAGAAGTTCACTTCTGGCTAACATCAAAGACGGAAACAATACTAATTTTATGAACTTTAATTATAATTTGACATAGGACTAGAGTTCATTCCGACATGGTATTAGAAACCCAAATGTTTTGGAGAAATTAAAAAACAGAACTAAAGATGATGCACGTTGGAGAAAACATCTTGGGATGAAATAACATTTGGAGGGATTATAAGAGAAGGATCATGTGGTCAGAATATGTAGAACAATAAAAATGAAAAAGAAAAAAGTAAAATAAAAAGGGGGAAATTAGTTGCTATCATCTCATCCTTTGCGGTGTTAGAAAATAATAGGTGGAATCTATAAAATGTTTTGCTAAACAGCTAGAATTTTATATACCAGGTAGGCAAAAATTGTGTTATCTTTGAATATATGTCTGCACACCAATATAGGACCAGTTAGCAGATCATATTAGCGGACAGAAATAATACTAATAAGGGGAGTCTAATAGGGTGTATCACAAATGCAGATGTGAATGAGGAATATTAATGTTGATGAGACAACAAGAGCTCCAGGTATGTATACCTCTTAAAAGAAAGGGAGAAAAAGTTTATTGCAAGATTGTTATGACCTCTCTCAAGTATTTAATGTCAACAAAGCTGAATTCAGAGTGATGGTGCTATGAGGAGATGTGGGCCTGTTTTCAAACAACTATATTGTCACTGAAGTCAAATATCAAAATTCAAGATTATTGGCAAAATTTTAGGCCATCATTGCTTGTGGAGTTTAATTCATCTGAAGGAGGAAAACAGCCCATAAAGTGACAAGTTAACTATCTGTTAGATTATGTTGTGATAAAATGGAGAGTATGAACAGCAATTTAGGATTACCTGGAAAACTAATGGTAAAAATACATTAAATTTGTATTGTATAATTAACACAAACATTAACTCATCTCCTCCAATGGAGCTTTTTTGAGTTTATAATCTAAATGGCAATGGAAATACCCTTAGCCTTTAAAAAAAAGTGATCTCAAAGTTCAAGTAAATGTTCATAATTCTTGAGCTATAAAAGTTACTAGAAATCTTTAAATGACAAACTATTCAGCACAAAATAATATTTACAGTAGTTGCATTCATTCAGTTCTAGGCATTAGACTGGATTTTATAAGCAGCTATAAAGCACAGTAAAAATCCATTGTAATGTATAAACAGCTTATAACATTTCAGTAACATTGCAAGAAACACATATATTGCCAGCAGGATTTATTGCCATGCAGCTGTCAGCTTTTATATAAGGCTAAGCAATTCTGTCTCTGTCCTGGCTTGTTCAGATTTTTAGAAAAATATGAACATTACTAGAATGCAAATAAACAGTATCTATTTAGCTGCATTAGACAGAGATCAAATATCATACTTGTGTTTACCATTATATAAGCTTTAAGTTGAGATATTCTAATAACATGTATGTAGCATGGTTTAGGAATTATTACTTCAAATATGAACAAGCAATATTTGACACCAAGGGGCATCAGTGGGATGTAACTGCAGAAGCACCTGGAGGCATGACTAGGCTGTAATGGGTCAGTATGAGCTCGCTTATATCAGTGCCGCTTCATCTTTTCTTCTCTAACAACTTCACTGGCCCATAACTTTATTTCTGGTATCAATTATCCTAACTCCAGTTTCTGCCATTTCCCCATTTGCTACTAATCTTTCTAAAGTGAATTGATCAAACCTATAATGGCTCAGTAGATGGAAAAAGGAGAGAAACATCAGTTGTGTCACATGCTACACAACTACAAATGTATTCTGCCAAGTAATACATATGATAGAACTCATGAATAACGAACTGTCATACATACGCCTGTCCATGACTTCTGCCAGAGCCCAGCACAGTATAAAATCTGTGAAATAGACTTTCTCTAGCCTGCAGGATAGGAAATCAGTATCCTCAGGGGCCCCACCAGGATAAGAGAAATAGGGATCATCAGCTTCTATATAATACTTTATCCAATCTATCACTACCCTTCTTCATTTACTTGAACTGGATAAATGGGAGTAACATATTCCCTAGCACAAGGTGGCCTAGTATGAGCTCTCTGCCTGAGAAGATCGATGTTTATCAAACACTACATCATTTTATTAAGTTTCACTGTAATGAAAGAAGTAAATTTAAATACTCAGAACATGTTTTGAACAGTTGTATAACATGATAAAAGTCAGTATTTTATCTTAAATGCCTAGTTCTTTCCAGCTAAATTCTTTTAACACAATCAGGAGAGCATATTGCCATCGCTTTCAGAAAACCTACTGCTATATAATCCATTCATACAATGTCTTATTGAAATCTAATATTCATGACTATACATTTTGTAAAATACATTTTAAAATTCTAAAGTTTACTGGTTAGATTTCATGGTTATCTGAGTAGTTTAAAAGAATCCAAAGAGAAAAAGTATGTTCGCCTGAAGAGAAAACAACTTTTGCAACAAGCTGTTGAACTGACACAGACAAATTGTAATAGTTTTCTTTCCCTTTATTATTTCTTACTGAATGATTAGAATTCAGCTTTATTCTGGTCCCTTTGCCACTCACAGATTAATGATGAATTTTTACTTTTGTGATGTATTTATCATCTAACTGCAGCAGGTGTTTCCATTGCTTGAGTGTCTTTTGTCAACACAGTCCAAACAATTAATCAAGAATGTAGACTAATTTTTCAGTAACTGAAGGCTGTTTGAAGAATAGCTTCTCTCAAGCATCAAACTTCATCAAAAATTCCAGATCCTGCATGTGCTGGATGTAAAAAAGGATAGCACGACGTGCTTGTGACATACTGGAACTGCAGTTTTATATTCACCATGTTAGATTAACAGTGCAATACAGGGTTGCAGTCTTAGTCCTGTACCTTGCCTTTCAAATAATGACAGTTGAATAATATTTTTGTCTTGTTTAAGTGGTATACACTGGGTCATCTGTCTTGTAATTCTCCAGTTTTGATGATTTATTTGCATATGTCTATGTTACTAAATCCTACTAAATTTAGTTAAGCAATGGACTGCCCATTACTGATTAAAGTCATACATATTCAATAACTAATTCTCATATAATTCACACTGCTTAACATATGCTTAAGTATTTTCTGAAACACAACAGCAAGAGTTAACCAATGCAGTGAAAATAAGTTTTATGGAATATTTCAATAAAAGTTGAAAATTAATGGCTGCAATTATGAGTTAATTAAGTACATACTTCTATAACTATAATGATTATCTTGGATTATTTTCTGTTGGAAAAGGGTGATTTGTGTTGTCTTTGAAGATAAAAATATCTGTTACTGTGCTCAGCCACTGATCATGCACAAAGACTGTGCATTTATTTTACAAATTAGTACCTGATGTTTATTTATCTCTTAAAAGTCTGTCCATGTTTTTTTTAAATAGTGATTTTTATAAGTAAAGCCAT
>NC_056737.1:1281622086-1281746819 GCF_019279795.1 Protopterus annectens
TGTATTTTCATGGTATAAAACTTCTTTACCTACCAGCTCTAGTTCTAATGTGGAAGTGAACAGTAACACAATAGAGGGACAGACTACAGTGATTCTTCTTTCGGCTTTTCCCAGTTAGGGATCACCACAGTGGATCACCTGTCCACTCATGATTGGCAGTGGAGTTTTACAATGTCGAGTTTCCAGCCTGGTGCCCAACCTTCTACAGAAGGTACACACACGTGCATGCACTCACACCTAGGGCCAATTTAGAGTGTCCAATCCACCTACAGCATGTCCTTGGGAGGAAACCAGAGCACTCAGAGGAAACCCACGCAGCCACAGGGAGGACATGCAGACTCCACACAGAAGGCACCCCAGCCGAGGATCGAACCGGAGAGCCTCTTGCTGTGAGGCAACAACGCTAACCCCCGCACCATCGTGGCTGCCCAGACAGACTACAGTGATTACAACAACTATTTCCACCCCTAGGTCTTCTGCAAGTAATGCTCCACCTTCTGAATGTGCCCAGTTAGTAGCAGACATTGAATATGGCCCTAGAGCTGAGGCCTGATTTTCCGTCCCTACCCCTGGCAATAAGGGACAGCTTGCTGTTGACTTGGTCTCATAATCAAGGAAGGAAGCATCGAATTCCATTTATGGAGAGGACAACACATCACATGGTCAAACATATATGGAAGAAAGCCCCCTAGTTTGGAATATTTCTGCAGCAACTTTAACAAAGCATCAGATTTCTGTATTGTAGAGAGATCTGACTTTTATTCCATCTATGAAAGGTGACTTGTGACACTATTTTAGACTTAAAATGTTTTTTCTAGAAATGTTTTATTGATGTTCTTATTTAATGATAGTTCTGTTACCACACCATTTAGGATACAGAGTGTGTTTGTACCACCACCACATCCAGTTTTGGATGTAGTTCTAATAGTTTGTGAGGCAGACCTGCTAACGACTACCAGTACGACTAGTAGGAAAGGGAGTTTTTATAATCTTAGTCATGAAGAGTTTTTGGCGGTCAGACAATTAGAACAGATGGATGATATTATAATCAGACCAGCTAACAATGGTGGTGCTATTGTGATTTTGGACTTACGTTATTACATTGATAGCATTATTACATTGATAACATTTGTCTGATGAAAGTACATATTTGATTGTTCAACAAACTGATATCAATTACATGATTATGAAGCTGCATGATGATTTATATGACTGTGTGATGTCTACATATATTATGCAAGAAATTTATGATTTTCCTTTAGTTGAACATCCAGTAGTAGCCATTGTTTATGGTCCCCCCAAAGTTCACAAGCAGCCTGTTACATCTCCTATGAGACCTATTGTCTCTGGGAGAGGATAGTTAACAGAAGCTCTATCAATTTGTGTAGAGAAACTGTTAAGACGTTTTAAATGATAAACCTACTGTTTTGAGAGATGCTAAATAATTTATACAAACACTTTATGCAGAGACTATGTCCATTCCTTCAACACAGCAGTTATTTATGGTGACTCTGGATGTTTTGTCTTTGATTATAGCAATTCCCAACAAATTGAGCTTAGAACATGTTAGAATGTATTTGAGTCATAAGAGCACTTACAGCATAAGTCAGATTAATTTATTATGTATGTTTAATGAGCTCATACCTAACAATAATGTGTTTCTTTTTCAAGGTAAATATTATTGGCAGCGATCTGGCATAGCAACAAACACTTTATGTACAAACAGCTACGCCAATTTAGTTTTAGCATATTGGGAAATGACACAGCTTCTGATTGGGAATTGTTTTTCTGGCATTATCAGCTTTTTTAGACAGTTTGTAGATGACATCAGTATTTTATGCTGAGGCTCTGGATCTAAACTAGTAGGGTTTTTAGAGTTTTTGAATCAATGTACTACTTTTCTGCATTTTATTTGCATTTTACCATGGAATTTTGTGAGAGAAAGATAGTGTTTTTGCATGTGTGTCACTAGGACTAGTGATGGTAGTTTCTATAGTTAGCTGCATAAGAAAGCCTGCAGGAGGAATCATATCCTGCATAGGGGCAGCATGCACCCCCCTTATGTATATCAAAATATTATGCATGGGAAAGGAATGAGAATTTCTAGGTTAAGTTGTAGGAATCAACATTTTCAGGAATCCCTTACTGGTTTTAAGAGTGAGCTTCTGCATTGGGGCTACTCAAGGAATGAGGTAGAAGAACATAAGGGTGCGGATAAATTTAATAGGGTAGGTGGAGCTAAGCAATATTTCTCAGATAACATGGATACTTCAACTAGTCTAAGAACTGAGATTGCAAGCAATTGGGAGTCTGGATTGCTTTTTCCTCTGATGTTAATGTTGCCTGTGATGTTCTTTGCAAGAATTGGTCTATATTTACCTCTGATGAGAAAATCAGAGATACAGTAGGATTGGAACCTAGGTTCCTCTTTAAGAATAAGGCTTTGTTAAAGTGTATGCTTTGTTACAAACATCATGCTATCAGAAGCATACAGGCTGAACCTTCAGGTACATATGGTTGTGCTTCTTGTAATTTTTGCTTTTATATATGTAGCAGTGGTTCTTTTGTACATCTGAGCATGGGGAGGGAATACAGGTTTGATTTCCATGCTGATTGTTGTACTCACAACTCAGGGTATTTGGCTAAATGCAAAGCATGCCCCTCATTTTATGTAGGCATGACCGACCATTTGTTGAAAGAATGCATGCAAGAATATTTGTATAGTAATAGGAGGGCTGATGGCAGGAATGCTTTAGTGAGACATATTCTAAACGTTGGAAGTGAGCATTATTTTGCATTTATGGTCATACAAGTGTTATCAGATGATATGTATATGGATGATTTGAAAAATAAGACAGAAAAAAGCGAATTTAGATGGATCATTCTATTACAATTTGATAAAGGATTTGGATGAATGAAGTTGTGTCATTAAAACCCCAGTTAAGGTCATGTACACTTCTTAAATGATTTGCTTGGTTTATATAGAGTGTGTTTATATATTTAAATGTTTTAATGATCTGAGGCAGCATCTTTTGATGTGAAAGTGCTAATCTATTCAAAATTGTATATTCCATCAATGATGTTTGTGCTAATTTTTATTTTTTGGACTAATGGTATGTCTTTATCAAGTACAACATCTAGGCTGTGTGCTTAAATCAGAAAGTTTTAAAGGATGTATATCTTCTGGGACAATAAGTGCAGGTGAGGGTTTGTTACAGTTTTCAGCGATTACTAATACTAAAGTAGCTTCCTCAATCACAACTTATCCAGTTTCATCAGAACTCTCTGGCAAAAACAAGTTAACCTCTGCATGGTCACCTAACCTATGATCTCTCATCTAATGATAACTGCACAGAATGTGGGGAGTTCGGGGTTCAATCCCCAGGAAGGGGTTAGAGTTTTCCTTTCCTGCCGAGTTGCTAATACAGTACCAGGTTCATAGCATATTCTGTAATGGATGCTTGTGTGTTCAAAATCACATTCATGGTGGCTACCTATTTGAAGCGAAAAATTGCTCTTTGAGGAATCAGGTGCCTATCAGACCAGAGAGTCCTTGTGTGTCCAGTGGCAGTGTCAACTGCACAAAATGTGTGGGATCCTGGCTTTAATCCCCAAACAAGGTTCAGAATGTTACTCCTTTGAAAATGCAGCAATCAAAATGAAAAACATTTCCAAGGAATGAACAAGCATAGTCAACATGCAGTCTAACCCATATCTCCTCAAATAATTCCCAATGATATAAATGCACATACTCTAGTATATTACCATATACTGGGTATTTATCATTCCTTACTTCATTTTCCAAATCCTGACTGACACCTAACTTTACATAGGAAATGATGAAGCCTTTATCTCTGAACTTTCTAGTAAAACAGTGATATAATATGTTAAACATTACAGAACTGCAGTGTGAAGGCAGGAGACTTGATATTGATCATTGTGTCTTATATTATGTATTAACCCACTATGAGTACCTAAGCAAATTCAGAAAATACAAACTGGATGAATCAAAGTCATTGAAAAAACACTGCTTAAGCTGCATGCGGCATTGCCAATAAAGGCATGGAGCCTCTACACACCTCTCACTTATGGACTTCTGACCCCCGACACCCCTTTTTTATATATACTAAATGCAGTACTGTGCAACTATAGGGAAAATAATAACAGTCTTCAAGGGCATAAAATAAATGGTCTTGCAGAGCTGGATTCTGACAGTAGAGCCATTAAATGTTAAAATATTCCAGGACTTGAAGATTCAAGGAGTTGTGATCAGGAAGGTCATGTTTATATCTTATAATTTTTTTCAAACACCTTTATTGAATTATCACTTGTGACACAGGCAAATTTACATTAAGGATGCAAACTATATTAAAATAAACATTCTTCACATATATTTCTATATATCATATAACCTAAGCAATATTACATAAATTATTCAATTCCTGCTTTTTTAAACAACAAACATCTTTATTAAACCACTGATTGCTACCTAGGCAATCATACATTTATATAAGTGAAAACAAGCCAAAGTTAACATGGGCAATTGTGACCCTTATTTAGTAAGTCATTCATTTCAAATGCCTAATTTGACAGAGAATGATTTTTCCTGTTGAAACATGAGTCTTAGTCTATAACATTTTTTAATGCAAATATTTAATATGATAAAGCTGCTTGACAAATGCTCTATGCAATAATAAAGTTATAGTAAATATTTATAAATATTACAGTGTAGCAGGATTGATTAAAATCCTCTCCACTCACAGCAATTGCCAAATGTGGCTGATCAGCTAGCACAACCACAAGAACATGTGATTCAGAGACAATTATAGCCACGGTGAGTAAGACCTCATTAACGTCTGTGAATCATATTCTGCACTGTCAGAAGGTGCTGAGCTAGTGGTCTCTCTAGTAGTCCATGCATCACGTTGACAAAGATGCACTCCTACACACAGAAACAAACAGACACAGAAACACAGACACCCACACATGCACACAGAAACACATGCACACACACATACAAAAACACAGATAAACAAAGAAATACACATACACATATGTAGACACACATACACTTGCACGCACACATGCACACACACACACACACACACACACATGTGTGCACGCATTCAGAAAACCAAACTCACACACACGCACACACACACACACACACACACACACACACACACACACACACACACACACACACACACACACACACACACACACACACACACACACACACACACACACACACACACACACACACACACACACTCATACACCTACAAAACCACTCCTCCATATCATGCCCCCACATATTTCCTTACAGAAACATTCACCCATTCACTTGCATAAAAGCCTGATCATGCAAGCACACACACACACACACACACACACACACACACACACACACACACACACACACACACACACACACACACACACACACACACACACACACACAAGCTCACACAGACACAAGCACATCTCCACCAACATATCTTCAATGAACTTGTACTGCAAGTACTTTCATAGTAGTGAATGAGTAGCCACCATGCTTTTTTTTTTTTTTTTGTAAGTCACATTTTTTTGGAGAAAAATTTAACTCAGCCAAGTCAAATTGGAAGCCAATGACATTTCTAGGGGACATCACATGGCTAAATAGTGAGTCCCTCCCCAGACTGCTACATTAGCATGCGGCTTCATTTATGAGACCACTCTGCACTAAGGCCACCTTTAGGGTTGCCACCTTTTCAAATGCCTAAAGTGGGACATTTTCTGTAGAAATGTGAGATTTTGTAGGACAAAACATTCCCACGATCAGTGCAAAGGACATAATTTCACTTTTTTTCTAAATAGTATTTGAGTTGCATATGCTATGTTATATAACATCTATGTGTTCCAGATACCAAATAACTATTAAACTATTAAACAAAACTTATATATATTTTATATTAAAATTTCAGGACATTTGCCATTTTTAGTTTTTTTCGCACGGCACAACTGCCTAAAGTGGGACTGTCCCTAGCAAAGAGGGACAGGTGGTAACCCTAGCCACCATTGGTGGAAAACCTCATGTAGAGTCATCACTGTATTCAAAAATCTTAACATGTTGGGAATCTTGCTGATTTAAGGCTTGCACATTGCTCATAACACTAAGCCATTCTACATTCCAGGAAATTTTAGAAACAAAACTAAGGCTCCCCAAGTGTTAAAATTAGAGAAACTAATTCATTTAACATCCTTGGAGAAACTTGAAAGTATTACACATCATTTCATCACAGCAAGGGAAGTAACACTGACATAGGCATTTTAACATTTAATTTTGAAAGTATGGGATATTTTTCACTTTGGTTTTAGTTTGCGTGATTTTTAATGCAGCAAAATTACATTATAAAATTGTTCAAAAGCATTCTGTGACAATGAACAATAATAAAATAAAAAATATATATAATGAAATACAAGCACAATGAAAAAAATAACAGTCACCAATGGTAATAATGAAATTGCAAGAAATATAGTGGAAATAACATCAACATCCAGTATATCTCTTTATAAAAAGTGAACATAACCAAAGGAAACATTATTTACTGTTTAAATTTAAGATATAGCTTGACAGCTGAACTATTCTCAGAGATATTTTCAACAAAAATGTTTCAAGTATCGTCTTTTACTCTCCCATAATTGTAACTTCAGGAAGTACTAGAGGGAAACTTCCCTAGTCCTTCATGCATATTAAAATTCTTCTAACCAATCGATAAAACATTTAGTCCGATCTCTGTATAGCACACTTAGTTGGAAATAATTGTTTATGAATGCTTAAAAAGTACCAATTTTTCCTGCAATTGTCTAGCTCAGTAATATGACTGATGTCGTCTTATTCTTATAAGCTCATAGGTAAGTAATAGGCTAGCTACTCTTGTGTGCAATTTCAAACCTAGCCAATTTCCTTTTGGTGCTTGAATAAACCTCTCCAGTTTGTTGTTAGATTGGTCTTACCCACCCCCATGGTCGATAATTATATATTATCCATACTAAGAATAACTGGGATCATACCATAGATGATTTGAGGGGACCCATGCATGTGATAAAGCATTTAGGAGCTGCCTCTCCATTAGTAGCACAGGGGTAAATTCTGGGATCAATTTTCTGTTCCCCATCCATAGATGCAAGTTGAGCTTGAATATGCACAAGGATAAGTTTTACATGCATGGGGAGTCTGTTCCAGAGCAGCGGTATCCTCCGTGAGATATACCTGTCACCAAGTGAAAACAGAAGATATAACCTTCGAAAACAACCAGTAACATAAAACACAGGGTTGCAAGGAGTCACTGATACCAAATACGGCTCGACAGAAGGCTTTTAATATCACTTCACAAATAGATTTACCTGTTCCTCTAAACCATTCTATAGATGCTGCACACACACACACACACACACACACACACACACACACACACACACACACACACACACACACACACAAAAACACAGATACACACACAGAAATGCACATACACATGTGTAGACACACATACACTTGGGCACACACACACACACACACACACACACACAGACACACACACACACACACACACACACACACACACACACACACACACACACACACACACACACACACACACACACACACACACACACACACACACACACACACGAGGTTTAGATCCCTAGACCAAGTATTTCTGATACAATTTGACTTGCTGATGTGCAGTAAATCCAACAGTAATGGGTTGGAGGATTCCTTGTATGCCAGACACAGGTCATCACTTAGCAGTCTATAGCATACCGAGTATAGTGACAGGGCTTTGAGTTGGTTGATGTATGAATTATTATTTAAGCCTTGTATCCTTTTAGTAAGGTATCTCTGTGGTCATTCCAGATGTTGCAGTGTCTGGACAGGTACATGGCAAAGTGGGCATTATATTCAATGATTGGCCTAATGAGGGCTAAGTAAAGGGGGACAATGGCATCCCTAGGTTTAGACACAATCCCTTTGTTTATAACCTGGTTAGTATAGAAAGACTTTCTTATGATAATGGACACATTGGTTGAAAGTTAGGTCACTGTCCACAGAAGTTCCCAAATCTCCAAAACTGGGTCAACTCTTAAGGACTTATTGTTGAAGCAGTAGCTCCTTGGGGTAGATGACTTCCCAAATGATACAGTAATGAATTTGGTGGCATTTAGTTTCAGTCCAGGATTTTGGCACAGTTATTTATTTGGGACAAACCTCACTGCAGGATGACCAAGTAGTTTGGGGATTCAATGACTGCATACTTAGTTTTCCAGAGCTCTATTATGCCAAGACATGCATAATAGCATCTTTTGGGAAGTCATCCAACCCTGGAAACTATCATATTGACAACACACCCCTAAGAGTTGACCCAGTAGTTAGGGACTTGGGGACATACATAGACAGTAATCTAGCCTTTGACCATCACGTGTTTACACTACTGAGGAAATCATTCTCTGTTGTGCAACTTATAAACAAATGTATGGCATCTAGGTCCAAAGAAGTCATTGTTCCACTGTATTCAGCATTCGTCAGACATATCATTGAGTACAATGCCCCCTTTGGTATGTACCTAACCAGGCATATCCAACAACTGGAACATCCACAGAGGTTCTTCACTAAAAGAATGCCAGGCCTAACTAACATATCCTATGCAGACCACTTCAAGGCCCTATCCCTGTATTCTGGCTCCTACAGACTGTTGAGGAGAGATCTATGCCTGGCATACAAGGCATTGTCAAACCCCACCCTGATGGACCTCCTGCATATCCAGAAAATGAACAGCACCAGAATTACCCATTCTAAATACTTAAACCTTGTCTGTGATATAAATAGGACATGCTGGAGAGACAGTAATGTATCCCTGATGTTATCCTGTCTCTGAAACAGGCTCCCCATTCATGTGAAGCAGAGTTCCTCGTTAACTCAATTCAAGTGTAACTTGGATAACTGGATGGGGAACAGGAAATTCATCCATGGTTTGGCAGCTATGTCTTTCATGGACATAGGCAGCCTGTAAATGGTTCATCTCCCAGGACACTGCTTGTAAATGTTTCATAAAGCCCCTGCTTACACTTATCAAGAATACCAGAACTTATCACAAATTTGAGATGCATGGCTAGGCTTAAAAAGGCCCTTGTGGTCATTAGTCTAGTACACACCTATGAACCTATAGCATTTGGTTTTACTTGAAAGAAGTAGATGTCAAACAGAAAAGATCACAGCACAAAACCCTGTGAGACTCCACTGGTGACTGGACTCTTTGTGGAGATAATGTCCCCTATTTTGATTTTTTGTGTCCAGTTTGTGAGCCAGTTGGAAACCCAGTGGGTGACTTAGGGGGTTATTTCCAATTTATTTAGCTTTTCTACTATGCCTGAGTGGGGAATTGTTTCAAAAGCTTTGGCCAGATTGAGGTATGTGGTGGGTAGCATTTTACCTCTATCAATTGTTTTGGTGAAATTTTCCAAAACCTCCAGTGACCCTGACCTGCCATTGGTAAATCTAAACTGCAATGAGTCTAGTGGGGGTTCCATATTCTGTTATTGATTACTTGCATGAGGTACACCCTTCTCAAGAAAACTGAACTGACCTGTCAAAGATTTGTTCCAACGTTTTTATAACCTACTGTAAGTATCTTGTACTTTGTCATATCCAGGAAATATGTAATTTGCACCGTACTTCTTACAGTGCCAAAAGTCACAATCCCATTGTCCTCATTCTCTGAAAAGTGTAGTCGATTAGACTTCACCTGTGTAGTATTCTCGTATGCTGCTCCCATAAACCAGACTAGCTCCTAATATTACATACTCTGTCCCATATCTCTTTCCACTGAATTCAAGTCAGATTTAGCCTTTTCTCTTTTGGAAATTATTTTGAGCACTAATACTTCTCTTTTCCAATCTATCCATGCATATTAAGCTAATGCTCCTCTTCTTAGTTTTAATCATTTTCAGCAGGGAAACAGAAAATTGTCCTTCTAAAATACTACTGTGAATATTCTCTACTGCAGACTTAAGTTGGCGGTAAGTAAACCAGTGATAGCCATTGTTAAACTCCACATAGTCACAATATCTTTGAAAGGAAACATTGTCCAGTTCTTTGATCCCTTTATTCCTCTATGAATGCCAGTTTGTGCCTTTCTCAATATGCCAGCTTTAGTCTATTAAAATATCCATTCTTGTGTTTATTACTTGTTTATGAGTTGATTTTTCCATATAATCATGTGATAGTCATGATCCCATGCATGACCCAAGCCATATCCATTCTTTATATCAAGCATTTGTCCCAATCCTTCTTTCACCAGTTTTGTATTTCTTCATCTTTATTCATCCAGAAGACATTCTTCACCTCTGAAATTTGATTATCTTGAAAAGAATGATATATTGATACAATAGTTTGACAGATATGGAAGTCCATATCCCCAGTTTGGTATTTCATGTTTGGCCATTTGTTTGGTTCTATTTCTGCCCTTGAAACCCAGTAGTGGATCATCTAACCAGTCTTGCATATCAATCAGTAGTTTATGTTCAAATGGAAGAGGATTGTATCTAGTGGCACATGTAGCAGAAGGTAGAAACATTTTACTGCCATTAGTTCTACCTCTCACAGAATTGAATATTAAGAGTACAAAGGTAATGGTGATTTCTAAGTTATCCTTTAACTTTAGCAGATTCTTTTTAAGTGTGGCTTCTGGAATATTCCCTATTTCCAAACTAAAATACATAGGGAAACATAGGTGTGTTCCCCTTGTTGGACCCTAGGAACATTAACACTCTTTGTTTCATTGTAGCATAAATCTGAAATGTCTCCGTATTACCTAATTATTTCAAGAACTGCTTCTATTTTACTGTCAATGTTTTTAGCCATGAGTATACAATGGTATGTAAATATCATGAAAGTACACAAATCTTTTAAACTTTATTCTAGCTTTGTAATACCTGTCTAACCCTAACCACTGTTTTTTTTTTTCATTTGCAGTACAAATAAGATCATAGATATGATACAGTGCCAGTAGGTCCTGTATAAATATTATGTTCTTCAGATAATCTTCCACCGACTAGTTCTTCAAATCTGTGATCTGTTTAAAATGCTTTTATCCCTGAAAAAATTATCTTCAAGACGTAGTTTCAGAAATCTAATTCGCTGAACTATGGTTTATCTTTACCGCTACTGATAACTTGTCTAACTTGAATAAGCAATGTTCTACCATCCTTGGAAGAATTTTATCTAAATGTTCTGCAAATATATTTGCTGCAGTGTTCACATCTAAATTAATTACATATGCATAAAAAATTAGCCATATCTGTTGTATCACCTTCCTGCTTTGGTAGGTTTAAAACCCTGACCTTTCTAGTATAAAACAGTGATTGTACTAATCTTTAGGTATTGTTAAGCACATGCATTAAATCACCTGCCAAATCCTCACCTCTCCGATTATAAAATTCTGTTGGGAATCCATCAAGTTTAGATGTGTTATGTGACTTTTAAAATGTTATAACTTTTTAGATATCTTCATCTTTTAGAACCCTCTTCAGAAAGTTAAAATCTTCACAATCCTTTTTTACATATGTATCCACTTGCCATCCCCGTATGCAAGCTATTTTTTATTTAGCTACTGTAAAGATTGACATAAAAATCATTGTGTTGTTCTATTGACTACCAAATATATGTTATAAACATTTTAATATGACTGATATAATTTTCTGTTTTCTTTGTTTAAACTTTCAAAACAGATATTTGGAGTTCCTTTTCTCTGTGAAGCTATCAACAATTAACATTTTGAAAAATGCCAACATGCCTGACATGTGAACAGGAATTCTATTCTTCTCTACCATTTGAACTATATTTATTGAAGAAAAAACTTAGAACTAGATTTAGTAGTGAACTACAAAACTAGAAAAAGAGGGTATACTTGCTTAAGATGTGTATGAGAATTCAGACACAGTAATTTGACTGCTCTGGGTAGAATATAGCAAATCTTGATACATTTTGGCCACACACACACTGTGAAGCCAGTGCAATTTATCAATGTAGTAGAAACAGTTTAGTACAATCTAAAAAAGTCTGATTCTTTTCATCCAATAATATTTTTTTAAGATTTAATGAATAATGACACAATTATCAGTATTGCACAATTTAAGACATGATTTATTTTACACCGATCCAAATAATAATTTCTGCTGTCCTATAACTAGAAGTCATGCAGAAGAGTAGAGTTTAGTCAATGTAAGAAGACAGTTATGACTTAAGAAAAAATAGCCTTTTCATATTTACTACTAAATGTAAATACACAAAAGTATGCCTGGAATTTTCAATCCATGTTATACTGTGCATGATGAATTAAAAAAAGGAGACCCTATTATAAAATGAAAATTCTAGGTGCAGTTTAGTCCTGTGGTATTTAAAGCACCAGAATGAATGGGATTTACTTATTTAATTGCTTTATTTATTGACATTTGTTTTCTGGGAAAAGTCCGAATGTGTCAATGTACCCATCTCCAGCAGAGACACAGGGTGAAAATCTCCAGTATTAAAAATTTAATCAGACAAGGCATTAATTATAGTAGAATTACACTTTACATTATACAAGCATTAGGAAATATGCTCACGCATGAGAAGGATTAATTGCAAAGTTGTAGTAGAGCATATATGATCTGCAAAAGTACTATTTAATTTACATATAATTTATTATATAATAAAGTAGGAGCTAAAGGTACTGTGTAAAATGGATATTTGTCAGTTATATATTAGAAGAGTAAAACATGAGATGGCTGAGAGTAGGAAAGGATGGGTAGATGGACAAAGAAAAAGATCCTATGGAACTGAAAGTAAGAGGAAAAGGCAATGTAGAGAATGTAAGGCATATATTACTATGGAGTGTTGATAATGACGGTAGGAATAATAGGATAGCTTACAGCAGGTACTACTTTCAGATATGTTTACAACAGGGGCATATCCATGATTTAGTGAAAAATACTTTTACTGTTTCTTTGAAAGGCAAAAGGTTAGGGTTGGATCTAATGTCTGCAGGTAGGCTGCTCCATGTTTTGGTCACTGAGTGGGAATAGAGGCTTTGTCCTGATGTTTTCTTAGGTTAGTGGACTGAGAATAATTGTTTTTTTTTCTGACCTTAGGGGCCTTTTAGGTATTTTACTGTGTCGTATAGAATTGAGGGCTGGCAGGAATTGCTTTTATTTACAACTTTGTCTGCACTTATAAGTTGTAAATAGTTTAGATGGTGCAGGAGTTCAAGTCATTTTGAGTGACTGCAGGGCAGCCCAGTGATGGGCTTAATAGATTAAACTGCTTGCAAATTTAGTAATTTTATTACAGCATAACTCAAGTTTTGATTTTAGCAAGATGTTGAGATTTGTGAGAAAAGGAACTCTTTATAAAAGTGAGGGTAACAGATAACTAGTGGCTAGGATAATTTTGGTGGATGTGTATAAGAAATATGTATGCTTATAGGGGATCTCCGGTTTCTGATTTTTTTTTTTTGATGTTGTTCCTGATAGGGAAATCAAATTTCAGATTGTCATCTATTGTTACACTTAAACATTTGGTGTGAGGAATTAATTTGATAGGGTGTTATTCTTGGAAAGGATCTTAAAATTATTTTTTGTGGAGTAAATAATTTAGGGGTAAAAAGGAGGAGTTTACTTTTCTTAGGGTTAAGTAGCAGTTAGGAATTGCTAAGCCAAGACTTGATAGAAGGGAAAGATTTTTGAGTTATATGTTAAAGGTGTAAGAAACTATTATCAGAGCAAATTATAGTAGAAACACTTGCATACCGAATTGGAGTTGGGAGGGTGGCCTAATGGTTAAGATGTTTGCCTTACAAACACAAGGTGCAGGGTTTGAGTCTCACAAGGGATAATTGACTAGGCTTACAATGGCTTGCAAGGGCAGTTAGCCTAGTACTAACCTATGAACCTATGACAGGATGAAGTATGAAGACTCTTGATGAAAACATTAAAAAGTAGGGCAACAAGAATAGAACCTTGGGGAACACCAGTGTTATTAGGGTCTATATTAGAACATCAAAGTTTCAGAACTTCGAATGTTCTAATATCGACCCCTAGTAACCGAAAATTGATAACATCGAAAATTCCTACGGAAAAATTTCACTGTTCCAAAACACATACACACAACACAAACACACCAAACAAACAGCAATCCACACACATACACCTAAAATCTTACATCTAAACCTACACTAAACTGTACATACACCACTATCTACCCACTTACCTTAACCCAAACCCTAAACCTAAAGTCCGTCACTATTGCACACACACCTCACCCGCGCCCTAACCCTAACTCACCTACCTCACCCTAACCCTCATGTCCACACAATCGCACACTTACCTGAACCCGACCAGTAACTTTCCACCGCAGAGTTGAAAATAGCGAAGCAACAGAAACAGACAACCAAATTCTTTCCCTAGGAAAGAATTCAGTTTTCTGAAACTTCGCTATTTTCAGCTTTCGCTTATTATGGGTCGATATTAGAACATTCGAAGTTCTGAAACTTCGATGTTCTAATATAGACCTTGTTATTAGGTAGGTAAAGTGAGAAAGCCTTTCCATTTTACAGATTGTTGTCTGGTGGATAGAAAGATAGCAAGTAAATCCCTGGATATAAGAAGAGAAAAGACCTGTGCTAGAGAGTCCCTTTAGAAATTTGTTGTGGGAAGCAGGATCAAATGCCTTTCATAGTTCTAGAAATAGTGTTCAGACAAGTTTACCAAAGTCTCTTGCACTACTGACAGTTTCCACAAAGGAAAATTAGGCAGTTGTTGCACTGTGGGTTCACCAAAAACTAGGCTGAGTTGGTGGTAGATATTGTTTTTTTTTTTTTAGAAGATATATAAGGAATTGCTTACAATCATATTTTTGTCATATTTTAGAAAGGGGGAGAGGATGACAGTTACCTCCTTTATGAAGAGGAATGATGAATGACATTGTCCACATTGTTGGGAAATGTGATTCTGTTGTGGATCTGTTGATATGCATGCTGACAGGATATGGTATGGTCTTTGCAGTAAGCTTAAGATATTTGAAGGGAAGCTCATTCATAGGTTCTTAAAAGACTCCTAGGTTAATGGCCCCAGAGCCCTAACAAGCCTAGCTGTATTTATTGTAGGTGGTTAGATGAGTAACATTTTCGGAGGTAAGGGTCTATAGCAGTTAATACTGACATCCCCTGACCAGGAGGGACATAGGCATCACCCCAGGAATGAATTTTTGGTCACCCATCCATTGATATAGGTTATGTTTAAAGAGGGGGAGGGAGGTGCTCTGTTTCATGTGAATTTTAAGCTTGTTCCAGAGAAGTGTCAGTCTATGGGAGATGTATCTATTTTTCCAGCATGACCTGTTCATGTCAGAGGCTAGGTTAAGATCCCTGGAGTGAGAGACCCTCATGCAGTTTGATTTATGAATGTGTAGCATTTCCATCAGGGCCAAGTAAGAAACTGTCCTGTAAGCCAGGCACAGGTCACCCCTTAGCAACCTGTAGGAGACAGAATACCATGAAAGGGCTTTCAATCTTTCCACATAAGACTTATTTTGTGTACCCTGTAATTTATTGGTGAGAAACCCCTGTGGTCTCTCCAATTGTTGCAGGTATCTGGTGAGGTACATGCAAAAGGGAGAAGCATACTCAATTATTGGTCTGATGGGGGCAGGTATAATAGAATTATAACACCCTTAGATCTAGATGTGATTCTTTTACTTATAAGATGTGCCACACTGAAGGATTTCCTTACTACTGTGGATGCATGACGGTCAAAGTTCTGGTTGCTATTAACTTGAGTACCCAGATCAAATACCACTGGATCTGCTGTCCATAATGTAATTAGCAGGGATGACAGCTTTCCCAAAGGGAATAATAATGCATTTTGTTTGCATTTAGCTTTAATCAGTGGCTATATCACTAATCCTTTGTTTGTGCTGACCCAATCTCCAGTATATTAACATTGTTGGAGGACTCAATGATTGCTCCCAATTTGCAATTGCCAGTGATCTTGGTCAGCCACAGGCAGTCCAAGTTTGGCTGGATTTCTGAGAAATGAATTCTGAACAGTAAGGAGCCCAGTACAGAATCCTGTGGTATGCCACTGGTGACTGGTCTTTTACTAGAGGTGAAGTCACCCACTTTGACAATATGTATCCTGTCAGGGAGCAAGTTGGCTACCCATCTGTTAATGAAGGGGGTTAATTCCCAATTGGGAGAGTTTCTTTATAATACCTGAGAGGGTGATTGTGTCAAATGCCTTGGCTAGGTCAAGGTAGGCAGTATGCACTGTCTTTCTGTCGTTCACGGCCTTGGAGATATTCTCGAAGAAGTCAACCCTGTTTAACAGTCATGATCTACTTCTAACGAATCTGAACTGGTATGGGTCCCGAGTTTGGAGATCACCTATGTCCTTTTTAATACGATCCATAGTCATTCTTTCCATGGCCTTGCAGATGAGACTAGTCAGGTTTATGGGTCGATAATTCCCAGGGTCAGTTGATGGTCCCCATTTGTGCAAAGGGATTACTGTTGCTGTCTTCCATTCCACTGGAATATAGCCAGTATGCAGGCTGTGGTTAAACAGGGATCCAAGTGGGTCTGCTAGGCCACGTTTTTTGTCAGTTAAAAGGCAACCTGGGATGTTGTCTGGTCCCACTGATGCCATATTTTTGGCACTGGAGAGTGACAAGATGGCCTGCTCTCTTGAGATAATAGGCTGAGGAATATTGGCAGGTATACTTTGGGTGATGACTGCAGGGGACAGGGGGGTGATGTTTGCAACAAATCTATCAGCTAGCAGTTTGTCTAGTACCTCCATTTGAGTATGGATGGTGCCATCCACAACCAATTCACTGCATAGCTGGTGATTCCTTTTTAGATTTTGGATGTAGTTAAAGAAGGCACTGTGGTTATCCTTAGCTAGGGAGGGTATTTTTGCTTCATAATTAGCTTTGAAGGACTTGACAAGATATCTAATCTGTTTGTTTAGGCTAGAGAGAGATAGCTTCCTCTGCTGAGCCAGTTCCCTCTTGTCCGTGGTCATTAGTTTCTTTCTCTTGTTGTATAGCCTGTTTATACTAGGGGTCCACCACGGTGGCTGTTTTTTTAAACAAGACCTGGTTTGCTCCAGTTGGGTACAGCTGATTCTATACAACTGCTTAAGTGGTTATACAGGGCATCAGTATAGACTTCTGCATACTTGTCCATGTTATCTGCATTTGAGGGGACTTTGAAACTTCTTATACCATTGCTTAGTAGGAGGTAGTTTACCTTTGAAAAATTCTTAAGCGTTTTTGAGCTTGATGGGATATCTGGTCTTATAATTACATGGAACGAGACTGATTTATGGTATAATATTACCAGGGATGTCATCACACAGGGGAGGGTGCAATGCTCTCCCATGTTAGTGAGTATTATATCCAAGACATCTGAGCATCTTGTGGGTGTGTTGACTAGCTGTTCCAGAGCTTTTGCCTTGACAAAGTCCAAGAACCTCTGAGCTAGAATGTTTGCTGTTCTGTATGTTTCCCAGTTGATGGTAGGATAACTAAAGTCACTCATGAGTAAGGTGTTGGGCTGTATGGCAAGTGACTCCAGTAATGTGGTATGCTTTTCCTGTTTCATGGTGGGGTACCTGTAGCTAGCAGTGATGTGGTAGGGGGCCTTGGACATGGAGTAGCTCAAAAGAGTCATACTGTTTGACCAGTCTCAAGGAGTACTTATCCTTAGTAAAGATGGATACAGCTCCTCCTTTGATTCTTTCACACTCAATTTGTGGTCTGAACGTTTGCAAGGCATTATAGCCCTGCATGGCTGGGGTGCTTTCCATGTCTTGTAAACATGTCTCTGTGATTGCACAGACATCAACATCTTCCAAAGTGAGGAGTGCTTCCAGAGAGTGCAGTTTCTTGAGTTTATCTACAGAAGATGTTGTTATGTTGGGAGGTTGGTTATTTTGACACTGCCTAAAAAAGGTGAGGTAATACAACAATTCAGTTTTTGTAGACATTTTTTATACGGATAGTGGGTACAGGCTGAAGTGTGGAAGTTGGACATTTGGTGGATGGTGTTTGGGTGGACTTAGCTTTGCGAGAAAATGCATTTGAATAACTAAAAGTGCTTTGTGTGGTAGGTATTGTTGGATTTTTATTTGGGGCATTTAGGAGGGAGGAGGAGAAAGGCTGTCTGGTAATTAGGCTGGCTATGATTTCAATAAAATAAGTATTAAATGTAGAGGCCATTTGAATTACAGATTTATCAGGACTGATCCTGGATTAAGTAATGAATTAATTTTGGACAAAAATATTGTCGGGTTATTTTTGTGGTTGTTTTGTAGCTGAGTATAGTTTTTTTTTGTCTTTATATACTTGTTTTTTTTATTTGATTGCACAGATGCCTAAAGGTTTGTAGTCGGTGATTAGTTTTGTCCTTTAGCCAATCCTTCCATGTTTTGTCTCAGTCACCTATCAGTTGATTACTTTGTTTAGATAGCCATGGAACATGGTTACATTTGGTTATTTTTCTGTGAGGGAAGCTGAACTACTGTGGGTATCTATACACGTTGTAGTAAAGTATCATCTAGTGCTGTAGTTTGTAATGTAAACCAATTAATACATTTTAGAATGTTAGCAAATGAATGCTGGATGAAATTTGATAGGTTTCAGGTAATTTTATAATGATGTTCTTTGGATATATGTGAAATTATTCTGTAAGTCTAGGCTGGAAGGTGATCACTTAGAGCACTGAGAAGAATGCCTGTTTGAGTGAGTTCACTAAGGTTTGCTATTATAATCCAATCAAGGACAGATCCACAACTGCTATTTTTATCATATCTAGATGGGTTTAAGATGAGTTGAGAAAATCTGAAGAGGTTTCTACTGGGTCTTGAGAAGTCAGTTGTTAGGCTTTGCCAATTAATGTTAACATCACCTAGGATAGTTTCATAGGAAACTGTGTTAGATGTCAACATTAGATATCTTCAAGTATAGCTATAGTTGGCCAGGGGGACATGCAGTACAGTACAGTAATGCATAGAATTTTTGTATTGTTTACTTTCAGGTAGGTGATAAGAAATTCTGCATTAGCAAATTTTGGAATGGTATTAGAGTAGAATGCAACATTTTAGTAGGCAAGGTAAAGCAGTGTAAGTCTTCCTGTTTTTTGTGTATTTTGTCTGAAACCAGAGAGTAGAAATTCAGTATATTTTATGTTTGGGTTGTGCCAGGCTTCAGTCACTACTAAGACATCTAGTGCATTTTGAGATGTCCTAAGAAAATTTAACTTGACCAAATTTAGATTCCTTATATGGGACTGAGTATTTAGTGGGGGGAGGGCAATATTAGGGTGGATGTCTCCACACTGGGAGATGGTAGAGAAAAGGATGGAGAAAAGTTTATTTGTAAAAGATTTTTTTTTTTGGAAACAATTAGGATTTATCTGTATTTGTTTTAGATAGTGAGTACGCTTTTTAGTTTAGTGGAATTATATGGTGGCAAATTAAGCAGGCTGGGAGAGATATCAGAGTAGATGTTATTTTCTTCATAGTTAGTAGAAGGGCTTGTGATAGTACTTTTGCACATATTCATGTTTGTTGCATGTAGGGTAGTCATATGTGTAACAAGGAGAAAGGATGTTATAAAGGTAGAGAGGACCAGTAATCTATTTGTAGAAGTGGCCATTGTGATAAAACTGATTAGGAAGAGGTGAAGGCAGTGGTAGAAGATAAGATAAGAGGGAAAGGGGAGGGACTGTAAAGGAAAATAAGATGTGATGGAGGGACTATGAAGATGTAAAGGAGGGTTTATGTGGCAGAGTATAAACAGGGCTATTGATATTGGAAGATAATGATGTAGGGGTGGAGCAAGGGAAGTATAAATGTGGAAGTAGTAGGGCGGGTAATATTTGGGGGTAGGGTAGAGATATGGAATTAGCCAGAGCAGAGTGAGATCGAACAAAGTAAGCAGCACCTCATGACAGAGCTAATCCTGAGAAAAAAAAATCAGTAAGGTACAGTTGTGTGTTTCCTTTTACAGCAATATTTATATATAGTGTAGTACAGCAGCTAACTACTTAAAGATTTAGTCACTAGGAAGAATTTGATGGGTAAAACAAGTAAGATGCTGACATGATATTGAAGCAGATAGACTTTAATAATATAAACGGATATGAATGAAGTCAGGGGTATGCTATGGACTTTTAAAAGAGTTAGAAAACTGGGAGGCACACTACAAAAAGGGATGGCTAAGATTCCATTCCATATAGTTAGGGTGAAATCTAGACTACTTTATTGAGATTGTTTTTTGCTTAATGAAGTAGCTCTAATAATAATGGTACTGAGATTGTTTTTTGCTTAATGAAGTAGTTCTAATAATAATATTCTAGGGACTAGGTCTCAATACTGTGTGAATTCCAAGTTCAGTACTGAAATTGTGGATAGCTTTTATAACAATATACTTAGTAAATATCTACAGCCTGCTTATAAGAGCTTATAATATTATAAATATACACAAAGAAAAGCAAACTGCATTGCCTTGAATATCCTTAGATAAGAACAAATCTTGTGGAAGCAAATCTTTTGTTTGTCCTCTATTCTTTTTTAATAAATATGTGGACATCAAATGTCTGGTAGTACAGGAGGTTTGAGATTAGACAAGGAGAGATACTATGTGTACCTGAGAAATAGAAAGATAAAAGATTTTAACAGACATGTAATATTTCAGATCAAAGTAGATAGAGAAACAAACTAAGGCATAAACGAATAATATTAGAAATCAAATAAGGTTACCTAGATAAAAGTCTGCCTGATGAAATGACAACTGAAGCAACTATGGCTCTTTAAAAATACCTGAAAGCTAAAAATCTCAGAGGATAAAGGATGGCATTTCAAAGCAATAAATATCTACATTTAAAATGTAGTTTTTGTGGTCACAATAATTATCAATAAATATATTTATTGATATGAAAGAAATTTGAGTAATATATTAACAACTTATTTATAGTTTGATTTGGGTTTCTCTTTCTGAAAGGAATGTGTGGATTTATATCTATCATTGTATTATATCTTGTTGAGGATTCAAAGTATTAGCATTATTTCTCACACATTTGAAGTATTAGTAAAAGATTTAAAACCCACCTATACCTATAATGTTAATAAACAGAATTCCACATTTAACCAGAAAAATACTTAAAATTATTCATTGCAAAATAGATTTACTGTCATGTGTTCATAAAAAGAAATCACTGAATAGGATATCAATAATTTTGAGTGTGTTAATTATGCCAAACAAATATAGGAGTAGCAACATTTTTGATTATTTTGATATGCATGTTATGCAAACACATGCATTTTTAATGTTGCCTTCTATTTAAAATTTTTTGAATGAAGAACCTTGATGAGTGGATGCGTAACAGAAAGTTCACACCGGGGATCACACCAACAGCACTACTGGATAGGGGCCAAGGGTACTAGCTGCTAGTACAAGGGTCTAGGGAACTACTAAAGGGGAGGAGAATACCACACAATGTGGCTGGGCTAACATATGCCTTCGGGCAGATAGCCCAGTACCAACCTATGAACCTATGAACCTATACCATTTAGGAATTATGACATTTTTTGAATAGTCTGCTAGAATACCTGCTAGAATTAGTGTGCATACAAACTTATCTTAAACATCTTAAACCATTTATTATAAATTGTACCACATTATACTTGCTTGCATGAAACACAATTCTAATTCACTAATTTTAGCAGCTCGTGTATTACATAATCATTTCAGAGTTAAATGTACATATTTATGTATATTCTGATTAAAGAAATAAGTATTTAATTCAAACTGTTTTTCATTGTTAGTGTGTGTGTGTGTATATATGTCTATACATATATATATATATATATATATATATATATATATATATATATATATATATATATATATATATATATATATATATGGCTATAGATATAGATATGTATGTGTGTATACATGATTCAAGGCAATAATATATATTTTAGTTACATAAGTATCACAGATGATTTAAAATGGTTTATGAATATCTTATACTAAAACTATGGTATGTAGATGTGGAGATGCAATAGTAATCAATTTGATTATTTATTTATGTACTTATTAAATAGATGGTTTCCAAAGCATGCATACTAAGTTAGATATTTTGCATCATGCGCATTTATATTAAGAAGGAGAATTAAAAAGAAAAAATGTTGAAAACTACCTTAGAAATAGTGCCTTAAATTAAATTGATTCATACTTAAAAAAATAAGCTTTAAGATAAAGGAGTCATTGATATAAAAGTGCAAAAAATAATTTACAGTACTTGTGAAGAAACTACTACTACAATGAAGCTATTTGTGCTCTTTCTTAATACAAGTTAATTAAGCTAAAAATGTAATATAAATAGTATGATGTGGGCTAAGGATGGTAAAGTGTTACTAAGATTTTATTTCATTAAAGAATATTTTACCAGATGTTAAAAGGGATAGTGCAATGAGAATAGTTTATAAGGTATAGGTAACATTTATATCTTCATAGATAATTATTTAGCCTGAGAAGCTGGGATTAAAAAATCAACAATAATGAATAAGGATCAAATTCAGTTTCTGAAGCTCTCCAGACAAGGTCCCAGAATGGTTTTACTAAACGTTTGTCCTACAAATGGAACCTATTCTTTCACATGCACATTTATATGTACTATTTTCCCAGCTACTGGTTTTGTATTGATAAGGATATTTGCTGTGAACATGTATTAAATATCAAAATAATTACCCAGGCAATGTTTGAGTATAGATTGAAAAAAAGCAAGTAAGCAAATGGATTAGTAACAAAACATACCTGTATACTTGGACATTAACTGAAATTTTGAATATGCATTCACAACAGCATGATTTGTAACTTTCAAAAAGATTTTTATAATTAACTGGTTATACTGTCAATGAATATCTTTAGACACCCAATAACAATATGACAAATTTTGAGGATCTTTGGAAACATAATTATCATTTCTAAACAGTGAATATTATAAAATATTTTCAGTCAAACACCTAGGCATAACTAGTAAACAATTACATTCAACTTGATTCCTAAAGACTGAGATATAATTTTGGAATGTCTCTACAGTAATCTATTCAGAGTCAAAATCACAAGAGACAGGCATGCATCTGCATAGAAGAGTTGATAGAAGAGCAGGACCATCTAAAACAATGTGGCATACTGTCTGAGTTCACTATTCCTACAGAATGCGGTAATAACAATCAATATTAATGTGCTGTCTTATGCATTTGTGGCACATACAAAGACATTCTTTACTGCTTTGATATAGAAAGAGACTAAACACATAGGCAAGACGTGGCATGGTCAAGTGAGTGGAATCAAAGACAGAGGACATAGAAAAAAAGAAAAAAAATGATACCAAATTCAAACTCAAGAACACAAAAAACTGTTGGAAAACCAGGCAGAAATAAGTACTCTGTCAAAAATACATACAAAATTCCAAAATAGCAACAGATGATGAGATGCTGCACCAAGGTAAAATGCTAAGTGCTTTTGTTCAGTTTATTTCCTTCCAAACATTTTCAGAGCTCTTGATGTAGTCTCATCACTGCTTGCTATTTTGCCATTTTGAATGTTTTTTTTTTTTTGACAGAGTGCCTTTTTATGCCGGCTTTACAACAGAACATAGAAAAACATGAAAGAAGACATACCCAAGTATTTAATAAACTCTGTGTAGGCACCATGTAGAGTCTACATGGAATGTATCCAAATACACTGCCACAGTTCCCCCACAGCAGAGTGCCATGCATATTAGTGATGGCCCGCTGCTGAGGGACTGCATTGGAACAGGGATGTTGAATCAGTGTAGGGAGATGTGTAGAAGCTACCTGTGGTTGTGCTTGCCTGGTCAGATGATATGTACAGGGTGAGGCTCCCAGTGTACACCCCACCACTGTTGAAATGTTGTGAAATGTGTTAAATGTGTAATATTTAAGCTTTACATTTTTTTTATTTTATTTTTCTGCATGCTTGCGTTGCATGGTGGGGAGTGCAGCAATACCAAGCTGTGCTCATGTATAGACAGCTGACACCTGCCTTACATCTAAACATTTTTTATAGAAATGTCATTTGCATGGAGCAGTGCAGTGCACTGCAAAGCTAAGTGGGGCTTATACATATATAGCCAACACCTGCTAGACATCTAAAAATAGAAACTGAATGTAATTAATTATTTATTTATAGGTGTGTTGAAGCATGTGTGCATGGCGTGGTGCTCAGCAATGCTAACAGGTAGCTGACTAGTATAAGTGAAGGTATAGTAGTTTTTGTAATATCTAAGTAGCTAAATATGTAGAGTTACAGCCTTCTGTGTAGTAGGTCCAGGGTTCAAAACCATAGCAGGCAGAAAATGTCTATAATTTAATTAAGTATTTTTATTTAATTTAATAACAAATTGTGAAATATGGCACTGCTGTGCTCTGCTAAGCACTGCTCAACCATGCTAAGCACTATATAAGCATGCTAGCGGCTACCAATGCTTGTGCAGTGCTAAGCTTCACTAAAACCACAGTTGTGTGAGTTTTTACTTTGCTCAGCTATGTTTCGCTAGTTTGCTCTCTGCTAAGCAATGCAGCACTTTTTTGAATGTTGCTCAATGACGTGTAAGGGTGGGAAAACAGCCTATATTAGGAGTAATAGGTGGGAATTCTGCACCATTCATTGGAGTTCAATCTACTGCTGATATGGCAGGCAGTGTTGGTGAAGGTGCACACTTTCATGTACAGAAATTCAGTGTTCAGGAGTCCAGGGTCATGGTGGGCTCTTGGGAAAGAAATGTGAACCCAGGCTGATGCAGGGTGTTTTCCAGGGCTCAGAGTGTAAGGCAAAGGCCTGGTACCAGTTGGCCAGGGAACTCACCAGTGTTACTGGTATCTCCCACACAGGTAAGCAGTGTCATCACCACCATGATGACCTGAAAAGGAGAAAGAGGGGAACCTTGGACACCTGGGTCCAAGAGGCTAGAGCAGGAAATGCCCCATAAATATGTAAGTATGTTTTCCACTATCTTACCAAAATTTAAGCTGAATGTCTGCAAAACTGGTATGCATAATGGTGTGCTTCTCTCCCAACAGGTGCAGCTGAGAGGGCTCACAATGTTGAATCCCATGCTGGGCACCTGGCCAAGTTGAGCTATGTCTGTGGTGAGTATGGATTTATTATGCTAACTGTAGTGCAGTAAGCAGGAACGAGTAAAGCATTTACTGCAATAAAGTATACATAAGAAAAACTGTAGTGCAATAAATGGGCACGTACAATTGAGGTGCAATAAATGGGCAATTAGACTTGTAGTGCAATAAATGAACAATAGCAACTGTAGTTCAATAAACAATAAACAATACCAATAACAGAAAGCAAAATGCTGTACAGCAGGAATTTTTTGTCATAACCATTGCAGCAGAACTGTATGCTGTCTATGGTAAGGTTGCTGCAATCAAGTGTAACACTGTAATAGCTGTAGAATGCAAAACTAATGGCCTGTAAACTGTATTGCTTAACTCATAGTACTGTGTAAGGCTGTCTCCAGACCAATATTAGTCACATAATGCTGTCTGTTCTTCCTACTTCAGGTAATAAAGATATATGAGTGAGGTAGCCCACTCTATGGGCAGATATTGTGTGTGGACTTCACAGTAATTTATCAGTGATACCAATAAAGTGTTAACCACCATTGCTGATTCTAATATAAATTGATTTTAATATTTGTAGTATGGTTGTATTCCATGCATGTGTCTTCTACTGTCAGTGCAGTCAATTATAACACTGCAGTAGTTCTAGAATGCAAAAAGAATGTCCTGTAACATGTATGGTTAAACCAATAGTATGGTTCAAGCTTGTATCCAGGCTGAGCTGATACTGTGTGGACATCACAGACATTTTAAAGCAATGTCAATAAAAAGTGCTCACCAGCATTGTTGATTTTAAAGTAAAACTGTTTTAATATATGCAGTACAGTTGTAAGCCGCGCAGCTTTGCTAAGTTCAGCTAAAGTGAGGTATATTGATTATATGTGTTTTTAAAATTGTAATACACACAAAAAAACACCTGTCCCATGTTTAGAACCCAAGACCATTACACCTGCAGACCACTGTATTAACCTGCCAGGTCACACAACTCTTACTTAAAACAGGTGCTTTAAAAAAACATATCAATTGCCAGTTACAGTCATTAAGCTTGTTTCAGCAGAGCTGTGAGCCACACAAACTTGAATAAAAAGTAATGGAAGAAATGGGAGTGTACCTGGGACTGTGGTGCAATAGTACAACACTAGACAGCCAAAGGCATGATGATGGATGTAAGAAAGGGCTTTGATAATGGGTAAATGTGCCCTTTTATCAGCAACATGTAGAAAGACACCTGCTAAGGCATTAATGGCAAAAGAGATGTGCAACTGGGACCCTGGTGCAGCAATAAATCCATATAAATCCTTGCACATATGGATGGATGTAGAACATGTTTGTCACAGCCTGTATGTGTGCATATATATCTTGGAAATACACCTGCTGCAGCAGTAGCTCAGTCTCTTAAATGACTTGTAAACAGTACATTTTGCCACTCACAGTCCTGGGTTCAAATCAGTATTGTGAAGCCAGCAGTTAATGAGTCATGCATTCTTTATCCACACAATGCATTTCAAATGAAATGCCTGTTTTTATCTGATGGATGTCACAGGCCTGCAGGTAGGAACACACTTCACTTATCCCTGTAGAAAAACTATATGTGCATAAATTGTCATGTCATGCAGTAATATGCATTCACAGAGAATGTCAGCTTAGGTACTGTGAATGAGGGCCACTAATACCATGCTTGTAACAAGGACTGCTCTCATACACACTGAAAATTAGTACCAGACTATAATATGTGGCCTGGCAGTTGCCCACATCATGGACATATTCACATACATATACTCCATCTTGCTCAAGGACACACCAAACATGTTGCCTAGTACTCTGTTATTGATACCATTGCCTAACATACATACAAACACATGCCTTCATTGTAGTGTAAAGGGTACCCTCACTCTGGCCTTGACTCTACAGCAAGGCTGACAACGCTCACACAGTTTCTCCTACAGCTTGTTGTCTTCCAAAGTGTTCATGCTCTCTGCCTATGTCTATTACCTGTAGCAGTAGCTGCAGCCTGTAGCACACACATCTCTATGTAAAAGTGTCTAATGCAGACCTACCCTCTGCAACAATTTAGTCTGCTCACCCAAGTAATGTCCAGCACAGTATATCAGAAAGGGGCCTTGATCTACATGAAGGCCTTATATAGTCTACAGTGGTGGAATGCCATTGGCTGATGATAGTGCAAATTGGCTGTGTTGGATGCATTTAGCATTTCAGACCCACAGACTGGTTTAGAGGGAATCACCTGCTGATGGGAAGCATGTGTAAAAGGCAAGCAGCTGGTTTTGGATAACCATTCTGTATGAGACTTTCCTCACACAGAGCACACATTTGTGACAACTATACTATCACCACATATCAACAGAGGAGTACTGCACTCCACCAGGTATGTAACTATTTTTGTGTATAGCGGGTTGCAGATGGGTGAATAGACTTACAGGTCATATGGATTACAGCATTAAGTCTATCTTAGACCTATGATAATGACATGTAATTGATCTCCTGCTCTCTTACAGCTACACAGGACATGCAAAACATCAAAGGTGCATTGTCTTTTGTCATTGTGGTACACGGGTCTCGTTGGATTGTCCCATTATAGTGGTTGTAATAGCGCACTGCTATTTGTGTGGCATTGTTCGTATGACATATAATCGAGGGGTTGCCCATGGGGGACACACCACAGTAGATTCAAGTGTTGGGTGTATGATAATACAGCAGTAGCTGTCATTGCACACACAGGAATACCTGACTATTGATACCATCTCACTTGTAACTACACACTTAGTTTGTTTGCACACTGAGGAGTATGATATGTGAGCAAGTAGTGTATAGTGTCAGACATTTTGGCCTTGCTGTATCTGTGCATAGTGTACGTCCATGTATGTGATCCTGTAATGTGTTCCCCTTTTGTTGTGTTTCAGGAATTATGTACCATAGATGCCATGCACCCTTCTCAGATGTGAAGAATGAAATTATAAGGAAACATCATCACATCCTACTGTCCAGGGGGGGGGCAAAGCAGGGATCAGCAGGGTGTATTGTGGGCAGACCTTGTCTGTGATGTGAATGGCATGGGCCAGCAGGCAGGACATATAAGCAGGTTTAACACTGAGCAACTGACATGATAAATGCTGCACGAAAAAGGGCAGCAAATGTACCCAGGGATCATGCTGTCACTGGTGGAGGGTCTGCAATGGAACAACCATTTTCAGTGACTGCACACACAACAGCTCCCAAACATCCATCCTTCCATAAATCGTGGAGGTGGGTGCCACAGTTTTCACAGCTGAGGACAATGCAGGTAGGCTTACTGTTATCAGCATTGTAATTCTGAAGCAGTCAGTGTGTCAGGTTGAACATACTTTTATGTGGGTGGCAGGTCTTTGTTCATGGGGGGGGTTAACCTCAATTGTACTCTCATACTCAGAATGTGACCAATACAATAAGTAACAAAGTAGCTACTGTAAATGTGAGATATGTGGATGCATTGCCTTGTTGTTCTGCAACATGCGGTGGTACTGACATTACCCCACCCTCATCTTTTCACAGATCTGTCAGGTATTGGCCAAGGCCATGGTCCCATTTCTGGTAATCATGACACTGTTTTGTTAAGGAACATTTATAGTCTATTAAAGATAAGGGCCAGAATAATGCCCTATTTAAACATAATTTTGTGTGTAAAAGAGTAGAATGTTGTTATTTTCCATTTTGGAACAGGTACCTAAGGATCTTTGAGGATGTAATCATAGGAGTGTAGTTGAACAAAAATAAACACTTTGGCAGTTACAGTTAAGAGCAGATAAAGCTCCTGGTTTAAATGAGGCAAAGAATCTAGAATGCCTTTTAAAAAACAACAGGTTGAAAGTAAATAAATTTGGCAGTGAAACATGTATTTCCATATATTTATTAAGATAGTTGTACTGTTTTTTATGTGTTGTTTTTTAAAGTATAGTTTCATATTGATTAATTAAAAGGTAAATATTACTGGTAAAGTTTTACTTGCTTTACTTCAAGTGATTGTTATAGAGGTCTTGAGTTGAATTTGTATTTTGCTCTGAGGAAATCTTTTGTGGATAAAAGCAGAGAAGAAAAATGTTTGACCGCTAATCCAGTTGTGGGTCTTCATTATTATGAGTCTTGGTGGATTTTTCATACAAAATAGTGCAGGTATTAATGTACTGCTTTATTCATTCTTATCGCAGGTGATCAGGGGGGAGGTTGGTGTCTATCCCCTACAGAAACTGATGTCAGTGTCTCATCGGACTCTGGTGATGATGTTGGCCACAGTGAGGCAGAGGTGGGGGTGTCTGGGGTTGAATCTGTCCCAGAGGTAGACATCCCTCTTCTACCCCCATTGTCACTGCACACAGTCAGTACACCCACACATATCCAGTCCCCAGAGGCAACAGATATTAGACATCAGAGGGTGGGGACATTGATCAGAAAAGTGTGGCAACTATGGCTCCAGTGAGTGTAGACACTAGCCATAGTCAGAGAGTTGGCAAGGTCCCACACAGGCAGATTGACAGGGCTGCTTGTAAGAGGCCTGCTGTCTGTCCACCTCCTGTTGCAGGTATCACATCACGGGTCACTCAGCACATGTTTAGGGCTATTGTGAAGCACATTCTGAATGGAACATCAGACATATGCTTAAGGTTATGGATGTAGCATAGTCTGTCATCTGTGACTGCCTCCACTGCATTGAAGACACCCTAGATCAGTTCACTGATGCAGTGGACAGAAGGTGGGCTGAGACAGTGTTTGTCTTGGACCACACATTGTCTGTGCTGGAATGTCTGGTTGGAGTTGAGCATCAGATCCATGGACATTAGTTAGCAACCCCATCTGCAGTGAGTCCATGTGGCCATGTACAATCATGGTCCTGTAGTGGCAATGCATCCAGTGCTACAGAGGGAAGTGTGCTGTCCACACCACAATGTGGCAGGCCATGGGCTCTTGCTCCTGGGTGGGCCAGTGAGGAAAAGTTCACAGCAGACAGCAGTCACCTTCAGGTACTAGCACCGCTTCTGACCTTGGGCATGGAGGTGCCAGTGCAACTCCTGGCAGAGCCAGTTCCTATGTTCAGGACCAGAGATGGTGAACTGTCAGCTCTACCATGTATGGTCTAAAGTTTTGCAATCTACACATGTGTAGGACTAGCACTGAGCTTGACTGTGTACACATGCACACACTCATACACCACTGTCAAATGCAGGTCACCTACAGACACACATGGCATGTCTCATAGGTTCATAGGTTCATAGGTTGGTACTAGGCTGTCAGCCCTATGGCCTATACAAGCCTAGCCATAACAATTCCCTGGATATTTCTTCCCACATTATTTACTTCCCTGGACCCCTGTCTAGCAGGGTGACTGACGTGATCCCTGAGGTGAATTTCCTTTCTCCCATCCAATCATCAAGGTTCCTTTTGAAGAGAGCCAAAGAGGCACTCTGCTTGACATGTATGGGCAATCTATTCCAGAGTCTGTGGAGTCTCTGGGTCAGGAACCTATCCCTCCAGCATGTTCTGTTTATTGTGATGACAAGGTTTAGATCCCTGGAGCGTGTGGCTCTGAGGGATTGGGATTTCTTTAAGTGTAGCATGTCCAACAGCTCTGGGTTTGACATGGCCTTGTATGTTAAGTAGAGATCACCTCTGAGTAGACGATATGCGACAGAGTATAGCTGGAGTTTTTTAAGGCGGTCAGCATAGGGCATCTGCTTTAGGCCTGTGATTCTTTTAGTGAGGTATTTCTGTGGCCTTTCCAGTTGTTGCAGATATCTTCAGAGGTACATACCAAATGGGGTATTGTATTCTATAATGGGTCTAATGAGGGATGAGTACAGTGGGACAATGACCTCCTTTTTTCTGGATGAATGGTCCAACTTACATGCTCCTCTTCCTGACTCACACACAGGCTGTCAACTGTTTGGGCCAGCCTAGGCCTCCTGCACCCCCACACAACACCCTGTGCAAGTGATGATACCTGTGCCACATCCCTGTCATTATCACCATCGATGCAGGGAAATGAAGCTATGTGTCTGATGCACAGGGTGACTATATTAGTTAATGTACTTGTGTATTGCAGTGTTGGTTTGCCATGCCACTTGTAGTAGTCACTGACAGATACTGTATGCTGGCTTTGTCATGAGAAAGCCACATATATTTGTGTACCCTATGTTGTATGATGTTGTATTGGCTGTATAGTTACACAATGACAGGTGTGTCACAGGCCCATTTATGTTTCTGTTGGGATAACCTATAGATGCACAGTGGAAATAAAGCAGCACAGGATGGCATGTCAGCACAGCATTAATATGTCTTCTACAAGGTACAGCACTATATGTGCATGGCTACATAGGTTCATATGTGTATAACAGGCTAACAAGGACAATGGCGGCATTCAGCGTACTCATGCATCCCTAATCTGTAATAAGATCTGCTACCCTTAACAAGTGTCACCAGGGTTTTGGGAACTAACATATCTACAAGCTGTGGTGATGGAGATGACCCATCTACATATATCCTGTGTCCAGTACCAACAGTTGCCTGACATCAGTTATGATTGTCATGTTCTGCACCCCAATGTATAACATGAACATGATGTGTGTTTCAACAGATGTGTGCTTTACATGCATGGGTGGCCTGTTTCATGTAGGGTGTACTGTCTGTGTTACATACTTGTCTCTCCAGCATGTACTATGCATACTACACTGATGTTGTTGGTGTGTAGAACAGGTCAGACGTGTTAGTTCTGCCATGGATATGCAGGAGGTACACAGTGGGAACTGAAACCTCTCTGTTTGGAGCCATACACATCCCCTCCAAAGCATTTAGGAGACAGAGTACACATGTACACGTATGACATGGACTCCATAAGACATGTCATCTACACTGTGTATTGGTGTACCATCAAACCTATCTAGCTGTGACAGTTGTACGATATGCCTTTGTAGTGACATGGTAAGGGTGCCATTGCACACAATGATAGGTGTGATGGCTATCACATTCAGTATAGCAGTGACAGTCTGGGATTTACATCCCAGTCATGTTGGCATAGGTTGTACAACAGTGAATGCATCCCCACATCTTTCCGACCAGTGAAAGTCAAAGGCTACATTACTGTCTGTGTCCATAACTCCATATGTAATGGCCAAACTGTGTGCAGTGTGCGAACACTACAATATTCTTCAGGGTGGATGATTTTCCACAGGATAGTATTGTGCAGTCTTTGGCATTTAGTCATTCTCAGTGACTCAGACATCAACTGACTGTGTCTTAGGCCATCCTGGATAACTCTTGGTTCTGTGTGGGATTCTATGACAGCTCCTGATATACATTCACCTGCTAATGTATTCAGACAGAGGTCAGTGACAATGGCTGTGACTGCAGAGATGGAATGGGTAGAAAGGGTAAGCCAATAATGAACTCCACTGGTGACTGACATCATTGCAGCATGGGTCTCCCAGTGCTATATTCCAAGAATATGACTGCCAGACATTTGTCTATACACCAGCTGATATGACACTCTGTACATGATGTACACAATTTCCAGCATGGGTTGCTGGCCTAATATTGTAATACACATTGTCAGACCATGGTTGGTGGAGTGGAACTTATGTCCAGCATCCATTGCATAGTGTAAATGTCAATGGGCTCCACTGGGTGCAGTTGGCAGGCATGATCTGGCCTTGAGCAAAGGTAGTAGTGTTTTGTCCAGTGTCAACGGTGTATGACAGTATTAGTGCTCATATCAATGCTAACTCCTAACATGGCATTTCAGTTGATAGGACACAGAGATATGCGGACACTGCTTTTCACTACATGCTAGTTGCCCTCCATGGAAGTAAGTATTGCAGATACATCCAGCATGTTGCAAGAAGACAACCATGCAAAATGTATGCACAGAGCACAGACAAACACATTAGGGAAGTGTAATATGTACACACTGTGTTTCTTAGTCGTGTTGTGGCTCACTTGCCCACAGGATGGTCCAGGTCCTTACCTACAATGTCCTGAAGCAGTGCCATGACATCTCCACATGGGGAACCAATGTATTGCATCATGTGTTTACCAATATGGGTGACCACTACAGCCACCCTTACTGTGAGTTCCACCCTGTTGGGATCTGGCTACAGATCATTTTCTTTGGAACTACCAGCACGTGCCCCCCTGCAGACAATACAGATATATATATATATATATATATATATATATATATATATATATATATATATATATATATATATCAAGAAAGCCATTTATTACCTCCTGTGGGATGACTGACATGGCATGACTGAACATCCCCCTTCAGGTGGGACAGACAGGTATGCAGAGCTCTACACCAGTGCATTATGTCAGCAGCATTATAATTGCATGAACTCCACTGCACGGGACAGGATAGACACAGGATCATCATGGCTCAGTAAACCTGACTGGTGGACAATTGCCATTTGCAGGCTGTGCAATAACAGGTGGACATTGCTGTGTGACAGCTGAGGTGAAAGTGCCCCCCAAACATGCAGGCACATCCTCCTCAGCTAAAAGAAGCACATAGTGTTGTTGTGATGGTGTGTAGACATAGTAATTGACAACATTAGCCACCCACAATGAGCAGATCCACAACAGACAGTGTAGTTACATGTGTAATCTAAAAGTACAGGCCCAGATTGTCTCTGAGCTCAGAAGTCATGATGCCACATATGACGGGTCAGCACCTATACCTAACCTGCACTCCCCACATTGTCTGCATCAACTACACTCCCTTGTCCCCACCACGTGACACATGATATTCCTACAACCTGTCCCATAACTTTCATATTTACAGAGCAGTTTATAACTGGCATCTCAATGGACCATACACAACATCTATTAAACATGCTAACATTCCAGGCTGCATCCCACATGTGATCTGACAAGCATTACTAACACCATTGGGAAACCCATGCAATCATACTGACACCACTGGCTGCGCACCAGTTGACTGGACAACTCCAACTCATACCCTTACACTGAGGTGACGCATCCACTAACTACCATAACTTAGACCTCTTTGTCTATGTAGCCATATCTGTATGCCTGTAGGGGCAATCATCATGGAGTGGATCAGCACACATATATGTGGTCTACACACAGTTAACTGCATACAGTTTGGATGTGTGACAGGGAGACCATGACTGTAACACATTGTGGACATTTCCAAAAGCAGTCAACAAGGAATTGGCTGAGGGTACATCAGGGCATACGACCCCCAGGTTGAGCCAAGCTGTCTGGCTATATCCCCCATCCCCCACTCAGATAACATTTACAAATCACCCACTTAGGCATGCATGATATTGCCATTGTAGGGGTCACTAAGTGGCCCATTGATGGCACACATATGCAACATAGGGACATCCACCTCCAATAGCTGATCTGTAAGCAACACTGCTCAACAGGGCACAATCCTGGGTCCTCTACTGCTTGGAATCCATGTAACTACAATACGTGTATATGACTACTGAATGACTGTGGTTAACAATGTTGGCTGATGCCTGAAAATTGTGAGCATTCAATAGAATTTCTGTGGTATATCACTAATCTGCAAGAGGGTATTGCGAACACATGCCTGTTGACATACTAATGGTCATAAACACCAAGCAAATATATATGTAGTATCATTTCCATCAGGTAGACCTATGTACTCGGTACGTAGCACATCAGTCACAACATGTATTGTACATACTCAGAAGTGAAAGAACTGGGCACATAGACCTGACCACACAGATTTACACCTAATGAGCCACAGATCACAATGTCTCTACAGTGGTATAGCAGGGATCATATGGTATACTTGAGGCTACAGTCACCAAGTGACATACTCAAAACCTCCACGTTCCCTTTCCTCAGCATGCCAGTATCTGAGTGCAGTAGCCATTTGTTGACATATGTTTCCAAGCAGTACTGGCAGTTGCACACAACAGTATGGGCCTTCACAAGGACACTTCATATCATCAGTATGTGTTCAATGGGGATCGTCTGCAACGAGTGTCATTATCGCCTGTGGCATATAGAGTACGCAGAGGTGATCTGTGCCTCGCATACAGGGCTATGTGTGACCCTGCTTGACTGCATATGTTACCTATCTGTAGGTAGCATAGTAGATGGAGGACTCACTATAAGGACATTAACCTAGTATGTGACGTTAGTACTACATGCTTGTGGGAGAGACTTATATAGCAGACTTAAACACAGCCTTGGAACAGAACCCTGCCTAATGGTGCACAGAGCACCTCAGTGCACATCAGCACATGCCATCTGTATGATTGGCTGGGTGACTGTCAAATCAACAGGAGGGATCTGCCTGACTCCCTCTTGGACTGGGGCAATATGTGCTGATCCTTTAACTACGGGTATGAAGATGTATATGATTGTGAGGGCTGTATGGTCATTATTCTAGTTCATTTCAGGCATCCTATGGTTCCATATCATGATGTAACATGCACTAACAGGCTCACACAAAAACATGGCTACATTGAGGCTAGCACCACTTCCCATCACTGCGTACAGGACATGTCAAAGCACACACCTAGTGCAAGTTGCCTGTATGTAGATGTGAACACTTACCTATATAATTGTATATACTACAGATCACGGTATGTGTTGCATGCAGCTCACCTCATGTCTGCTAGTACTATCAGTTTAGTACATATTATGCCTGATGACATAAACAGGAATTGTTGTGGTTAGACCTTTGGGGGCCACATCACCCACTGCAAATAAAACACTGCAATACCCTACATATGTCTAGGTTGCCAAGGTTATCATAGTTATGCCATATGGTTATATTCACATTCACTATGTGGGCTGGGGTGAGATTAGAATCCCTACCTATCTAGTCTTACACACTATAGCTCACAGTATTTATCACATGCACCATGGCTTAAGTCTAATGCTACACTGTCAGCTAGTAGTCTTAAGCTGGCTGATATCATCAGGCCTTGTAGGAGAGGACAGTTTGAAAGACAGCACACGTTACAGGCCATGCATAACCATTGCAGGCAGATAGTCCATGAGGGCATGTCTGTTGTTTTGCAGGGGGATACGCACACACACACACACACACACACACACACACACACACACACACACACACACACACACACACACACCAAGTAGCCTGAAATGAGATTAGAACCCATGCCTATCTAGTCTTATACACTATAGCTTACAGTACTCATCGCATGTGCCACCGTTTAAGTCTTCTGTATATGTGACTGCCATCACAGTACTTGTACATTACACAAACTAGTCTTGTGCTGAACAGCATCTATGGCCTGCAGAGTGATATTGCTTCATACTGTTATCTGCATCTAGTATCCTAGCAGTGAGATAACTGTTTTTACCCTAACTTCCTGTCTACAGTTACCAGTATGGCCATATGTGGCTGCTTGCAGCTAGATAGGCAGACCTTTGGACAGGAACAATGTGCCCTGTCCATGCATGCATTGACAACATTATACATTATACCACCTGCTCACCTGTGTCTGTCTACGGGGTGACATCCAGCAGGCACAGGGGTCTGTAGGTAAGTAGATTATGTACCATTGCACTCTTAGTTTGGATCCTTTGTGCAACACTATGGATGTGTGAGAGTGAAGATTTCCTCACAATTATTCGGGTATGTAGGATAATACAGATATCCACACACATATTTTTGTATATAACAGGGATGTATATATAAAAGTAGTTATGTGTATGTATGATATGTATATGTGTTATGTAGTGTAGACATATGGGGAAAGTCTATGTATCATTTATATATATATATATATATATATATATATATATATATATATATATATATATATAGAGCTATATATCTATTTGACACTACTTAGAGATAGATATACTATGCATGTGAGAGATTGATAGTGACATACAGATATGTATACATATACGTCTGTATGTATAGACATATTTATACATAACAGGTCATTTTGATGACGGGACAGCAGAACTGCATTAATTTTAACTAAGTATATGGGCATGCCCAGTGGCATTTGGGACTGTCAGTACTTATAAAGTGAGTCCAGGCCACACCTACCTGTATTCCAGTCTGGGATTTTGTATGTTACAGATATTAACATCTGCCTCTGTTTCTGCAGTACTACACTTCACTCAAAATGTCCACTGCATTCCCCAGCTGTCTGCCCTACTTAATAAGTGACTGAGGATGATAATGTTACACCACACACAGACTGAAAGTCTGCATACCTCTCAACTGTCCAGATTTTTTCAGAATGTCCGGAGCTTTGCCTCATGTTTGGTCTGTTCCTCATACATTTGTGGTTTTCTGTCAAATTATTGCATATTGACATCAATAAATGATACTAAATAAAGACAAACATTTGTCTTTCAGATTGATTTTATATCCTTCAGAAAATATGTAATAATGCAACACCTATTATTCCAGCAACTTTCTAGGTTTATAGGAACAATATTTAAATACTGTCCCTATGTTTGGGCATTTGTCCCTCCAATCTTTCTGGTTTTGTCCAGATTTATTGCACTAAGAGGTTGAGAGGTATGACAGCCTGTTAAAACACCAACATAATAATACCTAACATGCAAAAGATGTGAGTAATACCAGATTAGAAATATCAACAACTTCACCCATGTTATCTTCCCTAGTCCACCGAGCCACACAGGTAGCCAGGCAAAGAGGAGTCATTCATCATCTGAATCAATGGGCCCAGACAATATCCTAGGATGCCTTCTAAATAGCATGAAAGGGCCTCTGGAATTATTATTTAACTGTAGCCTCCAAACAGGCTTCGTGCCTCATGAGTGGAGAAAGGCAACAGTCATCCCTCTGCACAAAGGTGGGCCATCTACAGACCCTGGAAACTACAGACCCACAAGTCTCACTAGTCTAATATGCAAAGCCATGGAAAGAATTATCATGGAGATGATCAATAGAGATATAGTAATCCTCCAAACTCTGGACACAACCCAGTTTGGTTTCATCAAGGGCAGATCATGCCTACTCAACCTGGTGGAATTCTTTGAGAAGGTCGCCAAAGCAATGAATGACTGCAAAATAATTCACACTGCCTACCTTGACCTGGCCAAGGAATTTGACACAATGCCACACTCAGGTATTGTTGACGCACTCAAGAGGTTAGATACAAACCTGTATGTCATCTGGTGGATAGATAACTGGCTCACAGACAGGACCCAGGAAGTTAGAATTGGGGAGTCCACCTCTACAAAGAGTCCAGTTACAAGTGGAGTCCCTCAGGGATCAGTCCTTGGACTGCTCCTTTTTGGCATTTAATTCTCAGAGGTCAAGGCCAATGTCAATGTTCTCTGGCTGACTAAATTTGCAGATTATTAAAAATTAGGAGCTGTCATTGAATCTCACACTGACACATATGTTTTCCAGGAGGGGCTGACACAGACAAACAACTGATGTCAGAGCCGTGGACTAAAACTAAATGCCAAGAAATGCATAATAGTATCCTTTGGGAAGTCATACATCCCTGTTAACTATGCCAAAAACACAACCTCAGCTGGCTCCCAAAGGTCTTCTCCGTAGAATGAAAATGGATATACTGGAGCAAAACAGGATAACGACCACCACGAAGATAAAAAAGACTCCTTTATTCAGACAAAAGTTAGAGATAAGCGCTTTCGTGTATACCACTGTATGCTTCTTCATATCTAATGAATCTATAAGACCATGATCCTTATATACATAAAAATCCTCCAATTAATTAATCAATCAACTAATAATTAAAATCAATCAATCTAATTTAACTAGTTACCATAGTTAAAATGGCTAGATAAATGAAGTTAAAATACTAGTAGCATAAATTGTATACATTTTAATGGATAATAGTAAACAGATATAAGGTAACATGATGTATAATCTACTATAACATCAACCAAGTGTTGAAATAATAAGTTATATATATCTTATATCATAAATATCTCATTACAATTGTATATGTTGTCAAACCATCCAATACAGAGTTTTTAATGAAAATATATGTATTTAAATATAAATATAAAAAATCCATGAAAACATATGTACTTGAATATTTGTATATATTATTATAATATATATATATATCTAGATTTAAGCTGTTATTAAAGCCTAATTATGTACCTAGCATTAGCTTGGTATAGTCAAGCAAAATAGTCTCAATGCTTACTGTAACAAACGTTTTTCTACAAAAATGAAACATGTCTATTGGTCTATTTATAAAGTCTGAATTTATGTCAGTCATATATAAGTATATATATATAAAAATATATGTGAATATGAAATATGATTATAAGTATAAACTCTAAACTCTTAAATATGATAAGTTATATATATATTTATTTAATACTATCTTCATATAAATAAAACATGTCTAATAAATTTATATTAACTCAACTCATCTGATAAGAAATGATAAATAAATTACTTCAAACTACGTTCTTTTAACGAAGACCTAATACTGATGTATTGATTCAAATATCCAGCCAAGTTCAATTTTTTAATTCATTAAAGGTGTCACCCTTCCTTTTACTAGGTGTGACAAGCTGTAATGTTCTAAACTTAAAAGCATGTCCTGGGTTACTGTTGACATGTTTAGATAAGGCATTCTTTTGATCATTTTTCCTTATATCATATAAATGGTTGTAAATTCTTTCTGTTAAAAGTAAAATCTGTTAACTATCATATTGACAACACACCCCTTAAAGTTGACCTAGTAGTCAAGGACGTAGAGACACACATAGATAGTAATTTAGCCTTTGATCATCAGGTGTCTACAGAGGTGAGGAAATCATTCATAGATTCATAGATTAGTACTAAGCTAACTGCCCTTGTGAGACATTTTAAGCCTAGCCAATTATTCCTTGTGAGACTCAAACCCTGCACCTTGTGTTTGTAAGACAAACATCTTAACCATTAGGCCACCCTCCCAACCCCATTGAGTCAATGCTGCTCAACTGGCATCTAAGTCCAAGGAAGTCATTGTTTCCCTGTATTCGGCATTCATTTGACCTATCATTGAGTACAATGCCCTCCGTTGGTATGTACCTAGCCAGGCATATCCAACAATTGGAATGTTGACAGAGTTCCTCATTAAAAGAATACAGGGAGTAAGTAATATGTCCTATGCAGCCCACCTCAAGGCCCTATCACTGTATTCTGTCTCCTACAGGCTTTTGAGAGGTGGTCTATGCCTGGCATACAGGGCATTGTCAGACCCCACTCTGATGGACCTCCTGCATATCCACAAAACAAACAGCACCAGAATTACACATTCTAAAGACATAAACCTTGCCTGTGATATAAATAGGACCTACTGGAGAGACAGGTATGTATCCCAGAGACTACCCTGTCTATGGAACAGACTACCCATCTATGTGGAGCAGAGTTCTTCTCTAACCCTATTCAAGTGCAACTTGAACAATTGGATGAGAATCTGGAAATTCATTCCTGGTTTGGCACCAATGTCTCTAATGGACTAATGTAACCTTGAAATGGTTCATCTCCCAGGCCCATGCTTACACTTATCAAGGGTATCAGAACTTGTCAGAGATTTGGGATGCATGGGTAGGCTTAAAAAGGCCCTTGTGGTCATTAGCCTAGTAAACACCTATGAAGCTATGAAACTATAATCACACAATCAACAACATAAATATGTACATTGTTATCTTGCTTGAAGAGAGACATACAATGTGTGATGGATTTCTATGTTACAGACCTGAGATTGCCTGGTCCACTGATATACCATAGCTGATTTTCTGTTAAAACAGTTAAAAGGGAACACTGCTGTGTTGGGGTGGGGGAAAAACAGCACATGATAAGCTGGCATAGACACTAGTCCAAATATCATGTGAGCCCACTGTTTAACATCTCCCTTGCCTGATGTCATGAATATTCCAACCATGAGGCCTAGTGACTATTAAGAAATGCATACTATTGGACTGGGTATCTGCAGTCCCATGTGGATGTTACATCTGTCAAAAATAGCCCACTATATTTCCTTGCACAACAGCAGCAGATCCATACATACAATACCATATTATATTAATCTTTGCAATTAGTGTGTAGGTTAGAGACTTACCTTGTGAATGCAGCAGTTGACAGAACTGCAGTTCAGGGCTGACTCTGTGATGCAAGCAGTACACAAACCAATACATGGATAAATACAAGTTGTGTGGGTTGCCTGGAATAAGCTACATATATGTGAGTAGGAGTAAGGTGTCAGTCCCTAGCACCCTAGATTGTCAGTGAATGTGCTATGCGCTGTATCTTATCCAATGCCATGGTGTATTCAACATGCCTATGTCTGCCTATAGGGACATCATCAAGGAGTTCCTCCTCAGACTCCACCTGTGACTGTGGCTAAGGAGACCTAGGCAATGGTAGGGGCCTGTATGTCCCTTCCCGTTGCTGATCCTGCTGCAGCTTCTTCCACAGGGTCATATTGTGTAGCATGGCACATACTCTGAACATATGTGCACATATGGCTGGAGAGTACTGCAGGGCTCCACCAGATATATCAAGGCACCAGAACCATGACTTCAGCAGCCCAAATACATGCTCTAAGATGTTCCTAATTTGTGCATGTGCCTCATTATGGTGTTCTTCCATGGGTGTGTGTGCATTTCTGATGGGTGTCATTATCCACGGTTCCAGTGCATAGCCACCATCCCCCAGTAAATGGCCATGTGGGATGTCCCTCTTAGCAAACATCTGGTACAGCTGTGATGTATGCCAGATATGGGAGTCGTGATAACTGCCATGGCTGCCAGCACACACATTCATGATAATGCCCTGGGCATTGCACACAACATGGCAGTTGGAGTGGTACCCCTTGCTGTTGGTGTAGATTCTAACCTCCTCACTGGGTGGTGCCTTCATGTGTACATCAGTGCAATCTATGGGATCCAGTTCCTCAGGGTAGTTTGCTACATGGTAGAAGTGCTGCATATTGTTGTCCCTCACCTCAGGGGTGAGGGGAAAATAAATGTGCTCACTGGCATGTGGTAGCATGGCATCCAGGAACTGGTGGAGTATCCTGGATGCTGAAGCCTGTGAGACCCCTATCATGTCCCCTTTTGGCCTTTGGAAGGTACTTGTGGCTATTATCCTAAGTGCTACACATGCCTTTGTTTCCACTCAGATGGGTTCCTCTCTGTTGGCTTTGGATCTGAGTTGAGGGCAACAGAGCTCAGTGAGTTCTTGTAGTACATCCCTGTCAACCCTGTAGTGCTCTACAATCTCCAGCACATGTAGTTCCTGGAAGGTTACCCTGGGCCTGAACACTCTTCTTCTTTTCTGCCTATAGGCATATTGTCTGCAGCAGCAGCAGCATTTACTTATGCATCTATAATATACAGATGTAGCAGAACTGCAGCAACCCCTAGCATTCTTTCAGTTAAAATTCCCAAGTGTGTACTCCAATGGTGCAGAGTATGGAGGAAAATCAGATTGTAGGGTTTATGCATACTTTATAGTGCTCTACTGTAAGTGCCGACAGTGTGATTGGTTACCTATGATGCATTCCATCTGCCTACTATATCATTAACATCATTTATTGGTCCTAGTTTAAGTTAAACAAGGGTCAAAGATAATTAATATAGCATTGTTTTTTAGATACTCCCAGCACTGTAGTGCCCTATGCAAACATGTGCCCCATAGGTAAACAAAGCTTAGCAATTAGAATTATAGGATCATAGGAGGTTACTAGGCTATTGGCCCTAAGGCTCTTATAAGCCTAACCAAGAATTTAGCCCACATTTCGACAAGTCAGCACCCAAAGCCCTTGTCCAGCAGGGACACAGGTGGAATCCCAGAGGTATATTTTCTGTGTCCCATCCAGTTATCCATATTGTGCATAAAAAGGGATAATGGGGAGCTCTGCTTGATGTTAATAGGGAGTCTATTCCACAGATGGGGGAGTCTCTGGGACACAAATCTGTCCCGCCAACAAGTCCTATTAATATCAACCAGGTTGAGGTCACGTGTACGGGTTGTCCAAGTGGAGCTTGACTTGTGGATATGCAGCAATCCCATCAAGGCAAGGTCTGAGATTGCTTTGTATGTCAGGCAGAGGTAACCTCTGAGGAGTCTGTATGAAACTGAGTAGAGAGACAGGGTTTTTAGCCTATCTGTGTAGGGCAGATGTTTGACACCCTGGATTCCCCTTGTGAGGAACCTCTGTGGTCTCTCCAGCTGCTGCATGTGCTTTGCAACGTACATGCTGAAGGGGGCATTGTACTCAAATATTGGCCTTATAAGGGAAAAATACAGGGATATTATGACCTCTTTGTACCTGGAAGAGATACCTTTACTTATGAGGTGGGCCATATAGAAAGGATTCCGTACAATGGAAGCAACATAGTGGTCAAAAGTCAGGTTGCTATCAACCTGGGTGCCCAAATCCCTCACTACTGATAGTGTACTTAGGATGTTGTTATTAATCTGATAATATGTAGGGATGTCACTTTCCCCAGAGGGATATGATGATGCATTTTTTGGCATTCAGCTTGAGACCATGTTTCTGGCACCGGTCATTTGTTTGGGTGAGACCCTCTTGGAGGATGTCCCCAACACTTGGGGAATTGATGACTGCACTTAGCTTGCAGTCATCTGCAAACTTGGTCAGCCATAGCCCAGTGGTTTTGGCCTGCACCTCAGAGAAGTATATCCCGAAATAACAGAGGCCCCAAAACCGATCCCTGTGGTATGCTACTCGTTATGGGTCTACTGCTTGAGGTGGCTTCCTCTATTTTGATTAGGTGGGTTCTATCAGTGAGCCAGTTTGCTACCCATCTGGTAATATATGGATTGATACCTAAATTAGAGAGTTTATCTACTATGCAAGAGTTGGGAATAATGTCGAAGGCTTTGGTCAGGTCAAGGTAGATGTGTGCACCAGCTTCCTCTCATCCATGGCTTTGGTGACTGTCTCAAACAAGTCAACCAGATATAACAGACATGACCTCCCCTTGACAAAGCCAAACTGTGTGAGACTTGAGTGTTTGGAAGTTGCCAATGTCGTTGTTAATGGGGTCCATGGTAATCCGTTCCATGGCCTTGCAGATCAGGCTAGTTAGGCTGATGAGTCTATAATTTTCTGAATCTGTGGATGCTCCAGCTTTGCGTAAAGGGGTCTATATTATATGTTCGAAAGCTAAAAAGAGTGAACACTCTTTTATCAACCTCTGAAAGCCAAAACCATTAAATATCAAAGACACAGAGCAGTGATTTTTTTCCCAGGGAAAAAAAAAATCACTGGGCCGTTTTCGGGACTTTGCCACTTGCTCCACTGTGGTACGATCTCATAGTTGGTATAATTAAGTAGGGGGTGTGGGGGGCATCAGGGGGGTGCCTAATATTTCTGTAAGTTCATGCCTGAGTTCATTTGGGATGCAGCCTGGGATGTTAGATGTGGCCAATTTGGGCTCAAAGTTGGCTTTAGAGGATTTCACTGGTGCTCTTATTTGTTTGTTCAGGCTAAGGAGAAGTTGTTTCCAATTGGGCACCTGCTCCTTTTAGGTCCTGGAGAGCAATTTTTGCCTTCCTTTTGTTATACAGTTTATTTATTGCTGATGTCTTCCAGACAGGTTTACTCTTCCTTGTGGAGGATGATTTTGTCCTGTCAGGTATTCCTGATTCTATGCATCTATACAAATGCTCGTATAGTACTTTGGTGTTGATTTGGACAGTGGTGCCAGTTCCTACAGTAGGGGAAGGAGCTGTAAAGCTGTTTAAATCATCCTTCAGGAGGTTTTAATCAGCTCTGGAGATGTTTTTTTGTTTGACTCTAGCTAGAGGGGGGGCAGGGGAGATTGTGACTTCGTATGTGACCGCTTTATGGTTGGATCTTACCAGGGAGGAAGATACCATAGGGGTGCTTCAGTGGTTACTCATGTTGGTTAATACCAAGTCCAGGATATTACCACCTCTTGTGGGGGTATCAACTAGCTGTTCCAAGGCATTTGCATTGATAAGTTTGAGGAATATCTGGGCATTTATGTTCTGGCATGAGTAGTTTTTCCAATCTATTGTTGGGTAAAGTCACCAAGGATCAGGATAAAAGGTTAAATCTTGATAGATTTGAAGAGGTCCAGATAGGTAGAGTGGGCATCTTGAGTCAAATCTGGGGGCCTGTAGCTACTTATAATTAAAATAGGGGTCTTGCCAACAGTTAATAGCATATGTAGTTTCTCCTGTGTGTCATATTGTTTGACCAGCCTGGAGGTGTATGTGTCTTTAAGATATATTGAAATGCCACCTTCTTTGGCTTTGCTACCCACATTTTGGGGTCTGAATGTATGATAGGATGAGTAACCAGGTAAGGCTGGGTTACTCTCCGCAGCTTTTAAGCAAGTTTCTGTGACTGCACAAATGTCAGCATCTTTCACGGTTAAGAATGCTTGCAATGAGTATAGTTTCATGTTTAGAATCCCAGCATTTAGCAGCATGACCTTTAATTTGCATTTTGTTGAAATTTTTATGTTAGTAGTATCAACCTTATGACTTTTCCTAAAAAGGCACTATGGGAGAGGCAAGGGCCTTTGCCAAATGCCTGAAGCCCAAGTGAGATATATGGAGGCCATCTCTAGCAAAGCATTGTGGTCTGTCGATCATATCTTCCCAAGCTGTCAGGCACTGGATCCCCCTGTAAAGACACCAGAAACTAAGTCAAATGTTAAAGTCAATCATTTTCTGTTTGTATTGAGGTATCATTCTGGGTGATGGTAGAATGTTGTTTAAGGCTAGGGACATACCTGACTGGGACACATATTCAGCGAGCTCAATCATGTCTCTCTTCATATAGTCCAGGGTGGTACATCTCAAGTCGTTCACACCAACATGGACTAAGACAAAATCATAACAGTACCTGTTGTTGAGAGACTTGAGTGTGTATGTGATATTGTGGATCCTGGAGGGTCTAGATCAGAACATTGAATGATTAAAATCGCAAATGCTCTAAAAAGTGAAAATGCTGGACCTTGAAGTGCTTTTTCTGAGATCGCAGTACAGTATTTGCCCTTTCCTTACTGTAGTGCGATCTCGGAGTTGGAATATATATTTACCGGGGGGGGGGGTGCATCCGCCCACAATAACAAGTTCAAGGTCCGGCATTTTCACTCTTTAGAGCGTTCGTGATTTTAATCATTCAATGTTCTGATATAGGCCCAATTCTGGCACCTGCAGAAAAACAAAAAAAAAAACACTCTAAGCTTGTTTCCCACTTTTCCTGTTACTAGAGTAGTCCAGATACAGATTTGCTGTATCCAGGACTGTTTTGTAAGTTTCTGAGTCCTTCAGACCCCACTGTGGTAGAAGGAAGCCTTTCAGCTTATCATTGGGAGTGGTAAGCACTAGGTAGCCTATCTACCACAAGAGGAGTGGGTTCTGGCTCTGCAATTGTAGTTTCTTGGCTGTTTGGGCAGCTTTTCTATCCCTTTCAACTTTCTGGTTTAAAAGCCAGTGTTTGCATGAGTTTGCACACCGAGCAGCACCACTAATCTGGGGGTAAACTATTACCGGTGCTAGAAAGTCTGCTCTTCAATTTTTCCCTTAGATCTTGCTAGTTCTCTTCTCTATTGTACATTAATTAGCTTATCCGCCTAGTACTTCATCAGGCTTTTTGTAGCAATTCCTGTAGCACACATAAGTGCTAGCAGCCCTAGACATCCTATAAGGAAACAGCTCCAGTACTTAGTAATGACAATCATCCTTAATGGCATGTCTAAAGGCCAGTTCCCTGTGCTTTCTCCTATTAACATGTTGAACTTGCGCATTCTGAGACAGTGTAGCAACTGCCTAATGTACATAGAAAACCCTCTCCTCTTACCTCCCAACACTCAGACTTGTGAGAGATGCACTTATATCTCCAAATTGGAAGCCATGCACTCTCCAGCCAAGACCAGAAGAGCTGGTCAAGAGGAGAAGGTCAACATCTGCACCACACCAAATGGAATGCATAGCCCTCCAGAACACCCAACATTACAGCCCTCACATAAAAATACAAACCACACACCCACCTTTGCAGAGGATTTCAGTAGAAATCTACCCAAACAGCAGAGACCTCCAAGGCAGAAATGCACTTGACCACCACAACACAGCACGAACCACAAGACACATAGCTCACCTACACAGTGTGCCCCTCAACCTAAGCCCCTAAGGCAAGATACAATAATCATAGGTGACTCAATAGTGAGGCACACTGATGTCCCACTCACTAGGTTGAATAAGGAGAAGGTAACAGTCAGCTGTATATTAAGTGCCAGAATCCAACACATAACACATGTACTCAGGTCACTCCACAACAAGTACAAGTATGACTCTGTCATTGTCCATGTGGGTGTGAATGACCTGAGATGCACCTCCCTGGACTACATGAAAAGAGACATGGCGGTGCTCTAGGATTATGTGGCCCAGGCAGGTATGCCCTAGCCCTGAGCAGCATCCTACCATCGCCCAGAATGATACCACAGTACAAACAGAAAATTACTGACTTCAACAATTGGCTAAGTTTCTGATGTCATTCTAAGGGGATCCAGTATCTGTCTGCTTAGGATGACATGACTGACAGACCTCGATGCTTTTCCAGAGATGGCCTGCATCTGTCACCCCTGTGTTTCCTGGTACTGGCTAAGATTCTTGTCACCCCTATTGTGCCTTTTTTAGGCAGTGTTCCAAAGACCAAATTACCACCATAACAGCTATAAATAAATGCAGTTTGAGGGTCATGTGCTCAATGCTAGAAGTCTAAATCTAGGCCTTAAACAAATGTCTTACATGGACAGACTCAAAAAACTTAAATCTATTCTCTGTTTCATATTGTCTAAGAGGCAATCTCTGCTTGACGTACAAAGCCATGTCTGACCCAGCTCTGTTAGAAATGCTACATCTAAAGAAATCCCAATTCCTCTGCACTACACACTCAAGAGACCTCAACCTTATTACCACAATCAACAGAACATGCTGGAGGGACAGGTTCATAACCCAGAGACTGCCCATACTCTGGAATAGACTTCCCATACATGTCAAACAGAGCACCTTGCTGTCACTCTTCAAGAGAAATCTTGATGTGTGGATGAATAATAGAAAATTCACCCTGGTGATTACTCCAGTGGCTCTACTTGATAGACACACTGGAAACTAACATCTGGCGGCACAATGCCAGGGCACTTCTATGGGCTAGGCTTGTAAAGGCTCCAGGTCCATTAGCCCAGTACACACCTATGAACCTATGAACCATGACTTTCTCCTTATCCAGCCTGGTGAGAGGCACATCTGTGTGTCTCACAATGGAGTCTCCTATGACTAATATGTTGGGTTTATGGTTAGGCCTTAGTGGTTGCGAGACACTGGTGTGTAGACTATGCATGGTATGTGGTGTGTAGGGTTGTGGAGTTCTCATGTGTTTTTGCATCTGAGGTCTCCTATGTTTGGGTTTATTTTTGTTGAGAACCTCTGCATATGTGAGTGTGTGTTGTGTAGCTGTGGGTGGTGTTTGAGGTGCAGTGACTGTGTTGACAACCTTCTCAGTGCCAGATACACTGGCTTGTAAGGAAGAGAGCATAGACTCTTTAAAGCACCCATACGTGGACATTTTTAAAATCCTCAGTCCCCTCGGCACCACTCCCAGCTGCAGGCACACCTCAAAATGAAACCGCTGTAATTGAAGGTCCAGCCCTGTTAACAGATGAGATGATTAGGACCATTGTCGGTGATGAACCTCCTTTTGTGTTCAAAAATAAAAAGAATCTTAAACAGCTCCTTTGCTATCCTGATAGAGTCAAGGAGAGTAGAAATGGAATTGAAAGAAATGGCACATTTCCATGTGGAGGATGTAAATATTGTACATGTATTGAGAAAGATAATGTTTTTGTGAACCCTGATAATGGCAGGAGATTTTATATTAAAGTCTGTGTTAGGTGTTCCACTGAAGATGTTATTTCTTTAGCACACTGTGTCACATGCTCTTCATTCTATGTGGGGAAGAGGAATCAGAAGTTTAAGGAGCGTATAAGGGAACATCTTTATTCCATTAACATCAAATACATGTCAAATGCTCTTGAAAAACATGCAGTGGAGAAGGGAGCTGAGCATAAGTTCAAGTTTAGAGTTATTGATAGGGTCTTTGAAACTTGAGAATGGGTGACATCCAGAATCGTATAGAGACTGTGGAACTTGGGTGGATTGTTAGGATGCAAGCACACAAAGGGTTGGGACTAAATGAGAATGTCCCTTTTAAATCTGTATTGAAAGCATGTAGGTTGTTTAGGTGAACATTTTAAATGCTTTTATTATATATGAATGTTTTTTATAATGTGCTTTTGGCTTTATGCATTTGTACCTTTAAATGAAAAAAGGATGCGTGAGTTAATTTGACTAATGATTGGTGTGTGAGGTAATTTGACTCATGATTGATGGGGTATGTAGTATTTAAGCTGCTTCTGTTCTGAATATGTTGGATCTGATGAAGCAAGAGTTTTTATTTTCTGTGAAAGTGCTTATCCTTGCTTATTTGTGGAATAAACTGCAACAGATTTTATCTGCCTTTGTCGTTCCTAGTGCAACTCTTTTTGTGAACTAATATATAAATATATATATATATATATATATATATATATATATATATATATATATATATATATATATATATGTATGTATATATATATATATATATATATATATATATATATATATATATATATATATATATATATAAAATTTGTGCACACAGTCCAAATAAAATCTAATTTTACTCAGTCCTCCCACTTGCTGAATCTTAACAAAAAAATTTAAACACCAACATCAAGTGAATTGAAACTCACAAAAAAAAACAAACAAGCAAACAAAAAAAAAAAAACAAATAGGATCCACGAGTAGCTCCACAAGCATATAGTTTTATTACCACTCTGATATCTCAGTTATTCACCTTCACAAGATATGACATCAGAACATTAACTACTTTATACAAGAGAGAGCCCAGTTAATCACATCATTAACAATTACTCAATTAGCCACTGGGGATGCACAAGCCAGTGCAATTCTTTATGCCGGTCCCAAGCCCGGATAAAATGGGAGGGTTGCATCAGGAAGGACATCCGGCATAAAATTTTGCCAAATCATACATGCAGATAGCAGTACAGAAATACATACTGGATCGGTCGAGGCCCGGTTTAACAATGACCGCCACCAGTACTGTTGGCCAACAGGGTGCTGGCGGAAATTAGGCTACTGTTGGCCGAAGGAGGAGAAGAGGGGAAGGCATGCCCGAACAAAGGTAAAGGCTAGGACTGTGATAGTGAGAGTCGGAACTTTGAATGTTGGCAGTATGACTGGTATAGGGAGAGAGCTAGCTGATATGATGGACCGAAGGAAGGTTGGTATATTGTGTGTGCAAGAGACCAGTTGGAAGGGAAGCAAGGCTAGGTATATCGGAAGTGGTTTCAAATTGTTTTATCATGGTGTAGATGGTAAGAGAAATGGCGTAGGCATTATCCTGAAGGAACAGTATGCTAAGAGTGTTTTGGAGGTGAAAAGAGTGTTGGATAGAGTGATGTTTATGAAGCTGGAAATTGATGGTGTAATGATGAATGTTGTTAGTGCATATGCTCCACAAGTTTGGTGTGTGATGGATGAGAAAGAAAAAATTTGGAGTGAGTTAGATGAAGTGGTGATGACTGTACCCAAGGGTGAGGGACTGGTGATTGGAGCAGATTTCAATGGGCATGTTGGTGAAGGGAATAGAGGAGATGAGGAAGTGATGGGTAGGTATGGTGTTAAGCAACGGAATGCAGAAGGTCAGATGGTAGTGGATTTTGCAAAAAGGATGGACATGGCTGTGATGAATATGTATTTTAACAAGAGGGAGGAGCATAGGGTGACATATAAGAGTGGAGGAAGATGCACACAGATGGATTATATCTTATGTAGAAGGGCCAGTCTGAAGGAGATTGAAGACTGTAAAGTGGTGGCAGGGGAAAGTGTAGTTAGGCACCATAGAATGGTGGTTTGTAGGATGACATTGGTGATCAAGTAGAGGAGGATGAGTGTGAGGGCAGCACCAAGGATCAAATGGTGGAAATTGAAAAAGGGTAATTGTGAGGTGATGTTCAGGGAAGAGTTAAGACAGGCACTGGGTGGCAGTGAAGAGTTACTGAATAGCTGGATAACTACAGCAGAGCTAGTAAGAGAGATGGCTGGAAAGGTGCTTGGTGTGACATCTGAAAAGAGGAAGGAGGACAAGGAGACCTGGTGGTGGAATGAAGAAGTGCAGGAGAGTATACAGAGAAAGAGGTTGGCGAAGAAGAAGTGGGATTGTCAAAGAGATGAAGAAAGTAGACAAGAGTATAAGGAGATGAGGTGCATGGCAAAGAGAGAGGTGGCGAAGGCTAAGGATAAGGCGTATGAAGAGTTGTATAAAAGGTTGGACACTAAGGAGTGAGAAAAGGACCTGTACCAGTTGGCTAGAGAGAGGGACCGAGCTTGTAAAGATGTGCAGCAGGTAAGGGTGATAAAGGATAATGAGGGAAACATACTCACAAGTGAGGAGATTGTGTTGAGCAGATGGAAAGAGTACTTTGAGGGGGTTGATGAATGAAGAGAATGAGAGGGAGAGAAGGTTGGATGATGTGTGGATAGAGAATCATGAAGTGCAGTGGATTAACAAGGAGGAAGTAAGGATAGCTATGAAGAGGATGAGGAACGGAAAGGCTGTTGGTCCAGATGACATACCTGTGGAAGCACGGAGATGTTTAGGTGAAATGGCAGTGGAGTTTTTAACTAGATTGTTTAATGAAATCTTGGAAAGTGAGAGGATGCCTGAGGAATGGAGAAAAAGTGTTTTGGTACTGATTTTTAAGAATAAGTGTGATGTGCAGAGCTGTAGTAACTACAGAGGGATTAAACTGATCAGTCACAGCATGAAGTTATGGGAAAGAGTAGTGGAAGCTAGGTTAAGAAGGGAGGTGATGATTATTGATCAGCAGTATGGTTTCATGCCAGGAAAGAGCACTACAGATGCGATGTTTGTTCTTTGAGTGTTCATGGAGAAGTACAGAGAAGGTCAGAAGGAGTTGCATTGTGTCTTTGTGGATTTATAGAAAGCATATGACAGGGTGCCTAGAGAGGAGTTGTGGTATTGTATGAGGAAGTCGAGAGTGTCAGAGAAGTATGTAAGAGTGGTACAGGATATGTATGAGGGTAGTGTAACAGCGGTGAGGTCTGGCATGGGGGTGATGGATGCGTTTAAGGTAGAGGTGGGATTACATCAAGGATCAGCTCTGAGCCCTTTCTTATTTGCAATGGTGATGGACAGGTTAACAGACGAAATCAGACAGGAGTCCCCGTGGACTATGATGTTTGCAGATGACATTGTGATCTGTAGTGAGAGTAGGAAACAGGTGGAGGAGAACCTGGAGAGGTGGAGATATGCTCTAGAGAGAAGACGAATGAAGGTCAGCAGGACTAAGACAGAATATATGTGTGTGAATGAGAGGGAGGATAGAGGAATGGTGAGGATGCAGGGAGTACAGGTGGCAAAGGTGGATGAGTTTAAGTACTTGGGATCAACAGTTCAGAGTAATGGTGAGTGTGGAAGAGAGATGAAGAAGAGAGTACAGGCAGGATGGAGTGGGTGGAGAAGAGTGTCAGGAGTGATTTGTGACAGACGAGTACTAGTAAGAGTGAAAGGGAAGGTCTGCAAGAGGGTAGTGAGACCAGCTATGTTATATGGGTTGGAGACAGTGGCATTGACAAAAAGGCTTGAGTCAGAGCTTGACGTGGCAGAGTTGAAGATGTTAAGATTTGCACTGGGTGTGACGAGGATGGACAGGATTAGGAATAAGTATATTAGAGGCTCAGCCCAAGGTGGAAGGTTTGGAGACAAAGCCAGAGAGGCAGGATTATGTTGGTTTGGACATGTGCTGAGGAGGGATGCAGAGTATATTGGGAAAAAGATGCTAAGGATGAAGCTGCCAGGTAACAGGAAAAGAGGGAGGCCTAAGATAAGGTTTACGGATGTGGTGAGAGAGGACATGCAGGTGGATGGTGTGACAGAGCAAGATGCAGAGGACAGGAAGAAATGGAAACAGTTGATCTGCTGTGGCGACCCCTAACGGAAGCAGCCAAAAGAAGAAGAAATATACATGTGTGTGTGTGTGTGTGTGTGTGTGTGTGTGTGTGTGTGTGTGTGTGTGTGTGTGTGTGTGTGTGTATGTATATATATATATATATATATATATATATATATATATATATTTTTTTTTTTTTTACTAAAATAAAATACTTTCAAATATAAAAATATTACATATTTAAATAATTCAAATGCATAACTTAACTTCCTGAATCAAATGTACAGTCTGCTTAACAGAAAGTCCATGAAAAACAGATGTACTGCTTTGACAAATCAGTTAAGGCACTGCTTAAACTTAGACATACAGAGTTTGTTAGAATTCTACGACAGGAGTCTGTTGTAATTTTAATGCAAATGAAAGTCTCATATTGAAAAATAATAGGAAACATAAGAACACTGTAAGAGTGTTCACATCCCGATATAGTGAAATAAGTGAGAAGCTACATTGCAATTGCCAAATTCAGGCACTACTTCTAAGAGCATATCTGTCAGCTATCCTAACAGTGTCCAATAGTGAACGGTGCCTCATCAGCTGCACTTGATGCTAATAATGTGCCCAATAACTAAATGTAACCAGTGAATATTCCATGGTATCACCATCACCATCAGCATGATTGGGACCAAAAATACCTTATTTTGGTAGGCTAATTAAGATACTAAGCAAGTAGAATTAATATTTCAGTATGCCATGACTGGAAAGACTGAGTTACAATTTTGCTAAATGTTGCATATTCAATTTGTACATCAAATTGTGCATCAATCTGTGCATTTCTGCTTCTATATGTTATCTATGTTCCTGCTCAAGTGATATATGTATTTTATACGATACTCCTAGTCTATACTACTATACAGCATGGTTGTTGTTGTTTGTCTTTCGGCTTTTCACGGTTAGGGGTCACCACAGCGGAAGTCTGGTCCGCTAATGATTGGCAGTAGATTTTCATGAACGCCGAGGTGCCAGCTCAACGTTCAACCTTCATGCTATACTCAAGAATAATAAATACATTCCATTTGCATAAATGCAGCTGAAGGGGGAGACTATAAAATGTAGTGTGGTGTGTCCTGTAAGGCTACAGTACATACAAGATGGCAAATAATGCTGTATTGCTTGGTTGTTGCTGCCATGTCACTAAAGAAAATGTTTGCACACACTGATTCCTAAATTTCTGTATTTTACCATCAAGTTGCTAATGTCTATGATGCCAAAATAACTATCCTTTGACTTTATTGCCTTTTTCAAGGAGAGTGAAGACTCTCAGAATTTGTGATTGAAGCAGGAATAAACCGAGCTTTGAGCAGCATTTTACCATAACTGAGAATTATGCCACAATTTGAACAAAAGATTATTGTGTTAGCTTTTGGTGTTTTTCAAGGGGGATCCAACATATATCAGCTTGGAAGGTGAAGGTAGACAGTTTTGTAACATTTTACCAAGGATAGCCTGCACCTTTCTCCCCATGGATTTCATAAATTGACTAAACTTTGTCCACCCCATAGTATCTTTTTAGGTAATATTAGTCTTCAAAAGCTTCCAACATAACCAAAAAGAATCCAGATAACATAAAGGTACTGCTGCCCAAAGCTAGGAGCCTCAACAAAAAATTAGGCTACTAACACAAGTTCCTTCTTCTGAAGAGCATCAATATATGCATCACAATGGAGATGTGATTAATGATCATTGAGAGCACTCCATTAGTGCAGGGTTGGAGGCCCTACCATGCACTCAGGCCCACTATACAAGATGATGGCACTAAAGATGGCAGTATATCTTTATTCATAAAACAATATTTCACCTCTAGGCCCATTAGACAGGACAATGCCCTGGGACTCCTCCACATCCAACTTATCATAAACAAAACCCATTATCACACCACAGCTAAATATAGGACTCACCTTCAATACCCCTCTTGGCCCATATCTCCTACCTAGTATGAAGTCCCAATGCATTAGGCCAAACATCATTCTCCTGGGTAAAATCAATCACCCCTCCATCAACTAGGAGACTTATACATCCCCTAACATGTATGACCAGAGATTTCTGGACTTCATAAATGCAAACTTTCTGTACCAGCTGGTCTGCACCACAAATAGGGGAGTAAAATCCTAGACTTATTTATCATCAGTATAGGACAACTCTGTTTTCCACCAGCTGTAACTTCCTCCTTAGTGAAATAAGACCACAATTTAGTCACATTCTGCATAAGACTGAAGCTGAAAGCATCTTCAAATACCTCAGCATTCAAAAATTATGCAAAGGCAATGCTATTAACATTTAGTGATGACCTGGCTAAATCCAACAGCTCCCTCCAACCTGATGACCTTACTGCATATACAGAATCCTTTACAGTCAAATGTTATAAGCATGTGAATAGCTGGATAGATGCAATTGTCTACCTTTGGAGTAAATGGATTGCCAGATATCAAAATAACCTCTATAGTGGAAATAAAATATATACAGGTTATACAATAAAAAAAAAATCATTGAATGAAATAATAAATGTAACACTCAAAACATTAAAAATAATCTTAACTACCAACTATAATCCTTGTTAAATTCAACAAAAGCTAGATACAAATTGAAAATAACAATCCAGCAAAAGACACCAACAAAAACTTCTTTAAGCATGTTATAAACCTCAGAAACAATGACCAGCACTTCAAAGAATTGATAGTAAATAATATCACATGCTCAGACACTGAAGACATAGCCAGTCTACTACTGAATACATTTAGCTCTAACTTCACCCCCCCACTTTCCCAAATCACATACCTACATCTACACCCCCACCCAGATTTCCCAAAAACAGGTCCATAAGCACTTTCCAAGACCAAGTGCAATGCTTCTATGGGGTCAGATTACATATCAGTGTCCAAATAAGTCTTGTACCAGATGGATGCTGGGCAGCAGCAGTCACCCCCCTACACAAAGTTGTGGTGTCAATTGGCCTGGGCAGGTGTCTCATAAGTATGTCCACTCTCATCTGAGATGGCTATGGAAAGCATAATTATGGAATTAGTAAATAAGGACATAGGTAACCTACAAACTCTAGACCCAAGCAGGTTCTGTTTTGTCAAGAGCAGATCCTGCCAGCCCAACATGGTTGACTTCCTTCAAAAGTTTACTGAAGCAATGGATGAGGGAAAATCAGTGCACACATTATATATACACCTGGCAAAGGTGATAAATACCATCCCCTTCTCAGGTATTGTTGATAAGCTCTGCAAAAAAGAAAGAACCTGCTCAAAACCAAAGAGATTAATTTATTATAAAAAATAAAGTTTTAAGTAATAGCGCTACTATTTGTTGCATTGTTGATAAACTTTCCCAGCTAAATGTTCATCCCTATGTAACTCATTGGATAACAAATTGTCTCACAAATAGAGCCCCATAAAAACTCAGTTAGGTGACTCTATCACCTCCAAAGACCTTTCTCAAGTGGTGCACCTCTTGAGCCACTCCCCCTTGGCATTTACTTCTCAAACTTAATGGCTAGTTTTAAGAGCATATGGCTCTCCAAGGAACCATCATAAACTCTCCACATGACACCAATATCCTCCAAGAGTGCCTCTCCCAAACAAACAGTTGGTGAAAAAACCATGGACTGAAATTAATTTAAAAAAATGCATAATAGTTTCCTTCAGTAAGTATGACATACCCTCTAACTATTACATCAGCAACAAACCCCAAGAATCAATTTGATAGTTAGGGACCTTGGAACCGATATGGACAACAAGTTGCCCTTTGATCACCATATAACCCCTACTGTAAGAAAGTCCTTTTTTCCTTGTGCATCTTATTAGTAAGGATATGGGGTCTAGGTCCAGGAATGTCATCATTCTCCTGTATTCAGTGCATATTAGGTTCATAGGAGTATACTAGGCTATTATCATTGGTGCCTTTTTAAATGTAGACATGCTTTCCAAGTATATATGATAGGGCTTGAATGATCAAGTATTTACAGACTACCTCTATCTATTAGAAACATTGTGCCAGACAAGGAAAAATTGTTGATTCTCCATCCATTGGTCCATGTTACACTTGAAGTGTGGTGGGAATAACTCTGCTTTCCATGGATGCAAAGCCTGTTCCAGAAAAGGGGTAGTCTCTGACATGCATACTTGCCCCTCCGATGTGGCCTATTTATGTTGCAGGTGAGGTTTAGGTCCCTAGATTGTGTACTTCTGATGCTATTTGTTTTGTGGCTATGGAGCAGGTCCAGTAAAGTGGGATCCAAGGATGCTTTGTAGGTCAGGCATGGATCGCCTTGCAGTTTTCTGTAGATGGCAGTGTAAAGTGATAGGGCATTGTGATGAACCACTTAGGGCATGGTAATTATGCCCTGAATTTTTTTGTGTAGGGAAATTGTGGTAATTCCAATTGTTGCATATGTCTGGTCAGGTCTATACAAAAGTAGGCATTGTATTCAGTGCCTGGTGTGATGAGGGTTGAGTACAGTGGAATGATGACATTGTTGAAAATAGATGTCCTACCATTGCTTATAAGTTGCGCAACATAGAATAAGTTCATAATTCCCAAAAACACATAATTGTCAAAGCCTAGGTTAGTGTCTACATGTGTTTCCAAATCCCTGACTACTGAGTCTACTCTTAGGTGTGTATTATCAATGTAGCAGTTTCCAGGTGTATCTGACTTCTGAAATGATACTATTATGCATTTCATGACATTAGGTTTTAGACCAATTATTGAATAAAATGTGCCCTTCATTATATATCATTTGAAACACTTAACGCACCTTGAATGACCACAACAGCAAGAAAATTAAACGACTAAATAACAAAAACTGAATGGGCCATCTCAAAGCCTTATCCCTCTTCTTAGAATTATAATGGCTACTGAAGGGCACTTGGTGCAACAGATGTAGACTCTCAATAGACCCTATCCTCTTTTATCTACTACACATTTATATATTTACATTTGTTAACTGAGTAGTGTCCGACTGGGCCAGAAGCCCGTTTTCAGCAGAGATCCAGGGAGAAAAGCTCCTCACAGACAAAATTAAAAATAGTAATGCAAAGTACAATTAGTACGAGCAAGAAAATATACATTAGTAACTAAAATAACTAAGACATTATATTGATAGCACAACACATATAGAATAAAAAGTACTGATCTATGTATAAATGAGTAATTGACACTTCCAGAGACTAAAATATAAAATATACAAATCCAAGAAAATATGTCACAAAAATTGACTAATAATGAAAGGAAATGTTTAGTGACTATACAATGGCATAATTCATCTGCTAGTCCAGTAGTGGAATAAACACCAGCTCAAGAGATCTTTACCTCTTCTGAAACATAAATAGTACATGCTGGAGGGCTAGATATGTATCTCAGAGAATACCAATTCTTTGGAATAGTTTTTATCTGCACATAAAACAAAGTAATCCTTACTCTATTCAATTGAAATCTGGATAAATAGATGACAAATTACAAATTCACCCCCTGGTTTAGCACCCTTGTTCCTTATGGACAGGGGTAACATAAAATTTTTGCAGGCTCTGGATTATTCTTTCTTAAATAACAAGAGCTAAACATTTCATGGGAATGCAGGCTTAGGCTTCTAAAGATTCTCACAGATCAATAGCCTGGAAAGTACCTATGACCCTATGCAAATTTAAGGATGTCTACCTAGTTACCCAAGCTATGTTTAAAGGAAGACAAAGAGTCACAATATTTGACTTACAGTGGAAGTTATTCCAGTGAAGGAGAGGCTGGTGATGAAACTACCCTTCCATCAAGTTTAATTTCTTTCCTGATTTAGGTTATGATCTCTGGTGCATAGGGATCCTTTTGTCCTTGACCTTCTTGTTTTTTGTAAGTTGAATAATTTGGCTGCCTCATCTTAATGCAGCAGTAAAGAGTTAAAATTTGAAATAAAAAGTGAAGGGGATTCAGAAGCCATTTAACTGAAAACACTGGTATGTCCTTAAGGGGTTATTTAAGCAATAACCGATGACATGGTATGGTATATTGAAGATCTTCCCATGGATGGTGTGGTTTAATCATGAGGGTGAAGCCCGAGTGATTAAATAAAGCCAACTGTGGGTAAATTTCAATATATCACAACCACAGAGTTGGTTATTGCTATTATACAATGACATTATTTAAGAAAAAAATACTTACTTTTCTTAAATAATGTCTTTTCAACTTAACACTTATTCTTCCGTTGGTTAAGGTACATTGCTTCCCTGTTTTAATGTACTGAGCATGCATATGAGACTTGCATCCCACACATACCCAGTACATCAATGCTTTGAAACAGAAGCAAAGGAGAAAAGAAAGTCTCCATTGATCCGTTTTTTTTTTTGTTTGTTTTGAGCACTTTATACCAATGGAAAAAAGCCAGGGTGACTGGACCTTTTTCCATTGCTATATTGTGGGATTTACAACAGGCACACTTTTGTAATATTAATGGGGGTTCATTGTATAATTACATATATTCCATGGACCTCCACTACAGGAGGTTTAAGGTATTACATAGTAAAATCTCTAACTTTGCTGGATTATTCTTGTAGTTTTTAATAGTAGAACTAGGTACCTTATCCTACATCATGAAAGAAATAAAATATGTGATAGAGGGCTAGGTTCAGCTCTCTTTGCTCTGGAATAAAGTTATCTGCAAGTCAAGCAATGTTCATTCAGACATACCTTGGAAAATTGGATGAGTACCCTTAAATTTACACCAGGACGTACAGACTTCACCTTCCTTGAAAAAGGTGGTAAAGTCTGACAGTGGTTATTTGCCAAGGCGCACATTGCTATTGGACCTTTTAACTTGTATATCCTGTGATCCTATGAGGTGAAACTGAGTTCATTTCCAACAGTACAGCACATATGAGGATATAGCAGTGAATTTATTTATTTGTCTTTGTTTACCAGGAAAGTCCAACTGGGTAATATCAATTTTCAGTGGAGGCCCAGGGAAAAAAGCTCCATTTGCTTAGATTGCATTATACTAAGTTCCAGCTAAACACAGAGTAGTTACATTTCTATTTATATTTATACACAAACAGTAGTTACATTTATAGATTCTAAGATTTTACAGAGGTGGAAGTTACTAAAGAAAAAGCACACGTGCAACTTAGTGGATTGTACAGGCAGCAGTTATGTATAAAATTGTTTTGTCATTTGACTAAGTGGTTGAAAATATTATGCTTGAGAGTACTTGTACAGTATCATACAGTGAAGACAGAGTTTTATCCCTGTGATGAGCATGTACAGGACCAGGATTGGTTAAAATGTTGTTTAAGCATTGGTTTAAAACTACTGAGGTTGTTGGATAGTTTTATTTATGTGGAGATATTACATGTTGGGAGTAGACTAAGTGTCTTGCAACATTATTTAACTTATTTGTAAATAATAAGAATTTGTTACTAGAATGGATGACCCTTGCCGGATAGTAGGGTAGTAATAAATTTTGTAGTGCAAGGCATTTTTATTGGATGATGAATGAGTTTGTATGCTGTAGTCAGTTATGAATATGTTAGACAGTTGTGCAGTTCAAGCCAGTTTAATTGCTTTAAACTAAGACAATGGTGGGTCTTATGAGGGAGACTGGTGGCAAATATAGTAATTTTATTGTAGAAGCATGCATGTTTCATTCTTTGAGTATTGTTTATGTTTAATAGCATTTGAGCAGCGTATAAGAAAGTTGGCAGTAAGAAGGTGGTGGCTAGACTTTTTCTTGCAGTATCTGTAAGGAATCCATTGATCCAATAAGGGAACTTAATTTCTGCTGTGTAGATTTAATGGTGTGCTGTATACGGTGGTCATATTTGAGACTGTCATGTGTTATAATGCCTAGATGTTTACTTGTTTGAGTTACAGTTTCAATGAAAGTACCATTTGTTGACTTTATGATAAAAGATTGCTTTTGATTTTGGCGAATGTTTAAAGTGAAAAACATTAATTTAGTTTTCTTGCAGTTGAGTAGGAGGCTTGATTCTTTGAGCCAGGTTTCTGCAGAGGAAGAAGATTTCTGGGTAATGTATTGGAGCTTATCTATTGTTGGGAAGCACATATTAATGTTGAGTCATCTACATACTGAACTAAACATGGTGAGTGGAGGTGTGGAGATCATTAATAAATATCTTAAATAGTACATGACCCAGGACAGAGCACTGATGGACACCTGTGGTAACTGGTTGAAAGGGTAATAAGGTCTGTTGCCATTTAGCAGCTGATTGCCTTCAGATAGGTAACTAATGAACCACAACAAGGAGTATTGTGAAAGTCCTATTGAGTAGAGTTGAATGAGTAGTTGCTAGTGTGAGGCTGTACCAAATGCCTTTGGCAAGTCTAAGAACATGGCGCATGCAAGCAGACCATCACTTCTGTGTCAGTTTATTATATTGAGAAGTAAGAGCAGGGTAATTGGATAGCCAAGACTTAAACAAAAGGAAATGTTTAACATATAAAAGAAAAATAACTAAGAAAAAATACATTCAAGTAATTTAAAGATGAGTATACTTCAAGCTTAGTTTACAAGAATTATAACTTATTATAATGATCAAGCATCTTCATTTCTTTCCTGATTTAGGTTATGATCTCTGGTTCATAGGGATCCTTTTGTCCTAGACCTCCTTGTTCTTCGTAAGGTGTGTGGCTAACTCATCTGAATGCAACAGTAACGAGTTAAAATTTGAAATAAAAAGTGAAGGGTATTCAGAAGCCATTTACCTAAAAATACTGGTATGTCCTTAAGGAGTTATTTAGGTATATTCCATGGGGCTGCACTACAGGAGGGTTAAGGTGTTACATAGTAAAATCTCTAGCTTTGCTGGATTATTCTTGTAGTTTCTACTAGTTGAAATAGGTATCTTATCCTACATCAGGAAATAAATAAAATGTGATAGAGGGCTAGGTTCAGCTCCCCTTGCTCTGGAATAAATGTATCTGCAAGTCAAGCAATGTTCATTCAGACATACCATGGAAGATTGGATGAGTACCCTTTAAATCACAAATAAAACACTGACACAGGTACAAATACATAAACATAAAGCAAACCATAGGAATAATGTTTCATGCAGCTTACACATTTCTTTTTTATTAATTATCATTCATTCTGAAATAACATGCATTGCTCAGTTTCATCCATCCCTTAAACCTTACTCATCCTCATGAACATTATTCAGCAACCTGTATGAACAATAATTGTACAGAGACACAAGAAGCAAAAGTAATAAAATATTATTGAACATACTTGAATTACATGCTTTTGTAAACTGAACTATATGTATTTATAGTTGTAGATAACATACTCAAGATGAAGTTGAAATGAATGCCATGAATATGGCATGATTTTTGTTTAATAATACTCTTTGGTGAACACCATATAAGAAAATAAATACTTATTAAATCCTGTCTATAAAAGATGGTAATATTGTTTTCTTCAGGATTACAGTTTAGTTAATAAAAAAATAGGAATTAATTTAATGTAGATATTAAAGTTTCACATACTGACCATTTTGTTGTACAATGAAAACATCTTACTGATAATTGTTTAGATTTTTAGGTTATACATTCTTTAAATTACTCTACAACCTTCGTTCAGCTCCCACAAATGATATACATACCTTAAAGAGTTTTCACAGAAGCAGAAGGTAAATTATTATTCAGAAAATATTAATGTAGCCCTCACAGCTTCCTTCCTTATGCTGATGTTATGATTAATTAGTAATTATTATTTTACTGAAGACAGTCTGCTTAACAGGGCAGAGCACTTTCAGTTTTTATCTCCTTAAATATCTATACCAGCTCAATTTTATTAATGATGGCAGTTGAGAAAAATATTTTTTACTATCAATTTTTTTGTGAACATTGTAACAACTTCCTTACAGCCAAATTAATGCACATCACCAAATAATGCTTCCAGTAATGTTATTAGAGAAATGGACATGTTGTATAATATTTAGCATACAATTTTGCACATGGATGACACTTAGATAAAGTGTCATGTTATAGGCCACTAATAGCACACGGCATATGAGGTGAAACTGTTGCCTGTACAACACGAAAAAGAGCTGCAGAAAATAGGTGTGGACTTTTCTAAAAAATATTTCTTTTTCCTCATCCTGTGAAACATTGCAATGCTTTAATGACCACTTCTGCAACATGGTAGTTATATAAATTGACTGGCACTGTACATAAAGACTTGTTTGGAATATGAACAGAAATCATCAAGGATTCCTTAGAACACAATAATTAATTGCAATACTCTATAAATAAGAATTCAAAACATTTGCAAACAGTAGTGGACATTGACTCTCCCTTGCTTTAAGAAGTTGTAAGAAAATTTATTTTGATCTTAACCTTTCAGTATTTCCATCTTATGTGTCTTAACTAAATTTGAACTTTTTTTCCCTTGAAATCCTTGGGTTAGTTTTATTTCATCCAAATGCTTGTTTAGTTTTATTTTGTATCTATGTGGAGGAGAACATGTTAAAACATGGCTTCAGTCATACTTAAAAAGGAAAAAATGGAAATGAGTAATTGAGTGCTTTAATTGAGAAATGAATCAACAATATGCCTTCCTAACTGATTTGACATGCATTTAAATTTTTATTTTCTAACCCATTAAAATTAGCAAAACTGAACACCAGTCATGACCTTGCTTCATGAAGCTATCAGTGCCATGATCCCAAAACACTCTCATTCTGCTTTTTAATCTTTGAGACAGACATATTAAATGAAGTTGTCAATAGAACACACAAAAAGATGCAGAAAACTAAACACTTAGGAGCAAATCATGATTAATGCCTTATGAGTAACTAGATGATGAATGGGCTTTATAAAGTGACTTTGGAATAGTGGCTGAAGTGAAACCAGCATCATAACATGAAAGATAAATGTATTGTTTGACAGCCATTCCTCCCCCAGGAAAGTGCTGTTTAGATAGCAGTGTTGACCTCTGCTACGCTAAGTAGATCAATTTGCTAGAGACAGAAGTAACTGTCTAATTGTACCTCTCACTATGAAAGTGTTTACATATTATCAAAATATAACTAGTAACAGCTCCTTACATTATGCCCAATACTTTATTTAATATTAAGGTATTATGTTATTTATTTGCACAGTTTGCAGTTGCAGTTTTTTCCATAGTTAGCTGTGGTGCTTTAACATAGTGTGAATGAATGTTACTGTAGTATATATATAATATATATGTATATATGTATATATATATATATATATATATATATATATATATATATATATATATATATGTGTGTGTTAGTGTGTGTATGTGTGTTCTTAATTCTACTTATATCATTCTATGAGGAATTAGTACATGATCTAGTAGCAGTGACAGAAAATTCCCAACTTTTCACATCTTCGTCCATTTCAATAAATTCCATGTTTGTTAGTGCAAGTGCTATACTGATGTTTGCAAAAAATGTATGTAAGGAATAAATAAAATTATTTTCGCTCTTTTTTTTTTTTTGCATGACCAGATCTAGTCAACCTTGACACTACTGACATGAATGGCACAGAAAGCATAGTCTCTGTGGCAGTGACAGTTAACTATTTCAGAAAGGCTGGCTTCACATGCTCTTGGTAGAAATGCTGTAAACAATAAATTGTATGGATATGCAAATCCAGTCGAATGTCTCAAGCCATGTAAGACTCAAAATGACTTTGGAATGGTGCATCTAAAGGCATAGATTCAAGTACAGTGGGAATTTAGGAGGTTATGACCAGGTGTCCAAACAGCAATGGCTTGGATACATATCTTGTCTTCTCAATCAACAAAGCTAAAAAGAATTAGGAATCTAGTTATGTCTGGAAAGGTTACTATTTGTGTGTCCTGTTTGTTTAGAAATTAATTAAGTGTATCACTTTGGTGCCAGGCAGTGGACTGTGCTTAATTAATACTGATATGATTTCTTGATGTAAGTATGTAATTATAATATACTACGGGCCAAAAGGCGCTGTTACCCACAAAGCATTGCTCAGAAGGTCTGTGTACATTATACCATCTCCAATTCTGCTATGTTGACTTAACATTTGTCAGAGTAAGATGAAATGCATGTCTTCCCTTGCAGAAATAATTTGCCTGTGTTCACAAATCTTTCACTCACATTCTGCAGGATATAAGTAATGAGAAGCATTTTATCAGACTACTTCTCTTGATTTCTCATTTTGATACTTGCCGATTTCAGAAATGTTTTATTTTATTTATTTATTTTTGCATCTAATAGTGTAAGCCTTGTGTTGGCAGAACACACGTTACGAATAAAATATATAATTATGGAGGGCTTTGCGAATCAGGATCCAGATTTACAATAATTTTGTGCATAGGGTATTCACTCCATTCTTTGTATGCCTCCATTCTTGTGTTTCACTTATCAGCTTTTACAGAGTTTATAATATTAATTATTTTTTTCTCAGAATAGATATATCCATTCTTTTTCATTTGTTAATAATTTTTCATTTCAGTTATTTAAGCAAGTGAGTACTTGCCTGCAAGTCAAAACCAACTCATGGTGACTCCATAAGGATTTTGTGTCATATTATGAAAGTAGGGTGTCAAGCATCTCTTCTGTGTAGATACTGTTGCTGCTCAGTTGTTCCACAGCCAGGTTTTGAACACAGGCCTACCAGTTGCTAATCCTGTGCCTCAACCTCTATGGTATCAGGCCAGGGTCCAGGTCTTTAGTTGTCTGATAATACTAGTTTACTAATTTAAATGTGCATACCATTTGACATCCTCCTTTGACTACTACACCTTGATGTTGCAACAATTTCCATACTACACAGAACATTTTTGTGGTCTGCAACCATGCACAAGGTGCTGGTTTGCCACAGCATGTGGGAAAATATCTATGAACACAAAATATTGCTTCATCTGTAGCAGCTTTATTTAATTAAAGCAGTGTTATAACTTATACACATAGGTGGTGTTTTTTTGGAAATGGCAACAGTAGCTTGGACACTTTAGTTACTTAGGCTAAATGACCAGCAAATCAACAGTATGGTGTGGGCACTGAGTCTGAGTAATCTGCTCTGAGCTGTAACTGACCATCTTCCTGTTGTGAAGCAGTTTAATCTCTCAGCCTCCATTTCCATATGGTTTGTATCTGAGTAAGTTACATAAACAGACAGTGCTCTGAATTCAGAAAAATGTGCTATGTTCCATAATGGTCTACCGGACTGCATGTTTAGTAATTACCTATATACCAATGACCCATTCATTTAATACATGTTGTATACTAACTATTATGCTGAAACCAGTCTTGGTTTGAAGTACAATATGTGATCTGTATACAGTGAATTGGCTGGTAGGAAGTAAAACACAACAGGGAAAGACAAGATAGATTTAGACCTTTATACTTACATGAACATTCTAGCACCTTTAACTTAGTAATCTTTGGAGTTCCAAAAATCCATAAAGATTTGAATGAATCCCCACTTAGACCAATAGTGGATGGAAGAAGTTCCATAATGTACACATGCTCCAAAGTAGTAGATAATATCTTGAAAAAATATGTAATTACTGAAACTCAAATATGTAAGGATTCATGGTCCTTCTTAGAGAAAATAAATTCATTAGAGTTTAACAATGACTATAATTTCCTGACAGTTGATGTGAAAGCTCTCTATACATCTATACCCCATGCCTTAGACATAGAGTGAGTATCCATCATGATGTATAAAAAGGGTGCTCCAACAACTGAAATACATCTAGTGGATGAGTTACTTGATATTATCCTCTAATAATTTTATTTTTTTCAAACAGAAATACTACTTACAAAAGCTAGGAGTGGCAATGGGGTCTCCGTGCTGAGCCAATTTTCCCAATATGGTAATGGCATATTGGCAGCAAGAAATGATATTTAATAAGGTAGGCATAGCTGATTCTATATATTTTTTCACGGGATACCTGGATCATATGTTTATGGTCATAAAGGGTGATAGCCAGGTGGCGACAACATTGATCGATTACTTCAACATTACAACCAATTTCCTACAGTTTACCTTTTACTACCATGGTTACGAGATCCCATATTTAGATGTTAAGTTGAATAAAAATTACCAGAAAGGCTACACAGCTAGAATTCATAATAAAAACATATTCTAACACCTTTCTGCATTTTTCAAGTGCTCACCCTTACCACCAAAAATGAGCTGTTGTGAAGGGTCAACTGGTAAGGGCAGCCAGAATGGTGACTAGTAACCTCGATTTTGAAAATGAATGTGAAAACTTAAGGGGGGTATTCACTAAATAAGCATACCCAAGTAACTTTTTGGACGAATTAATAGAAGAGTTTAAAAGAAAAAGAATGAATGGGCTTTATAGGCCCATTTTTGAAGATGAATACATACATGAGGGGCAGTTAACTTAACCAGAGGAGAGAATAGTAAATATTAATATTAATACCAATTTTAGAACAGGGTGCATAATTACTTATCATCAGGCAGCTTACAAAGTGAGAAATATTTTATACAAGAATTGGAATTTTATCTCAGGTGAAAGGGACTTGGTTGGTAAAATAGGAACAAGTCTGAAGATTATTTACAGAAGGGGCATACATTTGAAAAATATTTTGGAGAAAGAAAAAAATTAAATTAAATAGAAATCCAGGTACTTTTAAATGTGACAGTTGCTCCTACTGTAAATATATAGAAGAAGGGCATTATGTAGACGTCTGGGACATGAAACTGAAGAACAATAATAGATGCAATTGTCAATCTAAAATGGCTGTGTACCTGGCTAGATGTCTAGAATGGCCTTCAATCTATATAGAAAAAGCAGAATGAAAATTACATGAAAGGATTTATGAACACCTATATAGTATTTCCAGGAATAAGGGCAAAAATGCCCTAGCAAAACATGTCAGTCTGAACCCAGGGCACACTTTTAAATTTTGGATAACACAGCAGATGCGGCCTAACTCTGAGAGGTAGTCCAGTGACAGTAATGTTGGCATTATCTGAATTGTTGTGGCAAATACGCCTGGATGCATATACACTACCAGGTTTAAATTACATATGTTCTATCCACAGCATCTTAAAATTGAAAATTTTAAAAAGATAATATTTATTAGTAGTTGAATAGGAATTTAGATTTTCATATTCATGTTCTTACTCATGTTTAACATTTGTTTGTTTTTTAAAAAAGTTTTACTATATTCTTTTGTATGAGAGAAGTCTGAGTAGTATAGGTGTTCTTATGTAGAGGGTACTTTAAATTCATGATTGGTCTTTTGATCACATGACTAGTAAGGGAGGGTATTTTATGCACCATTTTCTTTAGTAACAGTGTATCTGAAGAAGTTCATGTATAGAATTGGACAAAGCCCTTTACACAAATAAAATTATTTTGATTTAAAGTTATGTCTGGAGTCCAGTCTACCTGCCTGCCTGCCTGGAACTTGTTTGGATTTTGTTCATAGTGTGACAGGGTGCATGACCTAAGATGCACCCAGTGTGCATTGACATCACTCACAATCGGGAGGTGCATGTACATCATCTGATGATGACACTGACTAGTCATATCTATGCCTGAAACCTGTGGTAGATCTGATGTGTGACAGAATCTACAGGGGGTGTAGGAGATGGGGGTTCAGGAGAGCTTGCCCCCTGCAAAAAGCATTAGTTTTCTTTTGCATGCTCCAAAGTTATATCATTTTTTTTTAATTTTATTTTGTCAACGTTTTACATGTTGATCAACTGAAGTTTCACTAATGTCACTAAATCGATAGCGATATATTTGGTATAATTATCAAGGTTACCTACCTGATGCTAGGCCGGCCTTGTCTCAGTAAGTTGTTGTCGACTGCATTTGCTTGGATATGAGGCTGTGAGTCTGCATTGATCCATGTCATAATAATTCTGCAGTCCCTTTCAAGCAGTTTGTTTAGTGGGGTATATTTGAAAGTCTCAAATGTTCCTGCCTCTTCTTGATGCTTGAAGTTGGACAGTGATCACTACTAAATATTAGGGCAGGCTTTCCAGCTCAGTAAGCATGGTTCAGAGTAAGGACATTGCCAAAATAATGATAGCTTTTTGAATAGTGAGTCTGGGTGACACATATACTTTAGGTATCTATTGGGCATATCCACTCCTCCCTTTCAAAAGATCACAAAAGTGTTTATTATGGCTGATTGTCATCTTGCTAACACTGCCGCCTGCAAATATATGCAGGCAGTGCTGGTGTGTTTCTTCCTTCATATCTACCTGTGCCAATGTAATCTTGACTTTAAATATGCAGTGTCCCAGCTACTTGTATATAAGCCAAATGTTACTTCTGCATTTGTGGTCCCAATCTAAACCGACTTTCAACATGTCATAAATCCAAAGTGATTGAAATAGATTTGCAGTCATCAAACTTGAATGCACCTTTCTGATTATACATTAAAACATAAAAGAGGTTAAACAATTATACAACTCTGAAAATAGTTACTTTTTTGATTATGCACTTTTTTCTTGTAGTTGGGGCTTATTTAAATCTATTTGCTGCTTAGCTTGGCAACCAAACTGTTAATTAACAAAATCAGAGTGTCAATTAATTTATGTTATTGTAGGTGTATCTGGATAGTTGTCAGACACAGACTCCCTGGCCATACATCTCAACCTCTTAGAGCAAGAAATCTGGACAAAGCCATCAATAAAAGTGGGACAAAGGCCCAAAAATAGGGACAATTTTAAAATATTACTTTAACAGACGTAGAAAGTTGATAGAATAACAGGTTTTGCATTAGCATAAATTTTCTGAAGGGTATGAAGCCTTAAACTCAAATGGCTATTATTTTCTCTAATGTTGATCTTTATTGATTTGCGACTAATTTGCCAGAAAACCACAATTTTATGAAAAACGGACAAAAAATATGAGGCAAAAATCTGGACATTCTGCAAAAATCTGTACAGTTGAGAGGTATGTCCCTGGCATCTCTTGAAGAGACCATTATTTTATTTTATTTTTTTTTTGGGGGGGGGGCGGTGTCTTAGGATCATGCAGTTCCCTGTATTAATTTTTTGGTTTATTTTTAATTTTTGTGCTCAGTAAATATTAATGGACTTAAGATCAAACAAAACATAGTCAGAGTGGTAACATTGCTAATGAGATATAGGTTTAGCTGGTCTTTCTCAGGAAGATGACCCTTTCAACTCTAGAACATGTGAAAGTTGGAAATCGGCTGTTGGTTAGTTCTTCTCATAATTCCATCTAAAAGAAAGCAGTGGCTATTTCTGTGATGTATTCACTGGATTTTGGGATAGTTTATACATGGCAGGATAATGAGGTCAAGATTAGTGCAGTGAAAGGATTTGCCAGTGGGGAGGTAGTTTCTGTTGTCTCCATTTGTGTTTCACAAGGTGTGTCTTTGAAGACCTTTAGACCTCCAACATTGCATCTGATGAATTGAACTGCATGGGAAGTCATTATAACATGGGATTTTAACTGTTTATCACATCCTAAGAATATGTTCCCAACAATGTTTCTCTAGTTCATGACAAAAGTTACCAGCATCTGACTCCTTTTGATTTTGCACACTGTTCATCGCTGGCCAAATCTAATTTGTGTATTGACTGCATTTAATGGTGTATAAACCTCATAATATAAATAAATTGCTTTCTTTTTTTTTTCATCTTTTTATTGCATATTTAGTTATTATACATGTATAAATATATATTGGTTACAAACACGAAAAAAGACAAAACTGATCATATGATATATTATATAACAATCAGATTAAAACATATTTGAAATCATCAAACTTGATTTCATCTTTCTAATTCTAAATTAGAATGACTGGTTGAAACAGAAAGCATACAAATTAAAGTCTTAATTTGCCCCTGACATATCATCCCACCAGTAATATTGCCAATCCATGTTTGTCTACATTTTAATTTCCACTCACTGGCATGTTGGGAATTAAGCACTCTATAATAAGTCCTTGCATTGTTCTTACATATATAGTCTGACTTCCATCCTAGGTACCCTTTCCTTGCTTGTGCCTGCATAGTTGCAACCCATCAACCTAATAATGTATGTCTGTCTTTTGGCTTATCCCATTTAGGGGTTGCCACAGCAGAACTCCGGTCCGCTGATGATTGGCAGTTGATTTTAATGGTGCCGAGTTGCCAGCCCAACACCCATCCTTCAAAGAAGGCACATCCATTCACGTACGCACCTACCTGCATGTCTTTAGAGGTCATTTGACCATGGGGGATATGCAGACTCCACACAGAAGGTCCTCTAGCCCGAGAATCGAATGGGAGAACCTCTTATTGTGAGCCAACAATGCTCACCCCTGCACCACCGCGGCCCTTCAATAGTTAATTTGTCTAACAGGTTCCATATTCTGTCCTCACCACCTATGCCACATAGACAGAATTTTCAGTTCTTCGAAATCTCTTTTCCAAACATGTGTTCCCATATCCAGAGAACTTCACTGCTACTATTATAAGAGTAAAACATATGTATATTCCCATGCTCTGGAATGTCACATATCCATCGATGATCCTCCACAAACCATAGATCTTTCCTATTTGTTGCAGAGTTCCACGCCATCTATGGAACAATGTCATATGGTGATCCTAGAAGCCTGGCAAAATTGGCAGAGAGCAACTCATATTAATGTCATACATGCAGCCTTAATTTGTGAATTCTATTTTTTCTGTGTCTTCTGGCCTTTTCCTCAGCTTATCCATATCTTTTCCATACAAATGTCTTACAGAACATAATATAACTTGCTACATATTCCCTTTTGAGCCTGACTCAATAACAGTACTGGAACAGATGAATTGTCTGTAGCAATTTCATCTAATAAATACATGTTTTTGATATTGCCTGTACTTTACTTTCTCATTATACCCATCTTTTCATTAAACCAGACCTGCTGGAGCCCAACTTGCTTTCTTCATGAAGACTAATTATACAGTCCTAAAACACCTGAAAGCAAAGGAGTTGCATTCTAATTCATGAAAGGATACAGGGGAAGCCATCTTACGTAATATTCTCTGTCCTGAGATTTTATGGTATTCTAAAACAGGGGCATCAAATGGAAATCAGATTGGGTCAATTGTTGTCTTTTCTTCAGGAATAAAACTGCAGCCCTCTGTACACATGAGGTGGTGAACTATAAATTCATTTCTTTGGAGGAATGGAATAGAAATTCACAGTCTTGGGGGCAAAAGGCTAGGCATGGTAAAAATGTTTATTTATGCATTTATTTATTTTATTTGACATTTGTTAACTGGATAGGTCCAACTGAGTCAGTAGCCCATTTTCAATGGAGACCCGAGGAGAAAAGCTCCATAATTATACAGAAAAATACAGTAACATAAACATGACAAAAATATTTGTACAACTACAACCACCCTGCTACAGGCCCCATGAGGAGCTCCATGTCTCTCCAGTAAGTGTTTTACAACTGTCTATGCTTATTTATGTTGAATTGTGTTCCACAGACATCTAATATGATTTATGCTGTATTACTGGAAGATACTATGGCATGCTAGCATGTGTTTGTCTTCACCAAGTTGTTTAGTATATTAGTATGTGCTATTTACATAGTTGCGCCTTGTCAACTAATACTATTCCTGTATATGTGTTGTGTGTAGACAGCTCATACTGGTGTCTAATTATATCTATATAAGTGTGGTCTAAGTGGTGCATAGTATCACATTACAGACCCAGGACAGAGTGCTGCTTGCTATATTTTTAACTGTGACTGCATACCTGTCAGTTGAGGTCCCTTCTCAACTAGTGTGTTATCCAATTGGCTCAGTATTTGCATATACTAGTAGTTGATTCAAGACATTTTCCTGTGCACAGTTTGTTTTATAGTCTTTATAATGTATCTTTACCATCTCAACAGTGCTTACTCCTCTCTGTACTCTTCTTTTCTAGACCTAACACCACTCTAAGTAATCGGCTGCAATAACACCTTTATCCTTAACCTGACCAGTGGATACACTGTTATACGAAAAGCGCAATCCGGGTCTGAACTGTTTGCAAACAGAAACAGCTAAAGTTAACTTTGTGTATGTGTCTACCTGTTGGAACTAATATTCATTATCCCCTGGAGAGCAGTCTCCTTTGGCCTGTAAGCAGCACCCCCCCCCCCCCACACACACACTCATCTTCCATGTCTCTTTTATTCCTTTCTGTTAGCAAATAGTACCCATAACTGATCAAATACTGTGTGTGTTTAATTTAACTGAGAGCAAAGTAGCCTACAGATACAAGGTTATGCTGTGTTTCCACCTGATAAATAGTTAAGAAATGACTTACAGCTTCACAGCAGTTCTTGGTCAATGTTGATTGTTTTTCTTAAACAAACTTGTCTTTGGCTGGATCCTGGCTTATTAACAGCAGTACAGAAGAACTCCCAGCCCACAGTCTTGTTTCCCCCTCTCCCTCCCCTGTTTATTATCTTAAGCCAATCCCAAACTTAATAAATATTACCAGTGGCAGGCACCATTTTAGATTTTACACAGCCGGACTGGGAGTGAAGCACTAATAGCTCCCTTCCAATCAATATCTTAGAAAACTTTTACTACCTGATTTGACTTATAAGTCCCTTACTACCCATTAAGGAGTACCTCAGTGGAAAACTGCTCTAGAAAGCGTAATGCTTTACGTGTGAGCTCTTGAATGCTAAATGTCTTACTAGGGCATAAAAGTGAAATATACTCTCATAGCCATAAAACTATAAAACGAAACAAATGCAACTCTTTAGACAAATTGTTATAAACAGGAGGAGAGGAACCCAATAGAAAGGAAGAAAGAACCTACTTTAAGCTTCATTGCACTCACACAGTATACACAGACCCTTACTACCTCGTGGTCTGGTTTGGCCTTGTTCTGCTCGGACTCGCACACCTGATAAATTGTAAAGAAATGACTTACAGCTTCACAGCATTTGTTGGTCAATTTTGATTGTTTTTCTTAAACACAAACTTGTCTTTGCCTGGATCTTGGCTCTTTAACAGTAGTACAAAAGAACTCCCAGCCCAAACTCAAGTTTTCCCCTCCCCCTTCCCTGTTTATTACCTTAAGCCAATCCCAAAGTTAATAAATATTACCTGTGGCTGGCACCATTTTAGACTTTACACAGCCAGACTTGGTCTGAAACACTAATGTTTGTGTCTTTCGGCTTTTCCCAGTTAGGGGTCACCACAGCACAACTCTGGTCCACTAATGATTGGCAGTTGATTTTTATGTAACGGCTTGCCAGGCCTGACACACAACCTTCAATGAAGGTATGCCCATTCACGTATGTCTCCACGTAGAAGATGCTCTAGCTGAGAATCGAACCGGACAGCATCTTACTGTGAGGCGACAACGCTACCACAGCACCACCACTGCGGGTTGGTCTGAAAAACACTAATAGCTCCCTTCAAATCAATACTTAGAAAACTTTTATTACTTGATTTGGCTTACTAAGTCCCTTACTACCCATTAAAGAGTACCTCAGTGGAAAACTGCTCAAGAAAGCTTAATGCTTTATGTGTGAGCACTTGAATGCTAAATGTCTTACCAGGGCATAAACATGAAATTTATTCTCATAGTCATAAAACTATAAAACGTAACAAATGCAATTCTTTATACAAATTGGTAAATAAGGAGGAGAGGAACCTAAAAGAAAATAAGAAAGAACCTACTTTTAGCTACAGTGCACTCACGCAGTATACACAGACCCTTACTACCTTGTGGTCTGGTTTGGCCCTGCTCTGTTCGCCCCCTGGGCACCTGATAAATTGTTAAGAAATGACTTACAGCTTCACAGCAGTCGTTGGTCAATTTTGATTGTTTTTCTTAAACACAAACTTGTCTTTGCCTGGATCTTAGCTCATTAACAGCAGTACAAAAGATCTCCCATCCTGCACTCTTGTTTACCCCTCTCTTTTCCCTGTTATTTACCTTAAGCCAATCCCAAAGTTAATAAATATTACCTGTGCAGGCTCCATTTTAGATTTTACACAGCCGGACTGGGTCTGAAGCACTAATAGCTCCCTTCCAATCAATATCTTAGTAAACTTTTATTACGTGATTTGTCTTACTAAGTCCCTTACTACCTTTTAAAGAGTACCTCAGTGGAAAACTGCTCAAGATAGCTTAATGCTTTATGTGTTGAGCTCTTGAACGCTAAATGACATACCAGGGTATAAAAGTGAAATTTACTCTTATAGCCGTAAAACTATAAAATGTAACAATCGCAACTCTTTAGACAAATTGTTATAAAAAGGAGGAGAGGAACCTAATAGAAAGTTAGAAAGAACCTTGTTTTAGCTCTAGTGCACTCACACAGTGTACACAGACCCTTACTGGCTCATGGTCTGGTTTAGCCCTGCTCCGCTCACCCTTGCTGTGCTCACTCTTTCTCCACACCCCACCCTGCCCCCAAATCCCACACACTCCAGTGGTGCTAATTATATAGTGCTACAACCACACCCCCTCTTTCTTTAATCTGTCAGCTATATCCAAGTCATCAATAGGTTGTCCAGTACTTATCCTTTCTATCCTATCTTAAAAAGTTTAAACTGGGGACAAGTCAACCTCAATAATCCCAATGTTATTTGCAATGAAACCACTTAAAATACTACCACTGTCCTCTCTCCAATCCTTCCTGCTTGTCTCATATCTTCTTACTGCCTATAAATATAACACATACCCAGGTTTCCACTACTGAAAAGGCCAAACCTCCACTTTTATAGCTCCACACAAGCTTGAACACTTAATACATCCCGTCCCATCTAACTCCTTATGTACTAGGTATCAGCATCCCATTAGAACAAGATATGCCAACCCTAAAACCAAAAGATACCAAAGTCTATTAATTAAAATCTGGAAGCTCGCAATCAGATTACAATGCAACTTGACAATGGATGGAGTTATTCACCCAAATCCTGGCCTATCCTCATCCACTGGCTCTAGGTCCTTTACTAACTTTCCCACTATTTCATAAATCTTAGACAAACCCCCAAACTCACTCTTGATCAGTCACTTAAATATCAGAAGTGTAAACAATAAGATTCAACACCTACATGCCCTCTTAGATGCTCTTTCCCCAGACATACTATGTCTTACTGAAACCTGGCTAAAACCTTCTACTTCAGATAAAGAAGTTATACCACCAAGCTATAACATCCTTTGGCTTGATCAAACCAATAAAAAGGGAGGTGGGGTAGCTGTTCTGTACAAATCCATGCTTGAAGTGTCCAAAAATGCCCTGCAAACATTCCTGTTTGGCAATGCTAAAATTCTTATCACTAAGCTCCACTTTAATAAGAAAAAATGTATAAATCTTGTCTGTGTGTATATTCCCCTAGGCAATAACATAAAAATACCCCTGAAGATATCCTACATTGGTTATCCAGCAATTATCCCCAAGAAACCATTGTACTTTGGAACTTCAACATAGACTGGAACCTTTATGGATTTTCACAGGTCATATCCTCTCCCACTAGGATCAATAAACCCAACAATAAAACAAGTATTCTGGATTGGATTCTTGTTAACACCCATCCCCTCAAATACAAGAGTGGGACCCTGCCTGATGATGTAAGTGATCACCTCCTCACCGATTTAATCAGGCAAAAAGCTGATATCCACAACCAGTCCATTTTTAAAACTATAAGGAACAATTAGAATTTCAACTGCACAAAGTTCCAAAATGATCTCAAATCTTTCAATTGGTCAGTTCTGAAATAATTACCACTTGAAGAAGCAGTAAATTACTTTAATACCAAATTCCTATCCATCCTTGACACCCCTGCACCAGCACAGACTATTAGAACCAAAACAAAAGTTGCTCCTTGGTTCTGAAAAGAAATCAGACATAAAATGCTACTTAAAAATACGGCTTGGGCCACTTCGAGGACCACAAAAAACCTATAGATCAACTTAGATACAGACAGTTACCTCCTTGGATTCTAACCAAAACCCCCCAGCAGAAATTTCCAATACCTTTAACAGCTTCTTTACAACAACCATCCAGAACCTTGCTAACCAATTATCCCCTGGATGCCCATATTCTCCAGCCACTACACCCTGCTCCCAACTCCCCTTTAACTTCGAGCCAGTTTGCACATCTTTGGTCCTGAAATTACTTAAAAAACTAAAGCCTACCACCCTGTCAGCTGATCTCAGTAAGAAGTTGAGATCCCTCATAAAATCCTCCAAAACTAGTTACGAAAATAAAATTGCCAAAGATTCCAAAGACAACCACAAGGCATTCTATAGCTATGTCAACAATCTAGATGGCAATGCTCAGATCTGCTCTGAGCTACAACAGAATGGCATTAAATATACTGATCCCAAGGATATTGCCAATATCCTGGCAGATCGATTCAGTGTAAACTTCACCCCCCCCTCTCACCCCCTAAAGGGTCTATCTCCATACCAAACGATTGCCAAGTTCTGATAATAACTGCCATGCAGGTAAAAAAACGCACTCTCCTAAGCTAAGAATACAACATCCATGGGACCAGATGACATCCCAGACTGTGTGCTACATGAACTACAAAATGAACCGGCACCTCACCTAAGTGTCATGTTTAATCACAGCCTCACCTCAAGCTTCATGTTCACCGAGTGGTACACAGCTACAGTTATTCCACTCCACAAGGGGGATCCATCTTGGATCCCGGAAACTACCACCCAATCAGTCTAACGAGCCTGATCTGCAAGGCCGTGGAACATATTACCATGGAACTTATAAACAAAGACATTGACAACCTTCAAACACTGGACCCCATGCTGTTTGGGTTAGTGAAGGCCCGATCTTGTCTCCTGAACCTGATTGACTTCTTCAAATCAGTTTCCAGAGCTGTGGATGAGGGTAAGGTGGTCCACACAGCCTATCTGGACCTCGGCAAGGCCTTCAACACCATCCCCCAGTCTGGAATGATAGATAAACTTACTAAGCTGGGCATTAATCCCTACGTCACTCGATGATTGCCAACTGGCTTACTGACAGAACCCACATTGTAAAAGTAGCTGACTCCAAATCCAGCTCCAGACAAGTGACAAGTGGAGTACCTCAGGGTTCAGTCCTGAGACCGCTCTTGTTTGGCATCTACGACTCTGAAGTACAAGCCAACACTAAAGGACTCTAGCTAACAAAGTTCGCAGATGACTGCAAACTGGGAGCCATTATTGAATCCCCAAATTATGTGGATATTCTACAAAAGGGCCTTACAGAAACAGATGCTTGGTGCCAGAGCCATAAGCTCAAGCTCAATGTCAAGAAATGTGTAGTTATCCCCTTTAGGAAAAAAACATGTACCGTGAATTACCACATAGGTGGCAGTACACTAAACAGTGAAAGTGTGATAAGAGACTTAGGGACACAGGTGAACAGTGGTCTCACCTTCGATAACCACATCGCCATAACAGTCAGGAAATCCTTCTATGTGGCACACCTCATCACTAAGGGCTTTTCATACAGAAAAAAGGAGGTCATTGTCCCACTGTACTCATCCCTCAATCTCCTTCCCCAACGCCATTAACCAACAATCGGAAACAATAATGAATACCAAACTTTCCTCTGCTATCTTCTCGATCTTCAAAGCCTTTTGATATGGTAAACCATCAAATACTCATAAACACATTGGAATTTCAGAGGACCAGTCATCCAAAGGTTTCAACTATCTCAGGCAGACAACAGGCTGTCCCATGGGCAGAGCAACCATCCACCCTTTTACCCATCACCCTTGAGTACCGCTACACCCATAATTAGGTCCAGTATTATTTTCCATTTTCATCAATAATTTGTATAAGGCCATCCTAAATGCAACATGCATTCATTATGCAGATGACTCACTTTAGTATGCTCGGCCACGCTACTCAAGCAGAGTTGCAGGTTCTATCCTAAAAGTCAAGACGGAACTACAGTTGAAAATTGCCCTAACCATCGCCTCATGTTAAATCCCAACAAACCAAACTGTTACTTTTCTTCTCCCACTCACAGGTTGGGTCTGCCCCTATAACCTTTACATTAAAATCCAACACCTGCACCATTATTTCCCCAGATTCTCAACCAAAACTGTTAGAGTTATAACAGATAATAACCTTAAGTTTGATCTGCATATCAACAAACTATTAAAACAGTTAATAAAAACTTGGCTCACTATATAAGATCAAGTTCTTCCTACAGGCATTAGCCAGAACTGTAATTGCTCTGTACACATTCACCACTGTCCTTCAGCTTCCCCTCTGCTTACATAAACCTCAGCCAAACTGACCTTATTAAACTTTCTAGCAAAGCGCCAATCACATTGCTTGATTTACATTATGCATGCCAGAACTCATCATTGTCAAAACCTAAATCTACTAGGGATGGTTTAACTGAACCTACTTCAAGGTTAACCAACTGAAGGTTGCACACACAAGATCCTGTGTACAAATTGGTATGTACACACCCATACTTAAAAAAAACCTGCCACCCCTATACAGTGAGAACCTTAGCGCACTTCATTCATCTGAAAGACTACTAGTTCAAACTCAAATCTAACAACACAGCCGTGTAAACTTATTTGCTAAACTCTGTTACAAAACTCAAATCTCTTTCTGCTAATCTTACATCTGAACTCTCTACCTCAATCTAAGAAAAGTCTGATTCAGTATTTTAAAAAATGAGGCTGCTGTGTCCTGTCCTAAATCCAGACTAACTCTAACCATCACCTGTGCACATGGAGGACTTCCCTGTCTACACGCTATTATTGTTTTCAGAATTTATAAATCCTATGACTTCCTGGATTCACTACTGTGTTGGGCCTACTAGGAATTCAATACCCTATAACACTGTCTAGAATTTTCTATCTGAGTTTGTTTGTTTGTCTTTCGGCTTCTTCTTTTCCCCAGTAGTATCGCCACAGCAGAACCCCGTCTGTTAATGATTGGCAGTAGATTTTACAAACCCGGCAGCCAGCCTCGACGCCCAATCCTTCAACAACAAAGGCATCGCCCATTTACACACGCATGCCTTCAAACGCTACCCAAATCATGGGGAGGACATGCAGACTTCACACAGAAGTACACCCAAGCCAAGCGAGTAGAATCGAACGGGAGAGAACTCTCTTACAGAGGTAACAATGCTAATGCTGCCAAATCTTCCATCTGAGTAAAACTGTAAATTGTTGGTGTATCTGTTTTGTGTTTGTTTACATCTGTAAAAATCCTTTTTATTTGTGTTTTATTTTGTGTTTTAAAACTTCAAATGTACAGTTTGTTGAATGTCTTTGAGTTTCTTTTTTCCGGCCCACATGGAAAATGGACATGTATCCAGTCAGACTATCCCGGTAAAGAAATGTAAAATAAATAAATAAATAATAAATAAATAAATATTTCTGAGTACAGCAAAAAAAAAAAACTTGAAAATCTTATTGCATAACACAGCAAAAAGATTATAATACAGAAATATAATTCTAATACAGAGAAGATATTTAGATTAGAGCTTAATATGTATATATTTACATGTGATGTAGTAGCCTTGTGGGTCTACAATTTAGTCAACTGTGTGTTAAGAGAAGAAATAAGAAATGGAGGAGTGAAGTTGCCCAACACAATGTGTCTAAAATTCTCCAGGTGCAACTAACAGCACGCAATCCAAATTGTAGCTTGCTAGTTGCCCAACACAATGCCTGAAATTTCAGGTGCAACCAACACTAGTAAGATCAAATCCAAATTGTAGCTTACAGATCCCTCACCATGTCTCAAGATTCTTATTACACTTTTCTAAACACATTGAAAATATTATGATACAACCAACACCCTAATATTGAGGATTTTCAACTACCCTGCTATTAATTGGGAAACCACTCATGTACCAACACCTATGCCTAACGGTTCTTGAATTCATAACGAATGCCCTGATAAATTATACATCCTTAGTCTCACTAGGGCCCAATATTCCAGTCCTGGCTGTCATCAGCCAGGAAAATTGATGCTCCACACCTATGGTCACCCTCTCATTGGTCAGGTCTACCCATAAGCTAATCTCACCTTGACATCCACATCCTGGCCACCCAGCCCCCAGTAAAGAAACCTCCGTAAAAACTTCTCCAAAGCCAACTTCATGCTACCTGTCAGAAGTGACAAACTTCAAGACACCCATGCAGACGTGGAACTGAAAGTTAGACTGCTGAATCCTAAGGCGCCAAGGCACTGTATGAGCACATCCACTCGTGCATGAATTGTGCCATCCCCCATAGAACCAAGACGCTCTTCTCCAAAAAAAAAGAAGCCAATCTGATAGTCCCTTGCCATAAACAAACTTTACAACAAAAGGAAGAAACTAAGGTAGGTAAGAGGAAAAAATCCCAGGATGCAAAAAGCTCCCTTACCAGCCTCAGTAAGAAGTTGAGATCCCTCATAAAATCCTCCAAAACTAGTTACGAAAATAAAATTGCCAAAGATTCCAAAGGCAACCACACAGCATTCTATAGCTATGTCAACAATCTAGATGGCAATGCTCAGATCTGCTCTGAGCTACAACAGAATGGCATTAAATATACTGATCCCAAGGATATTGCCAATATCCTGGCAGATCGATTCAGTGTAAACTTCACCCCCCCCTCTCACCCCCTAAAGGGCCCATCTCCATACCAAACGATTGCCAAGTTCTGATAATAACTGCCATGCAGGTAAAAAAAGCTAAGAATACAACATCCATGGGACCAGATGACATCCCAGACTGTGTGCTACATGAACTACAAAATGAACTGGCACCTCACCTGAGTGTCATGTTTAATCACAGCCTCACCTCAAGCTTTGTGTTCACTGAGTGGTACACAGCTACAGTTATCCCACTCCACAAGGGGGATCCACCTTGGATCCCAGAAACTACCACCCCATCCGTCTAACGAGACTGATCTGCAAGGCTGTGGAACATATTATCATGGAACTTATAAACAAAGACATTGACAACCTTCAAACACTGGACCCCATGCTGTTTGGGTTAGTGAAGGCCCGATCTTGTCTCCTGAACCTGATTGACTTCTTCAAATCAGTTTCCAGAGCTGTGGATGAGGGTAAGGTGGTCCACACAGCCTATCTGGACCTCGGCAAGGCCTTCAACACCATCCCCCAGTCTGGAATGATAGATGAACTTACTAAGTTGGGCATTAATCCCTATGTCACTCGATGGTTGTCAAGTGGCTTACTGACAGAACCCACATTGTAAAAGTAGCTGACTCCAAATCCAGCTCCAGACAAGTGACAAGTGGAGAACCTCAGGGTTCAGTCCTGAGACCGCTCTTGTTTGGCATCTACGTCTCTGAAGTACAAGCCAACACTAAAGGACTCTGGCTAACAAAGTTCGCTGATGACTGCAAACTGGGAGCCATTATTGAATCCCCAAATGATGTGGATATTCTACAAAAGGGCCTTACAGAAACAGATGCTTTGTGCCAGAGCCATAAGCTCAAGCTCAATGTCAAGAAATGTGTAGTTATCCCCTTTGGGAAAAAAACATGTACCGTGAATTACCACATAGGTGGCAGTACACTAAACAGTGAAAGTGTGATGAGAGACTTAGGGACACAGGTGAACAGTGGTCTCACCTTCGATAACCACATCGCCACAACAGTCAGGAAATCCTTCTATGTGACACACCTCATCACTAAGGGCTTTTCATGCAGAAAAAAGGAGGTCATTGTCCCACTGTACTCATCCCTCATTAGACCCATTATAGAATACAACTCCCCATTTGGTATGTACCACTCAAGACATATGCAACAACTAGAAAGGCCACAGAAATACCTCACTAAAAGAATCATAGGCCACTTCACAAAAAAAATCACAGGCCTAAAGCAGATACCCTATGCTGACCATCTAAAAAAACTCCACCTATACTCTGTTGCATATCGTCTACTCAGAGGCAATCTCTGCTTAATATTCAGGGCCATGTCAAACCCCAGAGCTGTTGGACATACTACACTTAAACAAATTCCAATCCCTCAGAGACACATGCTCCAGGGATCTAAACCTTGTCATCACAATGAACAAAACATACTGGAGGGATAGGTTCCTGACTCAGAGACTCCCCAGACTCTGGAATAGACTGCCCATATATGTCAAGCAGAGTGCCTCTTTGGCCATCTTCAAAAGGAACCTTGATGATTGGATGGGAGATAGGAAATTCACCCTGGAGATTTCATCAGTCGCCCTGCTAGACAGGGGTCTGGGGAAGTAAATACCGTATGAAGAAATAGCCAGGGAATTGTTATGGCTAGGCTTGTATAGGCCTTAGGGCCGATAGCCTAGTACCAACCTATGAACCTATGAACCTATGAAATGTTTGTTTAAAGGATAGTGGGAATACAATAGTGTAGAGGATTAGGTAGGGTCATGACAGGGGCAGGACTTTGTGTTAAAAGATAAAAGTGCAGTGGCAGTACTGTGGTGTGGCCTGAAGCCATGTTGAGTGGTTGTTAAAAGGTTTTCCTGGAAGAGAAAATTGAGCAGCTGAGTATGAATGCATTTTTCAAGTATTTTTGAGAGAGGGAAAAGTATGGCTATGGGTCTATAAATATATGGGTCAGTAAAATTTCCCAACTTTATGCAAAGGGATAGTGTAGAAGAATTTCCAAATGTCTAGGACTGTGGCTTCTTGAATGGATCTATTGATTAGCAGGCATACAGGGTACGCTATGGATTAATCGGCTAGTTTGAAGAAGATAAGAGGGAGGTTATCTGTGGAGGGAGAACACGGTTTGATCTTGAGCAGCTTGAGTTACTATTTTCAACTAGGGGAAATCTGGCCAGGACAGGAGGGAACTTCACCTTTTATTTTATATAAGTACCCTTGTATCTTTTACATCCATCTGAGCTATGACCAACTCAGGCAGATGGGTTCTTGGTTTAATGCCACATTTGAAGGATGGCACACCCAGGCTATGAGCAACTCAAGCAGATGGGTCCTTGGTTTTCACAATCCACATTTTAACAAACACTCTGTTTATGGGGGATTTCAATTATCCCTCCATCAGCTGGAAAACCTACGCTAGCCACAATTCGCTACCGAAAAAGTTCCTTGACTTTAATTCAAGTGCCCCTGGAACAAATTGTTCATACCTCGACAACAGGAACAGATATTCTAGATCTGGTCCTCACTAATATGTCAAACAGATGCACTGCCACAACTGTGCAACACTCATTAGTTAAATCTGACCATAAAGCAGTTACCTTCAAGCTGGCACTAACAGCAGAACTCACAAAGGGTGAAATCAGACTAAACAATTTCACCAAGGCAAACTATATCCTCCTAGGTGAAGGTATAAATGCATTCTAAGCCCCACCTCAAGCTGGAAGCGATAACTACAACAACACTTACAGTAAAGCCTTGTACAGTCATTTTCATAAGTATATAAACTCAACTGTACCAGAAAGACTAAAAGCTAGACCCCTAAGTAAAATCAAGCTGCCATGGTGGACAGGCAAATAAAACAACTTGTCAAATCCTCCTTTGAGATAAACTTAGCAAGGACAGCTAAGGATAACCATAGAGCCTTTTACAGCTACATATGTAGCCTAAAAGGTAGGATCCAAACATGTGCAGAACTAGTGTCCAATGGTATCACACATACACTGACCCCACAGAGATAGAAAACCTGCTAGTGGATAGGTTTGGAGAAAATTTCACTCCCTTATCCCCCCCTAACTTATCACAGACCTTCCCCCAAACCTCTCCCCCACCATACATATCTGAAGAGCAGGTTCTCAAAGCCTTGTGCAAGACAGAAAACACAGTCTCTATGGAACCAGATGACATCCCGGTTGTCTTCTAAACAGCCTAAAACATGAACTAGCATCACCATTAAGTATTTGTTTCAATCACAGACTAACAACAGGCTTTTTTTTCCCTGTAGAATGGAGAACAGCAACAGTTATTCCACTTCACAAAATTGACCTAGCAACAGACCCCAGGAATTCCAGACCCATAAGCCTGACCACCCTCATCTGTAAAGCCATGGAATATATCATTATGGACCTCATAAATAAAGACATAGGCGACCTCCAAACCCTGGTTCATACCCAATTCAGCTTTGTCAAGGGTAGATCCTGCCTGTTAAACCTGGTAGATGTCTTTAAAAATATGACCAGGGCCATTGACAAGGGCAAATCTGCACACACAGCATACCTCAACTTGGCAAAGGCTTTCAACACAAGCCCACATTCAGGCACTACTGATAAACTTAGCAAACTGAATGTAAACTCCTTTGTTGTAAGATGGGTTGCCAACTGGCTCATAAACCGGACACACACTATCAAAGTGGATGACTCCACATCAACCAACAAACCTGTTACCAGCAGAATGCCACAGGGGTCAGTGCTGGGCCCTTACTCTTTGGTATGTACTTCTCAGAAGCTCAGGTCAAAACTAAGGGGTTGTGGCTGACCAAGTTTGCAGATGACTGCAAACAAGGTGCAATCATTGAATCCCCAAATAATGTATGTATACTCCAGGAGAGGCTCACATAAACCAACAACTGGTGTATTAGTCACAGTTTCAAATTGACTGCAAAGAAATGCATCATCATTCCCTTCAGCACAAATAATGTCCCTTCACACTATCAAAACAACAATATACTAAGTACCCATGAAGTGGTGAGAAACATGGGATCACACATTCACTGCGACCTTAACTTCGACCACCATGTGTCTACTGTAGTAAGAAAGGCTTTCTACGTAGCACACTTGATTAGTAAAGGCATGGCCTTGAGAGCAAAAGAGGTTATAACCGTTGTATACTTGGCACTAATCTGGACCATAATTGAGTATAATGCCTTGTTTGACATGTCCCATACAAAACACCTCCAGCAATTGGGGAGACCTCAAATGTTTCTAACAAAGAAGATGAAGGGGCTCCAGCATGTGCCTTACACAGACCAACTAAAGTCCCTGTCACTATACTCCATATCATATAGACGTGTTAGGTGAGACTTATTCCTGACCTACAGAGCAATCCAAGACCCATACCTAATGAACTTGCTGCATATCAGTAAATCAAATGGGATTAGGGCTACACATTCCAGGGACCTAAATATGGCCTGTGACTTAAACAGGACATGCTGGAGGGACAGTTTTATCTCCTATCAACTGCCCCATCTTTGGAACAGGCTACCAGTTCATGTGAAACAAAGCACCTTTTTGATACTGTTCAAGAGGAACCCGGACAAGTGGATGGGACACAGTAAATTTTTATCAGGGATAGTGCCCACTATCCTCCTGGATATGGGCATTCACCGCTAAATGCAGTCTTGGTTATTAACTAGCATTTTCATGGTATTACATTGGGATGAAATGTGTAGGCTTAAAATGACCTATGGGTCGATAGCCTAGTAATCTCCTATGATCCTATGATCTGACGGAAGGCACACCCAGGAGTGCAGCACTCCCTTATGGTCCACTACAGTGCACTCCCTTATGGTCCACTACAGTGTCAGTATTGGTATCTGTATCTATGTACTGTAACACACCATGGTGGTTCTTTCCAAAAAGGTTTCTAAAATGATGTAAATATTGTGCATAAATGATGTAGACAGAAATGCTGCTTTTAAAATAATATAATTTTGTGCATAAAGCTGCAAATAGAACTGCTAATTTTAATCATAATTTACCATTTGTTACCCTGGCCAAATTTCCACTAGTTAATATGAATAGCACCTTAGATCTTCCCTGAAAATAGGACATTGGCCTAGTGGGACTAACCTTGTCACCAAAATGTGAATAAAAACTATGTGTAAATAAATACTATTCCTGCTATCAAATACCCTGCATCTTTTACCACCTCATGCCTAGGCCCTTCCATTAAGATGTCAAAAGTTCATACTGGGTCTTAGCTAGTTAAGCCAGCTAGTCTTCAGGAAGACAACCTCCACACACCTTACAGATGGTAAAGAAGGATTAAGTAACACACTATTATTACCTCATTTATATAACTTTGGAAATAAAATGCCTTAACTGCTGAAACTTGAAGAAGTATTTGGGTAAATTAAACATTCCCGATATGTTTTCAAAGAAATGGAACACTCCTGCTTTAAAATTCTGCACGTCACAAACTAGATGTTTCTGACCCTGGAGTGTTAAGGCCATTAGGAGGTATCTAATTAACTGGGGAACTGGCAAGAGCACAAACTGATGCAGGTTTTCCACACAACCTATTGCATGCCTCATTTACCTAATATAGAAGCTTTCTCACTAGGGGCCCATAACCTAACTTCACTTCTCCAAAGGTCTGATAGCTAGCAAGTATGAAAGAGATTTAATGAAAGTCTTTCCCTGGATTGTGGAATGTTGCAGTGGCACATAAACCCAAAACTGTAGTGTTACTTCCCAGGTAAACACAAGATCTGGAGTACTGAAACAACCTACCTTCATTGACACATGGCTTTTTAGGCTTCTGGATAAATCTAAGTGTCCATTTTTAACTAATGATACTGTTCAGAGTATACTGGACTAACTATGTGGGTTTCATTCAAATTTGTGAAGTTTTTTTTTAAAAAAAAAAGGTAATTCCTGAGTGGAAAGTTACAATGCTTTAGAGAGAGGATTAATGACGTCCAGATGTTAATATACTTCTCTAGTCAAGTTGAAATCTCATCAGACTTTAACTGGATTGCACTGTCTGGCACCAGTGACAGAGTAAGCTGTTAATGAGCTGTTCCTGTAGTCCAGCATCAGATCTGATCAGACTCCATTTACTTGCAGTAGTGGGCTGTTGACCAAAAAACTTAACTATGCTTGCCTCTGAAAAGGGATACTTGTGTCCAGTAGGCTCACCTGGGTAAAGTATAAATAAAATAAACAATAAACAGATAAATAAACATTTGTTTTCCCATTTTGTATAGTAATTCAACCCCTATCAGCATGCATATAACTATAAGCTGATGGTGTAACCTATATTCATTCCTCTGTCCTTGCCAGGACATTGTATCAAACACAATCTTAATTCATAATATTCCAAGTACTGTGTCCAATCTGTTGTGAAATGTTGACCACGAGTCTATAAAGGAGTCCTGGATCACTGCATCAAATCAGTCAGGGATCACCTGTCTTTAATGCCCTAGTTAAGGTAGAATCAGTGTGACTTGGACTCACTCTTTCTTCTACAAGCAGTGTTACCAAGGTTACTAGCTAAGATACCAATGCCCTAGCTGCAGGCCTAAACAATGTTTAGTGACAGTTTCCATCAATTTTGTTATGTAGAATTATTCAAACAACACTTTATCAAGTTCTTCATTTGGTCAGTGCTGGTGTCTCTGAATATTTTGGTTATAGAGGACTTCAGTGTCACTCTCACTGAAGAGCCATAACTGTTTACAAAATAATTCTTGTCTAGTATGTATGCACTTGGGATTGTTCAGGAAATCTCCACAGTGGCTCACGTGAAATGATGTTGCCTGGCATAATTTTCCAGCTATATATGGTAAATCCTGATTTGGTAGTGGTATTAGTCACTGTTCTTTTACTTGGTAACCTTTGATCCTAAGCTTCTCAAAGATCAGACAATCCAAAGTTGGGAATGTGGAAATATTAAAGTTACCTGTAATTATCACCCTGTACTATAGCCCAGAACAAATTGTTTTGGACATTTACTGGCAACCTATAATAAGGCTTTTGGAGCTACACCAATATGACCCATCTCAAGCATACCATAGAGACAAAAAAGTGAACATGCCAGTCAGAAAAAAAAAAAAAAGAAATGGATTGCTTGACCAGGCACACAAGCTAACGAATCATGTAAAACCATTACATTTATTCAAATAGTTAAGAGCTTTTGTCCAAAAAGGCTTCATCAGAACTGAACCAATGATGAATGTAACATTTTAAATAACAAATTGAAACTGTCACATGACATAAGTTATCTAATCAAAAAATAATCAAACCCAATAAATAGCATAAATTATGGGAGGTCACGGTGGTGCAGCAGTTAGCGTTGTTGCCTCACAGCAAGAGGTTCTCCGGTTCGATTCTCAGCTGGGGTGTATTCTGTGTGGAGTCTGCATGTCCTCCCTGTGGTTGCGTGGGTTTCCGCTGGGTGCTCTGATTGTCTCCCACATCCCAAAGACATACTGTAGGTGGATTGGACACTCTAAATTGGCTTTAGGCATGACTGTGTGTGTGTTTGTGCCTTCAGTGGAAGGTTGGGCGCCGGGCTGGCAACTCAACACCATAAAACTCCACTGCCAATCATGAGCGGACAGGTGATCTGCTGTGGTGACCCCTAACCAGGAAAAGCTGAAAGAAGAAGATGTATATCAATATACAAATTTAAAAAATCATATTAAATGAAAATACCATGAAAACATGAATATGACTGTTATTAAAAACATATAACTTGGCAGCTTGTAATTTAAAAACCCTGTTTAGGGAAACAGCTTCATTTAAACCAGGGGGTTCACATGCATTTAACCTAATTTGTCACAACAGTTCTCTGGGTCTATATTAGAACATCGAAGTTTCAAAACTTCTAATGTTCCAATACAACCCCTATTGAGCGAAAGCTGAAAATATCAAAGCAACAGAAAACCAATTTTTTTCCTAGGGAAAGAATTTGGTTGTCCGTTTCTGTTGCTTCGGTATTTTCAGTGCTATGGTGGAAAGTTACGGGTCGGGTTCAGGTAAGTGTGCGACTGAGTGGGGGTTAGGTTATTTAGGGTTAGGGTGTGGGTTAGGTATGTGTGCGATTGTGTAGACGTGAGGGTTAGGGCAGGATAGGTGAGTTAGGGTTAGGGCGCGGGTTATGTATGTGTGCGATTGTGTGGACGTGAGGGTTAGGGCAGGTTAGGTGAGTTAGGGTTAGGGCTCGGATCAGGTAAGTGTCCGATTGTGTGGACTTGAGGGTTAGGGCGGGGTAAGTGAGTTAGGGTTAGGGCTCAGGTGAGGTGAGTGTGCGATAGTGACGGAACTTAGGGTTAGGGTTTGGGTTAAGGTAAGTGGATAGTTAGTGGTGTGTGTATAGTTTAGTGTAGGGTTAGGTGTAAGATTTTAGGTGTATGTGTGTGGATTGCTGTTTGTTTGGTGCACTTGTGTTGTGTGTGTGTGTTTTGGAACAGCAAAGTTTTTCCCCTAGGAACATGTTCTGCATGTTCGATGTTTTCAGCGTTCACTAAATAGGGGTCGATATTAGAACATTCAAAATTTTGAAACTTCGATGTTCTAACATAATCCCCAATTCTCAATACTTAAGAGTATGTTCGTAAGGTCTCCCCCCCTCCAGGGATTTGGAACAACTTGTTCTAAAATAAAAAGATAAAATATTTTATTATTAATACAAATTGATTTATGCCTAAATGGAGCATTAGTTTCTTTTTTAGTTTTGATATCATAATAGTGTTCTTATATTCTTTTTATAATCTGGCATTTAGTTTTACTTATATAAAAAGAAAAACAAGAAACTGTTACAATCATAATTAGAAATGAACTTGAATGTATATGTAATACTATCTAAGATACACTTCCCCTTCAAAAATACATTTACATTGGGCACAGGCTCCACATTCCATAGTGCCAGTTCTTGATGGATTATTATTACTGAACTTAACACGTGTAGTAGCTTCTTTAATATTAACATGTCTAGAAAAAATAAAACAGGGTCTGCAGCCAAATTTTTCACATAGAAACTTATCTTGAGTAATATTCCAATGTTTATTAATAAGGCATAAGACACCCTGACTTTCCTTACCATATTTAAGGCACATACTCTTTTCATAGCCTAAAGAATCATTTGAATGATCAAAATTAACATAATTATATAACAAGCCTATACCCAAATTGGGCTAAACTTTGCCTACCACTTAAGATTTCACCCTTAATATTCACAAGCATCTCATTCGGATAACTCCTAGTTAAAACATATTAAGAATTTCCAATGCACTATATAAATAATTATCATCAGAAATAATGACCATCTGCCCCTTAACCTGACTTTTCTTATGTTTACAGTGGTGGCAAGTTGCAAAATGAAGATAAAAATTAGAAAATGTAGGCTTTCTATATATAATAGATTTAAGTCCACCAAATTTGAAATCTTTAATTAATAAAATAGCCAAATAAGTAATAACATCAATACAGAGAAATATACATAAACCTTAAAAAAATAGTGCTGTTAATATAGATAATAAAACTGGTTAATTGTTCAAACTCCCTTTTCCAAATAATAAATATATCATCCAGCATTGTAACTATATACTGTGAATAGGGAGAATTGAACACAAAATTCTATTCCTAAAACAACATAACAGCATCTGCATATAAAAGGGGCAGGCGACACCCATAGCACCACCACTTATCTATTTAAAGTATTCCTCCTTGAAATAAATACAATCATTCATTGAAAATATCTCAGTAAAGGATATCGCAATATTATTTTTTTGGTTAGTCCAAGTATCGCAACCACATGATGCCTCATTGAACCAAGAGAGACCAATAATATGCAGAATACATGAAAATGAATCCATCACATCTACAGTAACAAAATAGACTCAGGATGAAAATACACAGACTTAATTTTTCCTAAGAAATCCCAAGAGTCCTTAAGGATATTTTAACCTAAATTGTTTGACAGCTCTATCCACAGAGAGCTAGTAGATGAGGTTTTCTTCCACCAGCTGCTACAATTGGTCGAAACAGGGGATCAATAGTATCTTTATTGACCTTGGGAATACCATACAGGTTGGGAATAATAGGATGTTCAACAAGCAAAAACTTATATCATTTATAATCAGCAAATTCTTGACTACATAAATCTTCCAAAAATATATCACTCTTACGATATGCAATATTAATATAATTTCTCAAAATCCTGCAATATTCTTCATTATTGTTTAATAAACTAAACATCTTGGTGGAATAGTCAATGGTGTTCATTACAACACCTCCACCTTTATCAGGTTTTATAACCCCCATATTTCTATTATTGCTTAAGTCATGCATTTCTCTAGAGTCCTCGATGGACAAACTATAGGAACGTCTTGCATACAAAACTTTTCAAATAAAAAACAAAGGGTGGAGTGGGAGATTGAAAGTACTATTCCTTGTTAGCTGTTTAACTGTTTTAAAATCATTATTTTTGTATGTAGATGGCACCATCAAATTTAAATTTAACCTTCTTACATAAAGCTTAAGGTTAATAATGAGTTCTCCTATATCAGCTGTGATATTAAGAAAAAAGTAAACCTTGTAGAAAAAAGATCAAAATATCTCTGGTCCAGGCTTAAATTACTGAAATTAAATATTTTAAATCCTTTATAAGTTGTTGCAATAGACGTATGAGACTTCGAAAGGTCACAGTCAACATAATTACGAACTAAATTTTAAAACACTTCTCAGGTGAACAGAAACTATTATGTGTAGAAATGAGGTGGAAAGGGATGAGGTAGAAGTAGGGGAATGAGGAATGCAAATAGACCAGATAACATCTAGTACCTCCTCATCCCCTTTCATTTCCCCCTCCCTCCATCCAGTTGGTTACTTCTCTCCACTATGTATTCCCCTGATTATGCACAGTGTGTTGCTGTGCTATTTTCTCTGATCTCCTCAAGGGGGTAGATGGGGAAACCCTAAAAAAATCAGCTTCAGTGTCATTTTCTGTAGAAATAGCACCAAACCCGGCTACAAAAGAATTATTAATAACATTATTTTTGCCAGTAAATTTAGGCACTGTATAAGCCAAATTGTGTTTATAATCAAACTCATATATATATATATATATATATATATATATATATATATTTAAACTCCCTTTCTTTAATAAAATTTACAGATGTATCTTCTTTCTTAAATGTATTTTTATGTTTGAGCAATAAATCTTGTTGGAGAACTGTGTTAAGGAGGTCTAACACATTTAAGAGTTTTTTATACTTTTTTAGTTATCCATCAATAACTTAATTTTAAAAATATTTTAATCAAACATTCTCACATTTTCTTGATAGAGATCTTAACCACTGTGAACACATGAAACTTAAAAAATCCCAACCCCTTAGGCACAACATTCATAGATATGCATTGTCCATTTGCAATGACTGTATTTATGTAGTTTTTTCTCAAATAGAGATAACATAGCGTCAAAGGTCCTACTGTGCGATTCTGCTCCAAACGTGTTAAAACTAAATTCTTGATGCAGCCATGTGCCAAAGTTAAAGGGTTCTTCAGAATAATAAAGGTGTGAAGGTTGCAGCATGACATTATTTTCCAAAGCAGAAGGATGATGATTCAAATCATTCATTCAAGAAGTACTGGGTTCAGGCAAAATCACTGGAACTCACCTTACTACAGAAGCATATAAGGGACGAGCAGCAGCAGTTTGCTGATGATCCATAGGCAGCGGTTAAGAAAGTTCTGGTATCAAAATGGCAGGATGCAAACTCTCACCTCTTGAACTGGAAAAACTGCACTGGCATACTGTAATATTGTTGAGAGAGATGAACTACGAAATGGGTTAATTCACCCACAAGGTATCCCAAAATGCCTTCCTGTGCTGAACGATGCAGTGAACCATCAGAGGGTGTAGGAACATTATCAAGAATTGTAGGTTCCAGTTAGGTTCATAGGTTCATAGGTGGGTACTAGGCTATCTGCCCGAAGGCATTTATAAACCTAGCCAGAATGTGTTGGCTTTCGCCGTCCCCTTAGATTAGTTCCCTGTGCCTCTGTCCAGCAGAGCCACTGAAATGATCCCCGAGGTAAACTTTCTGTTTTCCATCCACTCATCAAGGTTTCTTTTGAAGAGTGTTAGAGAGGAGCTCTGCCTAATGTAGATTGGGATCTTGTTCAAAAGCATGGGAAGTCTCTGGGACAGGAATCGATCCCTCCAGCACATCCTATTTATTATTGTGGTAAGGTTTAGATCCCTAGAGCATGTGGCTCGAGGGGATAAGGTTTTCTTTAGGTGAAGCATGCCCATCAATTCTGGGTTGGACATGGCCTTGTATGTCAGGCAGAGATCACCTCTGAGTAGGCGGTATGCAACCGAGTACAACTGGAGTTTCTTCAGTTGAGCTGCATAGAACATCTGTTTGAGGCCATTGATCCTCTTGGTGAGGTACTTCTGTGGTCTTTTCAGCTGTCGCAGGTGTCTTGTAAGGTACAGCCCAAATGGGGCATTGTACTCCAAGATGGGTCTGATGAGTGATGAGTAGAGGGGCGCAATGACCTCTTTTGATCTGGATGCAAACCCTTTTGTGATCAGGTGGGCCACATAGAAGGATTTTCTAACCACTTTGGCAATGTGATTATCAAAGGTGAGATTACTATCTACTTAGGTCCCCAGATCCCTTATTATGTCTTCCGTATTAAGGGGACTGCCACCTATGTGGTAATTTGTGGGTACTTTGTTTTTTCCAAAGGGGATCGCTATGCACTTTTTGGCATTTAGCTTGAGGCCATGATTTTGACACCAAGTATCTGTCTCAGTGAGACCCTTTTGGAGGATGTCTGTGTCAGCCGGAGAATCAATTATAGCCCCTAGTTTACAGTACCCTGTGAACTTGGTCAGCCATAGTCCTCCTGTGCTTACCTGTACCTCTGAGAAGTATATGACGAACAGGAGGGGTCCCAGGACCAAGCCCTGGGGAACACCACTTGTAACCGGTTTAGAGACGGACCTAGTTCCTGCAGCTGTCACCATGTGGGTTCTGTCTGTGAGCCAGCTGGCAACCCATCTTGTGACGTAGGGGTTTATGTTCAGGATGGTGAGCTTGTCTATAATACCAGAATGGGGAATGGTGTTGAAGGCCTTAGCGAGGTCTAGGTAGGCTGTGTGTGCCACCTTTCCCTCATCTATAGCCTTGGTAACTATCTCAAAGAAGTCCACCAGGTTTAGGAGGCATGATCTGCCATTAACAAAGCCAAACTGGGTAGGGTCCAGTGTTTGGAGGTTCCCAATGTCTCTGGTAATGAGTTCCATGATGATGTGCTCCATAGCCTTGCAGACCAAGCTAGTCAGGCTTATAGGGCGATAGTTCCCAGAGTCTGTTGTGGCTCCACCTTTGTGGAGTGGAATAACCGTTGCTGTGCACCACTCTATGGGTATGTAGCCTGTGGAGAGGCTGAGATTGAACAGTGTGTTTAGGTGAGGGGTTTGTTCATCTTTGAGCTTGTGTAGGATGCAGCCTGGGACACTGTCCGGTCCCACTGATGCTGAGTTTTTGGCTTTGGAGAGGGCTGTTTGACCTGAGTGTCTGTGATTTCAGGGACTCTACATTCTTCTGATATGGTTATGGGTCCTTTTGGGGGTGAGATGGGGGTGAAGTTTGCACTGAACCTGTCTGCCAGGATGTTGGTGATATCGGTTGGTTCAGTGTATTTTGTGCCATTCTGCACTAACTCTGAGCAGATCTGAGCATTGCCACTTAGATTCTTGACATAGCTAAAGAATGCCTTGTGGTTATCTTTGGAGTCCTTGGCAATTTTTCTTTCAAAGCTTACCTTGGATGATTTTATGAGGGATCATAGTTTCTTGCTGATACTGATCAGGGATGTCTTCCCTTCTTGGGATTTTACTCTTTTCTGTACTAGTTTCCTCCTTCTATTGTATAGCTTGTTTATGGCAGGAGTCCACCAGACTGGTTACCTTTTCTTGCAGGAGTGAGTCTTGGTTTTGCTTGGGATGGCACGATCCATGCATTCTTGTAGCTGCCTGTAGCATGCATTAGTAAAGGATTTTGCAGCTTGGGCAATGTTATCCTACAGCATTGGGGCTTTGAAACTTTCCACCTCGGTCTTAAGTAACGTGAAGTTTGCTTTTGAAAAGTTTTTCATGGTGGCTTTCTTGTCCAGGGGAGGGGGCAGAATATGGATATCCAAAGTGATTTGTTTATTGTCAGATCTAACCAGCGAGGGGTTGACCTCTGGTGTAGAACACCGGTAGCCCATGTTGGTGATGACCAGGTCCAATATGTTGTCACCTCTGGTGGGAGTGTTGACCAGTTGAACCAGGGCATTTGAGTTTATAAATTCTAGGAAAAGTTGGGCAAGGGAGTTAGTACTTGAGTAGTTCTCCCAGTTAATGTTTGGGTAATTGAAATCACCCAGTATTAGGGTGTTTGGTAGGACCTTTATTTTTCCCAGTGTTTCCAGAAACACAGAATGGGGGTCCTGGGACATGGTGGGTGATCTATAGCAAGCTACAATTTGAATTGCAGTTTTGCCCATTGTTAGTTGCATGTGGATGATCTCTGACGCATCATGCTGTGCCACTAACCTGGAGGTGTGGGTATCCTTGATGAATATGGTACGCCCCTGCCTTTTGTATTTTGGTTTGGGTTCTGTGGCCGAAATGTATGGTATGAGTTGTAACCTGGTAGTGCTGGTGTGCTCTCTGGAGCCTTAAACCAGGTTTCTGTTACTGCACATATATCGATTTTCTCCATACTGAGGAGTGCCTCGAGTGCGTGCATTTTGAGGTTTAGACTTCTGGCATTGAGAAGCATTACTCTCAGTTTTTTGTTACTTGTGCTATTTACGGCGGTGGGCTTGTCTTTTGAGCCTTGCTTAAAAAGGCACTATGGGGGTGGCAAGAGCCTTGGCAGGTATTTGAAAGCCTAAGGGTGACAGATGCAAGCCATCTCTAGCAAAGCAGCATGGCTTGTTGAGCATGTCATCCCAGGCAGACAGACACTGGATCCCCTTTGAATGACACCAGAAACTTAACCAATTGTTGAAATCGAGAATTTTTTCTTTATACCGTGGTATCATTCTTGGTGAGGGCAGGATGCTGCTCATGGTCAGGGTCATACTGGCCTGGGCTACATAATCAGAGAGCTCTTCCATGTCTCTTTTCATGTAGTTCAGGGAGGTACGGCTCAGTTCATTCACACCAACATGGACAATGACAGAGTCATATTTGTACTTGTTCTGGAGTGACCTGAGTGCTTGTGTTATGTGGCGGATCCTGGCACCCGACAGGCAGTTAACAGTAACCTTCTCCTTATTCAGCCTAGTGAGTGGGACGTCAGTGTGCCTGACTATAGAGTCACCTATTACTAGTATGTTGGATATGTTATTTTGCCTTAAGAGCTGTGATTGCATGGCACACTGGTTTTGTGAAGTATGTGTTTCATGGTTTGTGTTGGGGGGTGGAGGTTGCTTGGATGTTTGCTTTGAAGGTCTCTGTTGGTTTCGCAGATTTTTTTTAGAGCCTCCGAGTATGTTTTCGTGTATTTATTTGTGTTTTTTGCCGGTGCTGGTTTAATGGGCCTATGTAAGACTGGTGGTGTGATGTAAGTATTTCCCTTCTCCTCTTGACTGTCTGATCCAGTCTTGGGTTGAGAGAGCTTAGCCTCTAGTTTGGCTGTATAACTGCATCTCTCGCATGTATTAGTGTTTGGTGGTAGGAGGAGGGGGTTGTCTGTGTACATGAGGCAGTTGTAACATTGCCTCAAAATGCTTAGATTCACCAGTTGGACTGGAGAGTACACCTGAAACTGCCCTTTGGACATGCCTGGATAGGTACAGTGAACTGTTTTACTGGATGGCTGGTAAGGTCAAATAGAGAGCCTTGTCCTTCTGTACAGTACAGGAGGGTCTAGTGCTAGGGTTTATAAGTGCTTGCTATAAATTTTGAGCAAGTGCTGGGCTGAGAAATGAAAGGCTTGAATGCTTAAGTTGAAAGTTTGTCTAGTTCCAAGGGAAAAATTGAAGAGGAGACTTTGTGGAGCCAGGAGTAGTTTTACCTTAGCTAACCGGTGCTGCCCAGCATGCAAAACCGGGCAAATATAGTATTTATAGCAGGGAAATGAAAGAGATAGAAATTAGCCCAAAATGGCCAATAAACTACTAATTTCTGGGCTGAAACCACTCCTCCAGGGACAGATAGGCTGCTCAAAGCTCCCCTCTCTCACAGGTGAACAGAGAAACTTCCTTCTATCCAAGTAAGGTATGGGCAAACACAGAGATTTGTAACACAGCCCTGAATTCAGCACTAACTTGGAAATTGGACTATACTAGCTTAGAAAGGCGGGAAACAAGTATATATATATATATTTTTCAGAAAATAAAGCAGATACACTAAAAAATAGTTTAAAAGCACAGAAAAAGGATAATTATTGTTATATATCACAGATCAGAGTTGTAGTCAATACCCCCAGTAATAAAGTAGGAAGAAACACAAATACAGTAAGAGCAGATGAATAAAGTACAATATATATATATATATATATATATATATATATATATATATATATATATATATATATATATATATAAAACAAACAAACTGATTTAAACAAGTTACCCAATTAACCAGAAAAACGCTCAAAACTTAGTCCTGTTCCAGGAGTCTTCAATCAGACAAGATCTAACTGCACACTCCTGCTTACTAGGGTGCAAGGGAACCTTCACCAAAAAAAGATGGCCTGGATCAGTGCCTCAAGTTATACGAACAAAGCTAGATTCAGCAGGCCTGAATCTGGTCTATGCTACAGCAACAAGGTGCACCAATTTCAGAAAAAACAGTTCAAATAAGCAGTCACAATAAGCCTGTGACCAGAAATTCCCAGTTCAGAAGGGCAGAATCCAGCCTCTCCTCCCACAAGAGTGCAGACCACAAACCTTCTTAATGTAGAATAACTGGCCTGAAGCCCAAGTGCTTAAGCCAGAACTAATACACTTTTAGAATAGCAGACACTGGGCCTTCAATCAACAATTCCCAGCTTAGAAGGATGTAAGCTACCTGTCCTGCCACATCAGTGCAGACCACAAACCTTCTTAATGGAAAACAGCCTGTATGAAGCCCAAGTGCTTAAACTGAAAGACTTAGAATAACAGTCACAATTCAGTCAGGCTACAACCAAGCAGTAATAATTGCAGCAGAATAAATAAAATTGAGTACTTTTAAGAAAAGCAAAATAGAGTAGGAGGAAACACAACTACAGCAAAAGTAAATGAATAAAGTGCAAACATTTTTTTTTTCAGAGCCAATAGTTCAGAGCCAAATAGTTTGGGTGAAGACATGGTCATGCTCATCAAAAAAGACCACTAAACACCAACAATGTACACCCTATCCCTACTGAAATATGAAGTCACTCTGTGTTGATAAGCTTTGGCACTTTTAGTGAGAAGAGAGGGGGTCTAAATTATGATTAGGAAGGATGTACCAGTCTGAGGACAAACTTAGGTTGCATGACCAATATGCTGTTTGCTGTCAGAGCATGCTCATAAGAGAACGATGTTCAGGCCTATGGAACTCTATTCCTCACCAAAATGATCAGCTACACTCTTCTATGCTGTATGCAGGCTAGGTAGTCCAGTCTGTCTGATCAAGCCAAAGTATTTCTGCCTCAGAATGTGAGGTTATTCCCTTATCACATGTTCATAGGTTCATATGTTCATAGGTTTATACTAGGCTATCTGCCCTAAGGCATTTATAAGCCTAGCCCAAATTTTTGTGGCTTACGCCACCCCTTATATGAAAAAATACTGTGCCCATTAGTTTGTTGTGCCTCTGTCCAGCAGTGACACAGAGATGATTCGGGATAAACCGATAAACCTACGATCTCCCATCCACAGGTCAAGATTTCTCTTGAACAGAGCCAGCGAGGTGCTCTGCCTCACATGGACCGGGATTTTTTATTCCACAGCAGGAGTCTCTGAGTGATAAATCTATCCCTCCAGCACATCCTATTTATATCCGTGCTAAAAGGTTGCTTGCTCTAGTGGTTTTGGTGGATTTGGATTTTTTGAGGTGGAGAGCCCATTAATTCTGGGTTGGACATGGCCTTGTATGTCAGGCACATGTCACCTCTGAGCAGTATCGGTATGCAACTGAATAGAGGGTTTCTTTCTTCAATCTGGCAGCATACAGATTTTGACCCTTATCCTTTTCCTTTTGACTTTTTACTTTTTCTCTCCAATTGCTGCAGATGTCGGGTGAGATACATCCCGAATGGGGCATTGTACTCGATCATTGGTCTGATAAAGTGAAGAGTACAGGGGAACAATGACCACTAGATCTGGATGTGAATCCATTCATGATCAGGTGGGCAATGTGAAGGAAGGTCTTTCTTACTTTAGCACATGAGTGTCAAAGAAAGCCTGTCAACCCCTCCCCAGGTCCCAATAACCTGATGTGTCTTGCTAGTGGATTGCCACCTATATGGTAGCTTAGAAGCTTAGGGTTACTTTGTTTTCCCAAAGGGTATGACTATACATTTTTGCGTGGTTAACTTCAGGCCATGGCTCTGGCACCAGCTATCTGTTTCCGTGAGTCCCTTCTGAAGGATATCCGTGTCCGATGCACTTTCCACTATGGCGCCTTTCCCTCATCAATGGCCTTGGTGACTGTTTCGAATGTCTGCTGCATTCTTTACATGTATGCCTGTCTAAATCACAAAAACATTGAATAAAAATAACATGCAGCCCTTAATCAATGCTTGATGTATTTTGAAGGTATTGTAGATTCCAATTATCCAAAGGCAGTTTTTCCTAGTGGAAAGAGCATCAAAATATCTGTTGTAAATAACTCTTCATCTTCAGGGTATTCCCATAATGCACTAAGAGTGCTTATAATCTGCGGCAGTACTATGCAAAAAATACTCTGTTCTATGCAGATTTGTGTTTATAGCCTAAAATATATTGCAGAGGCTGTGAGACAGGTAGTTCAATCAGATCAATCAGTTTTGATAGCTGTCATAATTATGCAGTTTCATACAAAAAATATATACATATTTTACAGATAGAATCTGACAAAATGAAGCAAAGTGGATGAAAATCAAGTGTTACCTATACTCTTTAGACCCTTCAGATATGGATAATTTCCATGAACTGTCACATGATGGCATTTCAGGTATCTATGTTTTTTATTCATTATATACTACTATATAGTCAAGATGTAATGAAATAATGAAATATATTTATTTGGCACCTGAGAGACAACACTACTGTGTTTCCAGTTATCACTCTATTGCCCATCTCATGTTAACACTGTACAGCTCACTCACCCTGATCTCCATGTATATTATTTCCACAAAACTGGAATAAGTAAGTGCAGTTATGCTGGAGATCTGTGTTATCAGAATTTCATTATGGAATGAAGGGGGATTAAAACCCTGGCTACAGCCCTGGCAACTGGGGTTTGAATAGCTGCTCGAGTTTTGGAGGTGCTGATAGGGAAGAATGGATGTGCCCATCCTGGAGGGGAGAAGGGAGAAGTGTGCTCTTGGGATACATTATGTGGTTCAATTTCCTTGTTGGAAAGGAGAGAGGAGCGAAACAACCATGAAGTTCTACCTGAAGGTGGAAGGAGCATCCTGCCGATGCAGTCCTCTTGAAGAAGTGAAAGGCAGACACAGCTTTTGCCAATTGTACATCACATGCACAGAGTTCTGATTGGTTGGGGAAATAATATCTTAAACATACTCCCATGGCAGCAGTGAGTCACTGTTCTTGGCACCGCCAGCTCTTCAGTGGTCTCAACCATCAGAGTAAGTCACGCAGATGGGTCAGTAGGGATAAGTAGATCAGGAGACTGAGGGGAGGCACTGGATGTGGCTGATGGTCAGCTGTTTTACAAAAAAAATATAGCTTCAAAAAAGAATTTCATTATGAAATAAAATTTTATAAGTGGAAAAAATATGTTTATAAAAAATCTATTTAATTAGTATAAATTATGGGTCTATATTATATATTCGAACATCCAAAATGTCAAATACCATATGGTCGACATTTGGAAGTTCGAATATATAATAAAAAAATAAATAAAAGAAAAACGCACCTTAACAGTGTTAAGGGCTGTGCCCCCCACACCTCCCTACTTAAATATACCAACTCCGACATCGCACTTCAGTGCAGAAAAGGGAAATTCTCCCATTCTGCACCGTACGGCACCATTAAAAGTCAATCTTTGAACACTTGAAATGTCGATCATATGGTCTCAAATTTTCATTTGTTTGTGAATAATTCTTTCAAGGATTTTAGAGAGTGGGGATAGGATTGATATTGGGCGATAGTTAGAGAGGTCAGTAGAAGGGCCTCCTTTATGAAGTGGTATTATATGTGAACTTTTCCATATGTTGGGGACTTGCTGTTCAGTTAAGGATCTATTAATAAAGATCAATACTGGATAGGCAAAGGCATCAGCACTTAATTCTAGAAAGTCTGCTGGTAAGTTGTCTACTACTAGGGCGGTTGGCTTTAGTTTTTTAAGGAGTTTTTTGATTATGTCTATTGGCACTGGTTGCAGTGAGAATATAGTTTTGTTTTTGTTTGTTGGAGAGTAGTTTGGAGTTGTAGAAGGGTTCTGTTTTTTGGACAGTGCTAGGATAGTCTCAGTAAAGTATGTGTTGAATTGGGTGGCAATATTGTCATTAATATTGGATGTTGTAGGAGGGCGTGTGCTAACTTTGCCAGGTTTAAGTATATTGTTTATGGCTGTCCAAAATTTCTGTGGATTACTGCGATATTCGGTTTGGGCTTTGGACTAGTAATTAATTTTATCCTGTTTAATTTGTTTCTTTGCTTGATTTCTGAGTTCACGATAGTTTTGTAGTGCTAAATGAGATTTGCTTGTGTGGCATTGTTTCTAGGCTTTATCTCTTGAATGTAATGGGAACTAGTTTCTTTAGTTAACCATGGAGCAAAGTTTGATTTAACTTTAATAGTTTGGCTGGGGGCTTGAGCACCTAGGATAGATAGGTAGGTGATATTAAAATAGTGAATATCTTCTTCTAGAGGGAGATGGGTGAGTGGCATCCAGCTACAGTGTTTGAGGATTATATATGAGGTCACTGAGGTAAATAGGATAGGAGATGATCGCAGAGGCTGTCTGGTAAGCAACCACAGTGAGTTGACAGGGTTGGCCTATTAGTTACTATCCAGTCTAATACTGATTGTTTGATTGATGTTTTATTATACCTGGTGGGGTGTTTTATGATCTGGGTGAAGCCATGCAGGTTGGTAAAATCTTTTGGGGTTTGGGAAGAACACTCAGCCCAGTCTATGTTAAAATCACCCATAATTATTGTTTCTTGAGGGAGCTTTTCTGATACCCAATATAGTATGTTCTAGTGTATAAATATTGTCACCTGGTGGGATGTAGATGCCTATTATGTTTATTTGTTTCCTAGGGTTAATGATCAGTTTTGTAAGAAGGAGCTCAGCATTATCAACTTTCAGAGTTTTAGTGTCCAAGATTTCTAAGGATAGTTGGGATTTGAAGAGGAGCGCTAATCCACCTCCTCTTTTACCTAACCGGTCTTGACGAATAATGTTATATCCTGGTAGCAGTATTTCTTTGCTAGAAATTTCTGGTTTGAACCATGTTTTGGTGATAAGAGCGATGTCTGGAGAGTATAGAGCAAGGTTGGCAGGTAGTTCATGTATTTTGTTTTTAGTACTTCTCATGTTGATATTTAGTAGCAAGATTTTTTTTGTCTAGTGGGGGTATGGTTGTTGAGTGGAAAAGGTTGCTGTTGTATGAATGGGGGTTGTGGTGGAAAGGGATTGGACCAGGATTAGAATGAATGTCTCCACTGCAGGCTATTTTAGAAGTAATTGTGGATAGGGTCTTTAAGAATTTCAGTATGTGTTTATTGTACTTTTCTGAGTGTATAATCCAAAAAACAGACCCAGAACCAACACAACACAAAACTAATCCAGTAGACTTCCAGGGCAAAACACCATTGAGGCAAAAACTTTTATTGCACAAAAAAAAAGGTTGTTAGTCTCTGTGTTCATACGAGTAGGTACATTGTTTAACCAAACGGTAATAGGCACAGGTGAGTTATTGTTATACCCCCATTAAACTCACCAGAGATAGTACTTTGTCCATTGAAAAACTGCTGTAGTACAGATGGAGTGTTAGACATACCGTTAACCTCATGGACACTGTTTCTGTTGGTCTCCAAACGTAAAATTCTATCTGAGAGTTGGGAAACCTGTTGTGAAAGTTGTTGTATTAATTGGGTTAAAAGCCCAATCTCCTGTACAGCACCTCCCTGTTGCCCATGCGGTGGAGTCCCACAAGGTCCACAGGAACTGGAAGCAGATATAGATGGCATAATCCAAAAAAGAGACCCAGAACCAACATGACACAAAACCAATCCAGTAGACTTCCAAGACAAAACACAGTTGAGGCAAAAACTTTTATTGCACAAAAAAAGAAGAAAGATTAAGCACTTTCATCCAGTTGTAGCATAGGACTTCATCAGAATCTAAGAACACATCTCATAAAAACCATTTAAATATATTTGCAATTAAATCACATGACCTTCAAATAAATTAACAATCAAGTCAAAATTGTTAACCTTAAAGGTAAATCTAACCAAAAAGCAAGCTTTTAGGTGAACTGCTATGTTAGTAAAAAATCATAATACTTTGTACTACTACATTGTCCTTAAACTGTGAAAAAAAAAATATATATATGTATATATATATATATATATATATATATATATATATATATATATATATATATATATATATATATATATATATATATATATATATACATATATATATATATATATATATATATATATATATTTATGGGTCTAGGACACGTGCTTGACTAGCATATGTCCAAATCACAAAACATCGAACACACATACACAAAAGCGCTTAACATCGAAAAGCGCTTCCGTGTATGTGTAGTTAAAAAAAAAATCTACATTTTTGCAGGGGGGCTTCACCCCCTTGCACCCCCTACGTGGGGGGCTGTGCCCTCCACATCCCCTCTACTATTCTCACTCCGAGATAGCACTACAGTGGGGTAAAAGGGAATTTTCCCTTACCCGCACTGTAGTCCAATCTACGAAACAGGCACACATACATGGAAGCGCTTGTCGATGTTAAGCACTTTCGTGTATGTGTGCTTGATGTTTTGTGATTCGGACATATGCTAGTCGAGCATGTGCCAGGATCCCATATATATATATATATATATATATATATATATATAAAATAGATTTTAAAATGAATGTTTAAAAATGCAATTACAAAATGGGGAGCTGTAAACATGCTAATATTTCTCTTAATCAAAAATATATTAAAAAATTCATATCACAATTATTTACTATAATGCATAAGATCTAGGTTTTAACAAACTGATTATACTTAAATGGTCTTTCAATCCAGGTGGATGTAATGCCTCTAATTTTAACTGCCATTTAAGCTCTTTAGCTTCCAATATGTCCTTCCAGGGACCTCCTCTTGGGTTCAAGTCAACCTTGTCTATACCAAAAAAAAAGAAAACCATGGCTATTATATTGCCCAATGTGTTTGGCTAAAGAGTTTGTATTTCTGCCATGTCTAATGTCTAAATGATGCTTGTAGATGCATTCCTTGAAGTATCTTATGGTTTTGCCCACATAGTAACATGTGCACGCTTTACACACAGCAATGTAAACAATACCCTTAGTGTTGCAATTGCAATAAAAGGGTGGATAAAATGTTCTTCTATTAACTGACAGTGAATTCCCTTCCTTGATATATGAACACTGAGAACAGCTTCAATACTTATAGGTCCCAGTTCTCCTATTGTGTGTTCCTGGCCATTCGAGACAATCCTTTATAGATCTGCCTTTTTGAAATACCACCTTTGGTTCATTCCCGATACATCCAGCCACCCCTTCAAAACATGAAAAAAGTTTGAATTTGTCTTCAGTATTTTAACTATACTTACATGATCTAAGCTGTAAGCTGTAATGAATGCATGTGAAAACCTATTCCTTCCATCATTTCCTATAGATGTTCCATCACATAGGTGCACTTCTTCGTCCCTTAAGAGAAGTTTATACCCACCCCCCCTCTTTACCTGACTCACTGTAAATATTGGAGATTAACAGTTCAGGGTAAGCACGCTTAATGAGCATTTTCTTCAGTTTTTCACTCTCATGTAAAAATGATCCTTCCTCAGAAACTAAAAGTGCCAAACTAAGATATTGGCCCTTAATGAGGCTCTTCTTTTGGTGGTATGGGTGACTGCGGTCATAGTGGAGGTGGCTGTTCGAATAAGTAGGCTTATGAAAACTATTGCTCACATACCTCTCCTGAGAATAATCTTTACAAATTTCCACATCAAGATAACTGATACTATTTTGATTCATATTGAGAGTAAATTTCAAAAATGTGGTAGTATTGTTACAATAGTCAAGAAAAGAGGTAATAACATCCATTGCCCCTTCCAAGCAATAAAAATGCCGTCCAAAAAAATGACAGTAAACATCCCAGTGTTTTTCATAATGACACCCCTTTAGAAACTTGTTTTCCCCACTCCAACATGATGAAGTTGGAGAAAATGGGGGCACAAGCTGCCCCCATGGCCACTCCATATTTCTGCAAAAAATATTGACCTTCAAAAAACACAAAGTTGTTTTTTACACAAATATATATATATATATATATATATATATATATATATATATATATATATATATATATATATATATATATATATATATATATATATATATATATATATATATATATCTATATATATATATATATATTTCACAGTTTAAGGACAATGTAGTAGTGTAAAGTATTATGAATTTTACTGACATGGCAGTTCACCTAAAAGCTTGCTTTTTGGTTAGATTTACCTTTAAGGTTAGCAATTTTGACTTGATTGTTAATTTATTTGAGGGTCATGTGATTTAATTGCAAATGTATTTAAATGTTTCTTATGAGGTGTGTGCTTAGATTCTGATGAAGTCCTATGATACAACTGGATGAAAGCACTTAATCTTTTTCTTTTTTTGTGCAATAAAATATTTTGCCGCAACAGTGTTTTGTCCTAGAAGTCTACTGGATTACTTTTCTGAGTGTGTTGGTATTTGAGGGTGAAAAAGTAATTTGTAATGTGTGTGTAGAAAAGCTAAGATGTCAATTAATAAGCAGGGGATGGAGATATTTGCAGGCTTAGATCGTTAAGGGTAGTTGTGAGAAGTAGAGTGAGAGGAGGTGGGTTCTATTAGGTTGTAGGGATAGTTGGTACTATATGTGCCTGTAGCTAGAATTATTAGCAGGGTTATAGGTTCAGAGGTAGGGTCATAGGTTCATAGGTTCATAGGTAGGTACTAGGCTATCTGCCCAAGGGCATTTATAAACCTAGCCAGAATGTGTTGGCTTTCGCCTCCCTTTTAAATTAGTTTCCTGGACCTCTGTCTAGCAGTATGAGTAAGCATGACTGTCTGTAGTGTATGGGGGGTGGAGATTAGTTGTTTTAGTTGGAGTATTGTGTTTTGCCATGTTATGTGAGTGGTTAGAGAGGTGTTAGTATAGTTAGTTATAGTTCAGAGAGTACTGAGAAAAAGGATATGCGGGGCAGCTCAATTAGTGGTGATGGGCTATGATTGCTGTGAGAAACTATTAGGAGTGTCTAGAAATTAAGGTGATTTGTTTTGATAGGCTGGATACAGGAGGGGGAGTGGCTAGATGAGTATAACTTACAGGAGTATGAGGTGTATGGGAATGGCGGTAGGGTAGCGTAGCGGAGTGAGCCCGAATGGAGCCAGCATGAATGGAGTGGGTTAGCCTAGAAATGGCACAGTGTGCAAGCTACCAGCAAAACGATCTGTTGCCAGGTAAGTATAAAAAAACACAAGTGTCTTCTGTACTAGAGAATATCTTCTGCCTCACTATACATTCTTTTATTTTGTATTCTTTTGTTTTAGTTTTTCTTTTTTGTAGTTGAAAGATTAGGGCATACAAGGAGGTAAATATCTCTGTAAGTTATTGGAAGTTTGTGAGTCTGTCCACTGATGGAGGGTTGGGGGTGGGAACCACTATGGAAGCAGAGCTTTTGGCTCTGGTAATAAAGACCCTTATATATTTATTTGTTTTTTCTTATTTGTTTTTAAGAGAAATACAGGAACAAATATTTTATATAGATGGTTACACATACAAGCCTGTAAGTTAGCCATTCACAGGGGCTGCTGTTCAGTTAATATGCAGTTCTGCTGTTTATAACTTTCCTGTATGAGTTGTCGGGACTGGTAGTTTTTGCAGCAGGGCAGTTTATTTGTGGGTACCTGAAGTAGGAAAAAAACAAAGAAAGGTGAGTGGGGGAAGAGATGAGAGGAATTAGTAAGCTGGGGAAAACCACTGCAAATACACAGGGAAGGAACATGCACCAGGATTATAGTTACAAAGATTGGATGTTACTTAGCACTAACGCAGATGTCTTGATTCATAAAATTAATATTCTAAAATGTCTGTAAAATACAGTTGATAATAAAATGAGGAACTGCTGGCTACATTAACTATTGACTCCAAATACTGTACTACACTTCCTATGTTACTATGAAAAGAATACATTAACTATAACTCAAATCAAACATAACAGTGCAGACTACTAGGCTTCATTAAAGATTAGTAATTATTCAGTAGACAGTTATTTCTGATATAACAAACAGGTATCTAGCAATCCAGATGTGAAAAGAATTTCAACTATCTATATAGATCATTACAGGTTAGAGGTAATGCAATGGTCTTTATCACAATACCCCAGACATGATATTTTCTGTTCATCTCATTTAAATCATTCATCAAGCAACAGCTGTCATTGCTAATCATATAAAATTACTTACTCATAATTTCCTCTTTTGGTGATGTCTGTATTTATCAATCACTCATCACCACCATATATGCCTGTATCTGTCTGATTGATCAGTTTCGCTACAGTCACCATATCAAAATGCATTTTTTTAGGATTCAGATTTACAACAGTTTGAAAAGTATATTTAGATGACAAGGACTTTTGTTTAGGAGTTAACCTTTGCATAACTTTCTTCTTTTTTTTTTTGTCATTCTTTCCCTTTGTCTCCCTTTCTCTCTCTCTCTCTTTGTCTCTTTCTCTCTCACTTTCTTACTTTCTCTGTCTTGAAATAGAAGTCCTTAGTTTCATTAGTACAGTTATCAAAGCTACTTGCAGTGCAATACTATAAGGTTTTTTTCCCTTACTTTGGAAAATAGGCATTGGTTGACATCAGTGGGTGTAATCTGAGTACCCATGTATAAAGCAAAAGTCATGTGGTCACATTTCAATGCCCTTTATGGAGCCCTTTTAGAAACCTGCTGTAATCCACCAGGAGATGATCAGTCTGTGACTGCCTACATCAGTCTGACCAGCAATATATTACCTGCCTCTGGCTACTCTAACATAACCCCGCTGGCCCACTGATGCTAAATGCTCAGGACTCTAGTCAGATGTAGGCTTCTGACATCCAACATCTGCAACCGCAGGATGGGTCAGTCTTTGCATCAGTTTTTTTTGCCTTTGTTGCATTTCATAGGAAGAAGAATATAACTCTTTTGGAGTTCCCCATAAATATGACTCACAGATGCTGTAAAAGGAGCCACCTAGTTGTGAAATATACTTACACAGAAACCTCTGTACTAAGTATCCATAAATGTTTAATTTTTTTTCTATTTCCTGTACCAGCAATTAAGTAAATTGCAGGGTATAAATTCAAAATAACTAAATACTTAGCACCATATGATTCTGAGCTGAGCAAACTTACACACATCTACATGTGGAATTCTTCATTTGATCACTGTTTCAAAGCTTTCTTTACAGACTTGCTCCAAACAATTTTGACAAATCATTACTAAAACATTTGATTAGCTAGCAGATATGTCTGTGTCTACTTCAGTTTGCATTAAATACCCTATAATTAAAACATCTCTAGTGGACATTTTAATATACAGATAAATCTTATCATGATATTACCCTGTCTGTACAACATTAACTTTAGTTTTGCACAGAAATGTTTAAGTTATTGGAAAATAATGGAGTATACTTGTGTTTTCTGGAAGTTTATCTTACAGAAGAACAGAGCTTACAAAGACTATAAAAAACTGTTTAAATATGACCCCATTCTTGCCCTGTTGTTTATGATCATAATTTAATGCATTTTGCAAGGTATTAAGAAAAAATAAAATTAAATTTTTATTGTCGTCCAAAAATCAGCACCTTATAATTACCCTGAAACAAATTTCGAAGCACTGTAATCCTAACCATTTTAACTAATGATGTTGTAATAAAATGCATAGCAATAGACTACAAATGGAAAATATAATTATGTGCATTAGTTGTCTAGGCATTTATAAGATCACAAATCCATCACTTTTCGTCCCTCATAAAAAATCTCATACATCACTGTCATTGCTGGTTTGGTTATTGGGAAAATGCTCATTTGTGACTAAAATGAAAATATGTTTCTCTGATTTATCTCTCTTATGTTTCTATGCTTGGCAGATTAATCTTGCAAAATTAATGCAAGTGAGTATTAGTAGCTAGGTTTAAATCATTGAAGTACAGTCAAAATTAAGTAAAAAGAGGTGTGCAGTGGACTAAAATAGCTCAAGTATCATCACAATGAAGTAAAAATATATTCGCGTATTCTCTGTTTTCATATCTGAAAATATGGCAAATTTGTCTCACATTATTTATCATTTACTATTACGATAATGTTACCATGCCATCATACTTAAGTTGCTGTGTATAGAGCAACAAAATAAAAGAAGCATGTCTAATGAATATGAAAGCAATCCAAACTAGTTATTGTAAAATATGGACAGTTGGACTTTGTGGTACATATCCAGAGGAAAACATCAAAATGAATTAAAACAGAGAAATGTTAACCTGGCTCACAGATTCATGACTGTGTCCCTTTTTGACCTGAGTTTGACTGGCTTCCTTGGCACCTGAGGACCCAGGACATGAGGGGGGGGGGTGAAGGGGCATGTCCTACTTGCCTATCCAAGAAGGAGGAAGAGGTTTTGCATACTCAGGGACAAACTGTGTGGTGTTAACATCCTTGTTGATACTGGGAAGCTCATTGCTTGTGCCTTACGGGGAAGGGCTGGTTGGATTGAATGCCCCATGTGGAAGTAATGAGATGTCCTCTTTCCCTGCTGTCACCCTACTGCACAGCCTTCACTTACACCTTGCAAGGTGTTTGTATTATGGATGGAGGAAACTAAAGGAGAAAATCTTAAACTACCTCAAATAGCTGTCTAAATGGTGGCCTCTCCTAACTCTTACTGCAGTGATTAGGAGCACATTGGTTGACTGGCCATAGAAATGGCTGTTGATTGACAGATAGTGGCAGCAAAGAGTGAAAAAAAACCCAAGGAAATGCTAAGTATATCTGTAAAATGTACAATATGGTATATCATAGATGTGGCTCAAAGAGAGTAACAACTAATACATATCATTCCCAACAGTGGAAGGAGTATTTCCCTAAGCATAGCATATACAAGGGATTAAAATTCATACTTTACATCAGTTGTACTCAAGGAATAAAGTGTGTAGACAAGGCAAATACAACAAACAGCAGTATGGGATGCTGTTGCTCAAAGAACAACATACAGCTATTCAGCATTGTTTTATACTTGGAAAAGAAAACAAACATACAGTTGTCAGAAATCCATTTTGCTCATCTCTGGGGTGACTTTAGAGAGCTTTTTCATGTTCTTTTATAAAGAATGATGAAGTGGTTCATGGTTGTCCAAAATAATGGTTCTGGAGACAGGTCACATCTGTTATTAAACATGAATTCTGCTACTCACTGCTAGTGAAAGGTCCAGATGTGTGTACAGCAAAATAAAGACAATTATTAAATAACACCTGCAGGCAGAATTCTGATTACCAGCTAAGAAAGAACAGAATGCCATAGTCCTATTTCAATTGTGATACTAAAAAAAAATGTTAAGGAATGCAAGTGTAAGAAACATAGATTATTAGCATAATTAAACTGCAATCAAGAAATGCGTAAAATAGTAAGTGTGGAATGACATATGACATCCTTTGCATACTGATGTAGTAAACATAGTTTTTAATTTGAAGGCAAGATAAGAAGCAGCATGGAGAACCCTGTTAGAAAGGAGAATGCCAATCATGGTAAACTCATAAAAGGTACAGCCAATAATGGAAGGAGGATGAAAGGAGAATGTCAATCAATGTAAACTCATAAAAGGTATAGCCAATAATGGAAGGAGGATGAAAGGAAAATGCCAATCAAGGTAAACTCATAAAAGGTACAGCCAATAATGGAAGGAGGATGAAAGGAGAATGCCAATCAAGGTAAACTCATAAAAGGTACAGCCAATAATGGAGGGATGATGAAAGGAGAATGCCAATTAAGTTAAACTCATAAAAGGTACAGCCAATAATGGAAGGAGGATGAAAGGAGAATGCCAATCAAGGTAAACTCATAAAAGGTACAGCCAATAATGGAAGGAGGATGAAAGGAGAATGCCAGTCATGGTATACTCATAAAAGGTACAGCCAATAATGGAAGGAGGATGAAAGGAGAATGCCAATCATGGTAAACTCATAAAAGGTACAGCCAATAATGGAAGGAGGATGAAAGGAGAATGCCAATCAAGGTAAACTCATAAAAGGTACAGCCAATAATGGAAGGAGGATGAAAGGAGAATGCCAATCAAGGTAAACTCATAAAAGGTACAGCCAATAATGGAAGGAGGATGAAAGGAGAATGCCAATCAAGGTAAACTCATAAAAGGTACAGCCAATCAAGGTAAACTCACAAAAGGTACAGCCAATAATGGAAGGAGGATGAAAGAAGAATACCAATCATGGTAAACTCATAAAAGGTACAGCCAATAATGGAAGGAGGATGAAAGGAGAATGCCAGTCATGGTAAACTCATAAAAGGTACAGCCAATAATGGAAGGAGGATGAAAGGAGAATGCCAATCACGGTAAACTCATAAAAGGTACAGCCAATAATGGAAGGAGGATAGCACAGTTGCTTAGCAATGTGAACAAGCAATGGAATGCTGAGGATAGGAATAAATGAAGTAGTGAGAAAAGGAGGAGGTCATGAAAAACTGTGCTGTGTGAATACAGATAATGACTGATGAAAAGAGATGTGATCCTCCGAAGTCAAAGGAAAGAATGTAGTAGCAACACAAGTGATAAAAGAGCAGAAAGGGCATTGTCAAGAGAGAGGTTTGGGTCAGTGGTGAATAGTTTTCAGAAAAATTATTTTCAAATGCTAACAGACAGTCATAAAATATAAGCAGTAACAAGAAGATATCCATTTTAAACTCCATTACCCCACCATAAATAATAGGACCACTGTGTACTAGGAAGGAATAATATCTGTTCCAATAAGTAGAGGAAAAGGGTCTATATCACATAATGGAAAGCTGATAAATCCAAAGCTCAAAACCGCGAACATCAAACCTCGAAAGCTGACAACATTGAATCCACCAAAAAACCCCCTAATAACCCAAAACAAAAAACAAAATGCTCTATGCAGGGGTCAAGCCCCCCTGCACCCCCCATACCCCCAGCTACTTAAATATACCAACTTCGAGATTGCACTACAGTGCAGTTAAGGGAAATCTTCCCTTCTTGTACTCTATTGCGATCTCCATTCTACGGTTCAATGTTTTTGAACTTTGAGGATTAAAGTTCGGAGTTTTGTGCTTCGAGTTATCAGCTTTTGAGTTTATAATATAAACCCAAGGAAAAGGAGTAGGCAAAGAAACAGAAAAAAAATTGATTTTTTTTCTTCAAAACATGCAATTAATGCTCTATTAAAAAACACAAGACTTCCATTGTACAAACTTGTATACACTAAATAATACAATGTCCTTGACAAGAAACATAGTTAGCATGTAAATACACCTACTGTATCATACATATTGTACACTAACTATATATAAAACTCACAGGGACAACAACAACAATTGAACCAGAAAATAACAATGTGGCTAAATTAGATTATTAATCTACTGACTGGTTTGGTGAGCAGCTCATGTTTATGTTGAATTTGTGAATAGTGTTTCCATTTTTTGATAATGAGATCTGAGTGTTCCAGAATCACTCATCCACAGGTAGATCTTAACTTTTCACCACCATCTTCCATTTCCATTTAAGAAAAATGTTATGCAACTCAGACTGAAGAGAAACATGAAGGTTAGAAACTATCCAGTTAAAAAAGGGGCATATGCAGGGGCGTAGGAAGAGGACACTATTACTTTCTACAAGGAATTCAGAATGCTGCATAAATAATACATTAATTGTGAATAGATAACCAGCTGACTGCATGAAGTATTACTAATACTGCTTCTAGAAATGTTACCACATGACATGCATTTCCCCATGCCATACTTTAAGCTGCTTACACCATATACTGCATCAGTGTTTTCTCTTTATTTGAACTGTAACATATGCCTAGTCTGTATGCATTCTTTGAGTCAGCAAGCATTACTTACATTGTTGATGTCAAAAAATATCTGTACTACATATGTCATGGGATTTTACATGAAACAAATTGCACTTGTACACATTCAAAAGCCATATTAACAAATGATAGATTTTAGTGTTTGGAATCATATTCAACTCTTCAAGTTCTCATATTTTGATCTGCTTGCTTCAGTGGTTATGCAACTCTGGAGACTTGAATGGAACTATTGGCATTTTATCTTCCTTTTCTGACAGTTCTTACTGCACTATACCTTTTCTTCTGACATGACTAAAACAGCTAAAACTCGCAGATCCTCACTATAATAATTGTCACAGTCTCTAACTTTGGTACAAATAATTTAACTTTTATAATAACAGACAAACTAATGCAAAACAGACAAACATTGAATATGGCTATTGTCATTTGATATAATAATACAGAGGCCGAGATTCATGAATGCCTACATGCCATGTTATGCCAGTTTGCATGATGAGCAATGATGACTGTGTTGTTTACAGTTCATTAAACCACTCTACATCTTAAGCCTGGCTGCAAAATAAGTGTAAGTGCCAGAATATGCTAATGAATGAATTAGGGGGAAGATGACAAGCTAATGAATCTAATCATCATACCGGAGTAATTCAGGAACTCATAAAACATGCGCCTACATGCCCCATTCCTTTTAGCTCTAAATTCTAAGACTTGTTGGAATACAGCCTCTAATTCACTTAGAAAATGTTAGGGGTTGCTGTTGCTATCATTAATCTGTGTGTGCAACAGGCTTTATTACAGGATGCTGCTGCTGTCTGACCTTGGTCTAGAAGCTGCAGCATGTTTAAACCATGTGACCTACCACAGAATCCATGAGACAGAAGTAACAGACCACTACAGGGTGGACAGGAATACCATATAGTCAGATAATCAACATCTGCAGGCCTCACCTGAGGCTGCATGGGAATCATGGAGAACCAATTTCAGTAGAAACTACAGTATGAGTGAGATTAGTATTACTATTACTATTACCACAGGCACTTTTCAGAGACACACAGTTGACACATTGGAGGTGTCATAGTCCTCAACTTGAAGAATACAAGACCAATTTCTCAATGCAATACAATGCAGCAACATGTGGAGTAGCATAGCTTGTTTTCACATACCTTAGAAAGGACAGCTACAAGCATGCAAATATTTATGCCATAGCACATTTCTCTGAGGTTCTTGGGGCCATAAACTACACAGACATTAAAATAAAAGCCTCACCTGGTGAACAGGGAAAGAGGTACATAAACAGAAAAGGGTATCACTTTATCATCTTCCAGGTGGTGTGCAATGCACAATGGATCATCTATAATGTGAGTGCAGGTAATCCTGAAAGTTTCTATGACTACCACATCTGGCACACCTGTGACCTGTACCTAAGGTTTTTCAGGGGTGACCTCCCACAAGGACATCTGGTGGGGGATGCAAGTTATGCACCAGAATGTCAGCTCATGACACCCATAAGAAACTAACACAACCACACTGATGAAAGTTACAATGATACACATGCTCAGACTAGAAATATTACAGAACATACTTTTGGCCTGCTGAAGTCATGTACTTGATGTCTAGATACATCTGGAGGAACCGTGCAGTACGGTCCAGCCACCTCTACCAAAATGTTAACAGTCTGTGCCATATTACATGATATTATTGTTAGGAAACATTTGGAGCAGGGAGAATAAGGCTAAGAAAAACAGTGCCCAGCACCACAGGAAGGTCAGCTGGTCCAGCAGGCACAGACGAGTAATCAGATGAGAATTCAGATGAAGAACCAGCAGTTGAGGATGATCATGGCAAATGGAGGCATGCACAATATGCTAACAACATGGATAAGAGGCATAGAACAGTGCACATACTCACTGCCTAAGTGAAAATTTAAAAAAGCATGTGAAAACAGTTACAGTTATCCAAATAAAATTGTCAGCTATTACTTATCGATATACTAGCTGTGTTCTGTTAGCATCAAACAGAGGTAGCCTTAGAGGAGAAAACCATATCAGCAGCATTAACTGAGGTAAACAATGAACCTTTAATGAAGAGAAAAATGATTACCTTAATATGTAAGTACTGTACTTCACTAAGGTAAAGATTTCCTCATCTTTACAGAAATGCCAGCAGTAGCCTATGAATGATATATGCAACATAAAAGATAAAAACAATTAAGCTATTAAAAGGCATGTAATGGCTTTTCCTTGCATATGTATACAGCCTGTTGTCAAGCCAAAACAGGTCCCAATCAGACAATTTCATCATTGTTTAGATAGGTACATGATGAAGCATATTTCTACATCCTTAATAACTAGAAAACAAAACATAATTAGTTCAGATACACATTAGAATATAACATCTAACAGAGAAAACCAACCATGTATTGCACACATGCATATGCTTAGCCTAGAACTAAATAATTTCCTTCACTAGGCCAGGAAGCAAAAATAAAAATAAATAAATTAAATAATAAAAACTCCAACAACAAACCAAGAAACACAACTTAATCTGAGTTGAGTGCTTTTATCTTGATAAAGACATTTTCAAAAGTGATACACCATTGACCAAGAGACCAATAAATATCATTCTAAAAGTCATATGACACACATAAAGCCTATCAAATGTGTCTCACAAATTTCAAACAAAATTTCTAAAGAATAAATAAATAAGTAAAAATTAACCCCGGGATTCATGAATCTCGGCGCAAGGTCGGTGTAAGGCTTCCGTCAGCAGTGCAGTGAATAATCGGCGTAGCAGCGCCATATGCATAGTAATGAGTGCGCACCGCAACCACAGACACGTGCGGAGGGCACGTGAGCGAGCCCAAGTAGGATGCGGCCGTAGGCGTGGCCAAGCCGGCAGGCGATGAGCAACCTAAAGTGCTGACTTCCACAGGCCGCCTGCAATAGTTACCGCACCAGCCAGGGTCCATGGATAATGAAACGTACGCAGACTATGCAACATAGTACCCGTTCACACAAAACAGAGAACCAAACATTAACCCACAAAGTCCAAAGTGTACCCGTCCAAGGAACAAAGTATACGCGTAATACTGTGTCCGTCATGCAATGCACTGTCAGTGGGCATACCCAGTGAAGGTGTACCGCAGCATGTCAGCGCGCCGCACCTACATAGAAGTAGCCACATGGGCATGGTCACCAGCAGTAGTGAGAGTACACAGCCAGGTAGCCGTGTCGATATAACAACAAGAAGGAAACTAGATACCCTAAACACAGACAAACATGTGCATAGCAACATGGACTACACCCAGCAACTTGCCCGACGCATACACATAGGACGGCGTATGCCTAAGCATAATATCCAGAAGCAGAACCCATGCATGCAAATGTAATACACAACAGCCCCGTCATAGCATGTAACCCGCACCCATGTACGACCGTGCACCCAACCCAGCTAGCAGCCTTGCGCAGCTACACACCTACACACAATGGGTATACCTGAAATGTAGTAAGAAGTATTGTCCTAGGCAGTGCCACACAGGCAAATATGTACCCCACATGTTAACATCCCACCTCAGGTACAGATATCCAAATGGCTGCGTGTGAATGTGTCGGCAGAATGTTTACATCCCGCATGTGGTATGGACCTGTCGAAACCCCATAGGCGTGCACACGCCACGGTGCCCATAACTGTGCACATCTGGACAGGGCAGTATGTTCAGCCACCGTACTGATGATTAGCTATGCAGACATGTCAAGCAAAACACATATGGCGGAACATCTGCCCACCAAGCAGAACGCCCCAACAGGGTGCCACAGGCACAAAGGTGAAGGTAGGACATCACACGTTGAGAATAGCGTTGCCGGACGGCCAAATACCCATGGCCAATGCAAAGGATGGAATAACATGTATATGCCTGGATGAATGGGTATGTCATAGCATGGGAATAGGTCAAGCTATCCACCATAATAGCCATGTGTACCAGATACAAACAGCCAGTAACACGCAGTAGTAATGCAGGAAGGCATACACGACTGTGGGAATAGCACAGGACATATGGCACATGCCAAGTGTTGATGCATGACACAAATGTCCAGGACGGGGCTCCCTGCAAATAGGAACATGTGCCAACCCCACCCCCCACAGATGTACCAGCAGTGAAAACACATCCCAAACACACACCAACACTACCGTCCATCCCACGATAGCAATGGAGGCTGGTCAAAGACCACCATGACGCGTGCAGAAACAGGTACATGTGTAACCGTTGCCCTAACAACCCCCCTCAGGCCAAAGAATAATAGTATGGACATATGCATGTAATGCTGTGAAGGATGTGTGGTAGTCCTCAGTATCACAGAGGTAGGTACACAGATACACTGTAATCAACCGTGATGTATGTGCACTGTAGACAGCATACCTACAGGTAATACATAGTTCAATCATGTGCCACAGAAATATACACATATGAATGAGGATAGGGGATAGACAAGTGTGAATGGGACCAACTATGAACATAGGTTCATAGGTCCATAGGTACATAGTAGGCTATCTACCCAAGGGCAGCCATAACCCTAGGCCATAGTTATGTTGCCTTTGCCAACCCTCCAGTCTGGAGATAAAATGCCTATTATATTGCTGTACCTCTGTCAAGCAGTGACAATGATGTAATCCCTGGGGTATATCCGCAATCCCCCATCCATTGGACAAGATCCCCCTCGAACAAGGCCAGCAAGGTTCTCTGCCTCACATGTACTGGGATGTTGTTCCACAGCATAGTGAGTGTCTGGGTGATGTATCTGTCCCTCCAACACATTCTATTAATGACCGTGTCAAGGTTCATGTCACCTGCCCCTGTGGTTTTGAGGGATGTAGATCCATTAGGTGAAGCATAGTCATCAAATAAGGGTCGCCATGGCCTCGTATGTCAGGCACAGGTCACCACTGAACAAATGGTATGTGACTGAATGGAGCAGGAGTCCTTACAGTCGGGCAGCATAACACAAATACCTGACACCCTGCATCCGTCTGACGATGAACCTATGGGGCCTTCCCAGCTGCTGCAGGTGTCGGATCAGATACCTTCCGAATGGGGCAATGTACTCAATCATAGGTCTAATGAGTAATGAGTACAAGGAGATGATGACCTACCCTGATCTAGATGTGAATCCCTGCACGATCAGGTGGGCAATGTAGAAGTTCTACCGAACCACGTTAGCAACGTGTGTGTCAAACAAATGGTGACTGACAACCTGGGTCCCCAGATCCCTGGTAATTCCCTCTGTGCTCAGTGGACTGCCACCCATATGGCGGCTAGGAGTGACCTTGTTCTTCCCGATGGGTATGACTATGCATTACCCGGCAGTCAGCTCTAGGCCATGTCCCTGGCAGCAGATATCCATATCTGTGAGGCCCCTTTGAAGGATATCTGTGTCAGATGTCCGTCCCACTATGGCACCCAGTTTGCAGTCATCTGCAAACAATGTCAGCCATAACCCCCCTGTGTTTGCTTGTACTTTGGAAATGTAGATGCAGAAAAAGAGTGGACCCAGGACAGAGCCCCGTGGGACACTGCCTGTGACTGGCAGTGAGTCTGACATGGTGCCAGCAACTATGACCGTGTGGGTTGTGTCACCTAGCCAGTTTGCAACCCATCCCGCGATGTACGGGTTCACATCCAAGCCGACGGGTTCATCAATGATACCCGAGGGGGGTATTGTGTTGAAGGCCTTTGCCAGGTCGAGGTAGGCTGTATGGACTGCCTGACCCTCATCAAAGGCCACGGTGACTGTTCCGAAAATGTCAACCAAGTTTTAAACGCATGATCTGCCCTTGACCAAGCCAAACTGGGTTGGATGCAAAGTATGCAGGTCCCCTATGTCGTCATCTATGAGCTGCAGTATGATCCTTCCCCATGTCTTTGCAGATAAGGCTTCTCAAGCTAATGGGATGGTAATAACCAGGGTCAGTGGAGGCACTGCCCCTGTGAAGTGGGACTACAGTCGCCATGCGCCACAACTTGGGTACGTTACCTGAGGTGAGGCTAAGATTACATAGCTGTCCTAACTGTGGGTCTAATTCCTCAATGAGATCACGGAGTACACAGCCGGGACACCATCCGGTCCCATGGATGCTGAGTTCACTACCTTGGAGAGAGCATGTCCCACCTGTGTGTTCCAGAACATTCGGGGGCCACAATCTTCTGGTACAGACATCTCTCCATGTGGGGGGGGTGGAGATGTCTTCACCGAACCTGTCAACCAGTATGTTGGCAATGTGTGTATGTTCAGTAAACCTCACATCATTGTGAACCCAGTCACAGCATATCTGGGAGTTTCCTCCCAGGTGTCCAACATAGCTAAAGAAGGCCGTATGATTGTCTGTCGAGTCCTTGGTGATATATCTGTGGGACCTGCCCCGGATGATGTCATGAGAGCTTGTAGTCCTTCACATATAATGAGCAAGGGAGTCATACCTCACAAGGAGTCTGCCCTGTCTTGTAGTAGCTACCTCCTCTCGTTGTAGAGCTTGTGTATGGCTGGGGTACACCACACTGGATGCTTGGCATTGGTACAAAGACCCACAGTTGGGTAAGGGATTGCCTGATCCATGCAGTCCTGTAGGTGCTGGTAGAAGGCATATGTAAGTGATGCAGTGGCTTGAGTAATGTTCACCACTGGCTCAGGGGCCTTAAAGGAGGCCACACTAGTGTTTAGAAACGTGAAGTCGACTTATGAGAAAGCCATATGTATGGTAACCGGCACCACCCACAGCATTGTATGACAATAGCAGAAGCTATTGTCCAAATAACATAGTATTAACCTTATTATTAAAATATGTATTATTATGTATTTAGCTATATGTTTCTGCTAATTACACTTGAAAATGCCCGGTAAGACTGGGCGAAAGTACTCGTGATCTACCTGTTATGGTGGTGTCATTCTGACAATAAAGTGGCAATACTTCCCTATTGGGACTTCTGGGGATTATTTAAAGCAGTTGTTAACCTGCATCTCTGGATGTACACCATTTGGTTTCAGTTCTGAAAAACCTTGTTTTCGTAGCACTACATAATATGGGTAGTCAAACAGACATCCGCGATTGGGGAACATACAGCAGCAGTCAAAACCACTGGCCACATGGACACAGTCCAACAAGTTCTACACTTCATATATGCACATTGGTGTCCATTGTAGGACCCAAAAATTGATCCGTACAGAATTCCATCCAGCCGTCACCATTCCACCAGAAGATGCGACAGCCGTGAGTATGGCACAGCTAGACATATGCACCACCAGCGTGTTTAAGGTTGATGACAAGTGTCCATGAAATGCAGGACATATGAACAGAAATCCCCAGATTGCCGAGTCCATACACCTACGTGCACATCCCAGTCCCGCACACATGAAGGATGTGTAATGGGTACCGTCGAGGGTCGCAGCCATGGGATCCTGGGTATGCAGAAATGGGGCTTGGTGTTGTTTGGCAGATAATCCGTCGTCCCGCCCCGTGGGAGGGATGTGGGTGTAGCACATGCCTTACTCCCCACTAATAATGCAAATCATCCACTGGATAATGCTAAATGCAGGTGTGAAATGTACAGCCCTATACCAGTGTCCAGTAGGCAATTCCCATGGATGGACAAGCGTTGACCAAGATGGCACCCATAACTGCAAACCTGGTGGAATTACACAGCTGCAGTAAGGCATAACACAGGAAATACAGATAGGGACTACAGTAGACACTCCCCATACAAAGTCAGAACGGCATGCGAATACCGCGCATTACAGCACACAATCTGCCAGCAAGAAATGGGGATCACTCGCCCATACCGCTGAACATATGGGCGACCTGTGGAACACATATTAATGGCACACCAACAACGTCAACTAGGAAGGTCATAGGATGGTTAAACTATGGCGTTCCCACTTATAAAGAACATCTGTCAATGAATAAATATGATCTACATGTTTTGGTGGTGTTATTTTGACAATATAGTGGCGGATATTTCCTATTGGGCCTTCTGAGGATTATTGAAAGCAGTCGCTAACCTGCATCTTTGGATGTACACCATTTGTTTTCAGTTCTGAATAACCTGGTTTTCGTAGCATTACATAATACGGGTAGTCAAACAGACATCCGCGACTGGGGAACATACAGCAGCAGTGAAACCCACTGGCCAGATGGACACAGTCCAACAAGTTCTACACTTTACATATGCACATTGGTGTCCATTGTAGGACCCCAAAAATTGATCCGTATGCTATATCATCCAGCTGCTACCATTCCACCCAGAAGAAGCGACAGCCGTGACTACGGCACAGCTAGACATATGCACCACCAGCGTGTTTAAGGTTGATAACAAGTGTCCATGAAATGCAGGACATATGAACAGAAATACCCAGATTGTCGAGTCCATAGAAGTGCGTCCACTTCCCAGTCCCGCACACATGAAGGATGTGTAATGGGTACCGTCGAGGGTTGCAGCCATGGGATCCTGGGTATGCAGAAATGGGGCTCTGTGTTGTTTGGCAGAAATTCCGTTGTCCCGCCCCGTGGGAGGGATGTGGGTATAGCACATGGCTCACTCCCCACTAATAATGCAAAGCATCCACCGGATAATGCTAAATGCAGGTGTGAAATGTGTACAGCCCTATACCAGTGTCCAGTAGGCAATTCCCATGGATGGACATGCTTACGACCAAGATGGCACCCATAACTGCAGACCTGGTGGAATTACACAGCTGCAGTCAGGCATAACACAGGAAATACAGATAGGGACTACCGTGGACACTCCCCATACAAGGTTAGACCGCCGTATGCATACCGCGCACACAGCACTCAATCTGCCAGCACCAAAATGGGGATCACTCGCTGCCATACTAACGGAACAAATGGGCGACCTGTGGAACACATACTAATGGCACACCAACAACGTCAACTAGGAAGGTCAGTCAAACCACCGCCAGATGGACACAGTCCAACAAGTTCTACACTTTACACATGCACATTGGTGTCCATTGTAGGACCCAAAAATTGATTACTATGGAATATCATACAGCTGTTATCGTCCTACCAGAAGAAGCGACAGACGTGACTACGGCACAGCTAGACATATGCACCACCAGCGTGTTTAAGGTTGATGACATGTGTCCATGAAATGCAGGACATATGGACAGAAATCCCCAGAGTCCCGAGTCCATAGAAGTGCATCCACATCCCAGTCCCGCACACATGAAGGATGTGTAATGGGTACCGTCGAGGGTTGCAGCCATGGGATCGTGGGTATGCAGAAATGGGGCTCAGTGTTGTTTGGCAGATAATCCGTTGTCCCGCCCCGTGGGAGGGATGTGGGTGTAGCACATGCCTTACTCACCACAAATAATGCAAAGCATCCACCGGATAATGCTAAATGCAGGTGTGGAATGTGTATACAGACAGGGACTACAGTAGACACACCCATACAAAGTCAGACCGCCCGGCGAATACCGGCGTACACAGCACCCACTCTGCCAGCAAGAAAATGGGGATCACACGCTACCATACTGGAACAAATGGGCGACCTGTGGAACACATATTAATGGCGCACCAACAACGTCAACCAGGAAGGTCATAGGATGGTTAAACTATGGCGTTCCCAATTATAAAGAACATCCTTCAATGAATTAGTAGGATCGACATGTTTTGGTGGTGTTAGGTATGACAATACAGTGGCGGATATTTCCCATTGGGGCCTCTGAAGTTTATTTAAACCAGTTGCTAACCTGCATCATCGGATTCACACCATGTGGGTTCATTTCAGAAAGAATGGTTTTAAAGCACTACATAATATGTGTAGTCAAACAGTCATCCGATTGGGAACATACAGCAGCAGTCAAACCCACTGGCCAGATGGACACAGTCCAACAAGTTCTACACTTTACATATGCACATCGGTATCCATTGTAGGACCCCAAAATTGATCCGTCGTCACATCTACCAGCTGCGATCGGCGACCTAGAAGGAGTGAACAGCCGTGACTGGCACAGCTAGACATATGCACCACCAGCGTGTTTAAGGTTGATGACGTGTCCATGAAATGCAGGACATATGAACAGAAATCGCCAGATTGTCGAGTCCATAGAAGTGCGTCCACATCCCAGTCCGCACACATGAAGGATGTGTAATGGGTACGAGGTTCGATGGATTGGACAGAAT
>NC_056737.1:1281747319-1281757319 GCF_019279795.1 Protopterus annectens
CCTTTTATTTCAGGTAGTTTAACTTTCTACAAACAGAATTAATAAATACTTACTCAGTGGTGGGGCGTTGGGTGATTGCCGCGCCTCCTGGATCCAATGGTTCAGTTGGTCCTGCTTACGTCTCTTCAGGTCCGCATGGTGGTGACGGACCTGCTCACCTGTCCTAGGAATTCCTGTGGCACTGGTGAGTTCATGAGCCAACTGGTCCCACGCCTCAGCCTTGTACGCTCCCCAAAGGACCTGGCCCTGCATGAGTTGGGCCTCATGGTTGTGGACTAGGAGCCAGGCCATGTACCTGGACTCCTCAACACCCCAACTCTGCGCTCTTAAGAGACTACCCTAAGCTACAGCTGACATACTAACTGCAGGTCTGTTCTACAATCGTTTATGCTGTGTATTCCGCCTATGGGGCTTATATAGTCCGTTTTTCCCGCACATATCTGTGATTGGCCAGTTTGGAATTGTATCAACTTCAGTAAACCTGCATTGTCATGCTGTAGTTTGTATTCATTCCTATATATGAGCTAATATTGCATTTCTAGGAACTGCTGTCATGGCTTAGTGGTTCTGTACCTTGACTATGGTGTATAGTATCCTGGGTTCGAACCTGGCCACTGCTTTTTATTTTTCATGACTGTCTAGACATGTTGAGGGGTGTGTCTGTGTAAAGGCATTTTGGATACGGCTTGCTCACCGTTGCCCGTCAGTTAGTTCGTTTGCGCGGTGCGCAGCTCCGCAAGCGGGTACTGATTTAACACTCATTTGGCTATTGGTACGCATATGCCGCTTAGCTCAATCAGGGGCACATATATTTGGCGTGGTAAACCACTGCTCGGCTACAGGCACTCATTTTGCACCAGTTAAACCTATGCTTATCTACAGGCACATAACCTCACTCCGTTGAACTGTAGCTCAGCTATGGGCACATCTGGCAGTTTATATTCATTTCTTAGCTCACATTTATTCAATATAAATAGGCTATTACATTGCAGTTTACATATATTCTGGTTTTATGTGTACATATATGTGTCAGGGACTTGTTTCCTGCTTATTTTGCGAAAAAAAAAAATGGTGTTGTGGGGGCTCAAACCATGAATGCCTGCACTGCAGCCAGCATCTCTACCGCTTCGCTATTGCTTCCTGGTTTATTTTGCATATTTAGTTCTTATATGCTTTCCCATTGACTGCTAACTGTAGCTGCGCTACGGGCACGCCTCAAGACACGAAGCACTCACGGTTAAACATCTTTACAATTTAAAAAAAAATTGACATGTTCATTTAGATTGTTTTATGTTTAATAGTCTGTGGGGGCATGTGTTGTGTTGTGTTTATTCACATTTCCGTGGACTCTGTTGTGGGTGTCTACTTTGGGCACTTTTAAACTTCTGGGGGCGTGTCCGCTTGCAGGGCTCAGCCTACGGACACGCCCCCTACTGTCTTACACGGCCGTGTTCGACTTAGGTGTGATTCAGCATGCTCTCATGAATATGCAGAGCATGCTGACATCACTCAGTTTAACTGCAGCCTCCGTGTAAGAGTTATAACTCTTACACGGAGGCTTCGTGAATCCTGGGGATAGTTTTTTCTTGCATGAGAATGGACTAATTTTTCTTCATTATGTCTTGTATAATATGACTATCTTTAGAATATGTACAAACAAAAGGACAAAAATCTTTTTTAATAATGTTGTTGTGGGAGTCTTTTGCTTCATCTAGGGTCCCTATTTCTTCTCCAATTTCACCTCTAGAAACAAAAGTGTTGTTTATTACTATTGTTGGAAAAGGGGTTACCTGTACTAAGTTTCTTGGTTCAGTTACATTTAAAATAGGTTTATATATGCCTATTTTTCTTTTATTAGTTACCTCTTGCTGAATGTCATGCACCAAATGTGTTGGGTAGCCTCTATCTGAAAACATTTTACCTATAAGGTCATATGCCCTCAAAAAATCTTCAAAGAATGAATTTATACAGGCAGCATGGACTAATTGCCCTTTTACTATGCCACGTTTTACATGTTCTGGATGGTTACTAGAAAAATGTAATATAGTGTTTGAATATGTGGGTTTTCTAAATATAGTAGAATTAATATGCCTGTCTCCATATCTAGTAATTAGTATATCTAAATAAGAGATCTCATACATATCACTGTTAGCCGTGAACTTAAGAAAACTAGTACTTTCATTTAGATATTTTATATTTATATTTATACTTATTGTGGTATTATTCTAGTAATTGGTAAAATGTTTTTACTATTTATGCTTAATTTAAGGTCATAAAATGTAAAATGGAAAGTATTGCTTTAAAAGTTTTTTCAGTGATGTAACAAAGTGCTTAAATGAATCAGTTATTTTAGTGGTAGATGTATTAATTGGGAAGAGTATTTTAAGAAGGGTTGTGACTTTTATTATTGTCTGATGAAGTCTGGTGAATTTTACGAGATGAAAGCGCTAACAGTGTGTTAAATAAAAAATGTTTGCTGACGTGTTTGTTCTGGTTCCAGCTTTGTTTGCGGATTTTTGGATTTACTACTGTGGAGAAATGTCCAATGTTACCCGTGAACAGTTTGAGAATAGTGCTGATGGACTGCCTTATTCCACTGGTCATTGTTTCCACAGGAGCTCACTCCTGCACTCTTCTGTAATCCAGCTAAAGCTTTTTTTGACTGTTATAATGATTTTTAACATATTAAGTCTAAGAATGAGGGAGGGAAAGAACATATTATGCCTCTTTTGAAATTTTATCTAGAATCATTGAGGAAAACCTGCAAGATCGTGAGCCCTAATCCAATGTGAAGGTGTATTCTGCCATTAGTGCACTAAATGAGGGTAAGGAACCATGGACTGTATGTTGTTTTATACATTGTATTGTTCTGATAGAGGTCATGCACTATGATATGCTGAGGAAAGCAATTGATACAGGTTGCTACTCACCATCCTAGAGGAAGTCTACAGTCACTTTATTACTTAAGCGGCAGTACGTTATGCAGGAGACTAACAATTTTTACCTGAGTCATAAATTAATGTATATACAAAATTCTGGCTATCATTCTGTCAGACAAGTTGATTAATGTGATATCCCTTGTGTATCATGGATTTTAAAAAGTATAGCAGACCAGGCTATATTGATTTGTTATTCATTTGGAAAAATCCATTCCTATTCAAGTGATCACTTTGCTATTAAATATCAAAAAAGTATTTGGTTTCTTAAAATAGGATTTGGTAATCACAAATCATGTGGTCTGTGAGTTTGATCAGAATCTCACTAGGTAGATTTCAGTGTCGTATAACGACTACAAGGCCAGCTTGGTTATCAGTATATCTCTGTGCTATATGTTTCCTTCAATTTGAGAACTCAGAAAGGGTACCTAGTTCTTTGTTTCCCTCTCCTCTTTGTGCATGTGGTCAAATCTCATTCATATTCTTACATTTAAAATGACTGACCAAGAACTGAAAGATACACCAAAGCATTTCTATGTGGACATTTGCAAATGACTTTTCACTTGTAGAGAAAGACATGTGAACTGCCTTTCTATAAATGAAAACACTCTTGCCTATTTTAGTACTGTTGCCAGACTTACGATTGATAAGAACAAGTAAGTATATGTTAAGGTTAATATGGTCTCCATGTCAGTGTGGCATCCATTCTTAAAGCACTCAGCAAGCATAGGTACCATATGCTTTTGATCCAGTCATATAAAGAAAACAGAATAGAAATAACTCTAGGATCCTATTAGTAACAGACAGGTGCATTTAATATTCTAAGATTAAGCTACAATTATCCTTCATTAGTAAATGCCCTGTTGTGAAGATGATGATATTTTCATTGGTTTTGCATTATTTCAGGAAAATTCCACCAGAGATGAACACTAGATTAGTGGGGAAGCTGCAGCACAGAGAGGTCACTCAGTGGAAGTTCTAGCTTAGCTGCAGTTTTCATTTAGTTTTCACTGATTGTTTTTTCTGTATGACCTTCTCACTCTTTGTTTTAGTTTGTTAGTTGGGATTTTTTGCAATCACTCTAATGGTAATGGACATCAGCTGGGTATAACAGCCCTGTGTTTCTTATGCTTAGTCAAACACTCTGCTTGTGCTGTGCTGATGAGATCATAACAAGGCCAAAATATGCATATCCACAGCTGGTAGGTTTTAGCTTTATTGGCCTGAAATTGTCCATTGAAACGACTTAAAAAGCAATAAGTCACGGGCATTCAGAATCGCCATATAGCATATCCCATGTGCCTCTGATACAAGAGGTTTGAGAGATCTCTCAGTGGAAGTTCTAGCTTGGCTGGAGTTTTTCATTTAGTTTTTACTGATTGTCTTTTTCTGTGTGACTTCTCACTCTTCGGTTTAGTTTGTTACTTGGGATATTTTGCAATCACCTTAATGGTAATGGACATCAGCTGGTTATAACAGCCCTGTGTTTCTTATGCTTAGTTAAACACTCTGCTGTGCTGATGAAGTCATAACAGGACGGAAATATGCATATCCACAGTTAGTAGAATTTGTCATTGTTAGTCTGAAATTGTCCATTGAAACAACTTAAAAAGTATTAAGTCATGGGCATTCAGAATCGCCATATAGCTGAAACAACTGCTGTTCATAAGGATCATTTGCATATATCCCATGTGCCTCTGATACAAGAGGTTTGAGAGATTACTCAGTGGAAGTTCTAGTTTGGCTTGAGTTTTCATTTAATTCTCCCTACCCTAGGAAACATTCTGGAAAATTTACTTTATTTAAAGCCCACTATGCACACTAACCAATACCATCTTCCCTTTGAAAAGTGGTATAGGTTGGTTTTGGTCTCCTTGCAGTATATCCACAGCTATCTGGGCACTCAGAGTCAACCATCTTCTTAGAATGGATAAAGGCCAGTTACTGGAGCAATTTTTACTGACCTAACCAGAACCTTTGATTGTGTTGATGACTCATTTCTTCTTGACCATCTCACTGAAATAGGCATCAGTGATGACCACTACCTGAGTTCAGAAATTTCCTCTCTAACCTCCACTTCTCAGCTGATTTAAATTCAACCTCTTCATCAGTCCCTCTAAAGAAAGGTGTCCCTCAAAGTTCTGTTCTGACACCTCTCCTCATTTCTGTCTACATTAACAAACTTCCTTTTTCAATTACTCCATCTTCCTCTCCTGCTTTATGCTGATGACATGGTCCTATTCTACTCCAACCATTCTATCTCTTCTCTTGAACTCAAACTTCTGATTTTCATGCCCTTATTCTATTGGTCAGTGATAGACATAGACAATTACTACTAAATTCTCCAAAGCAAAAACAATGCTTTTTGGCACTAGGCAAAAGCTTACTTCTATCTTCAGATCTCTAAAAATACTCAATTGTTTTAGTAAAACTATTGAAGATGTCACTTCATTCAAATACCTAGGCATACAATTTGACCTCTTCCTACATTTCCAACTCAGTCTGGTCTACACATACAAAAAAAATAATTCTTTAAACAATAACCCACGTCTGGGTGTGGGTAATGCTGGATTTACCCACGGTTGGTGTGGTTTGGTCACGAGGGCGAAACCTGAGTGGCCAAACAAAGACAACCGTGGGTAATCAGCATTACCACACAGAATGGTTATTGATATACTAATGACATTATTTAAGAAAAAAAATACTTACTTTTCTTAAATAATGGCATTGTATAATGCCTCTGTGCTGCCCTTCTGCAGCTGTCTGGTATTCTGCGGCAGTTCTGATGTACTGCGCATGCGCATGCTTACGCAGTACATCAGAGCTGTGTGTGGAAGCAACGGAGAAAGGAAGATCTCTGTTGCTTTTTTAAAGGTGTCTCACTATGTTAAAAGAGTTTAACATAGTGAGATATCTTTAAAAAAAGCAACGGAGAAAGGAAGATCTCCGTTGCCTTTTTTACAGCTGTCTCCCTATGTTAAATGAGTTTAACATAGTGAGGTATCTTTAAAAAAAGCAATGGAGAAAGGAAGATCTCCGTTGCTTTTTTTAAGATATCTCGCTATGTTAAACTCATTTAACATAGAGAGATTACAGCAACGGAGCTCTTCCGTTCTCCGTTGCTACCAAAAACACAACAAAATCAAGACTTATACTAATTGAAAAAGTCCAGGTGACCGGACCTTTTCCATTAGTATAAGTCAGATTTACAATGGACTCACTGACCAATCAGTGTGCATGTTTTGGAATATTAATAGGGGTCATTGTATAATTGCTATTCTTGACTAGTAGGATCCTCCCATTCAGACCCTGTAAAATGCCATAGGTAAAGGTATCTTATTGGTTCATCGTGAATATTGTCTCTTAGTAATTCCTGCAGCTTCTAAAAGAAATGTATCTACCATTCAGTGAATGGCAAATGCCATTTGCAGATTCATCACTCATTCCTCAAGAAATGATCACCACTGAAAAACAACTGAAAAATATAACTGGCAACCTGTGAAACAATGTGCTGGCTTTCTATCAGCATTTCAATTATTTAAACTTATCAGTGATAACACCTTTGCTCTACAAGCTTTTAGACTATTCAGAGATGCCCTAACATACATCTTAGGCATCTTTTTTAAGCACATTTATTCAATTATCACATGTGACATAGGCACATTTACATTTATATAAAATGAATCAAACTGTATTAACAAGTTAAAATTAACAAACATTATGCTTCTCATATATTGCTATATATGAAACAACCTAAGCAACATTGCACAAATTATTCAATTCCTACCCTTGTTTTAAATGAGAAACATCTTTATTAATCCATCACTTATAACATAAGCAATTATAAATTTATATAAATGAAAATAAAAAACACTGACACAATCCTAGATGCAAGCATTTTACATCAAAAAACATACTAACACACTTTCAGTTACAGACATTATATGTCACTTATAATCTACTCAATCATTTTCACTCATTTAAGTTCTGTCTTCTTTTAAATCTCATTCCTCCCCCTGTATGTATTGTTCACACAATTCCCATTTGTTTCCTATGTAGCTTGCGCCTACCTTTTTCTAAATATCTCAGTTGTTTTATCTCTGTTACTATATTCACTACTTCTAATATAGCTGGTTTAGATTTTGATTTCCATTTTCTGGTAATTGCTTTTTTGGAAGCCACCATAATTAGAGACAGAAAGGCCTTACCATGTCTAGGCAATTCTGATTCTGTATCATAGCTCAGAAAAATCATCTCCCTCATCACACCAAACTGTCCACCTAGCATCTCCTACAGTGCATTCCACAGGGAATCCTTAAAGATCGCCAGCTCACTGCAGTACCTGAAAGTATGTTCCCAGTTTCCTCTTTTCCTCATCTCACCTCCATTTTTTACCTACCTGAGGAGAAATTCTCTGGAGTCTACTTGGGGTATAAAAATATCTACGTAAACATTTCCAAGCAAAAATCCTAAATCTTCTAGATTTTGTTGCATATTTGAGAGACATAAATATATCCTCCTATTATTTCTTTATGAATTGCTTATCTAATTTCTCTTCCCACCGTTTATGTCTTCTCCTGCAATCCACCCAAAATAAGGTTCACTATACAGGCCACACTTTGTTAGTCCTTGGTCTCAAACTGCTGTCTTTCTGGTCATATAACTTAAGCTATTAATTCCCTTCTTTGGGCTACATTTTAATCAGTTTTTGCTGCAACTCCATATTTTTGATTTTGTTTCATTCAGCATGCCAGCCCTGATTTCCACTCTGTATATAATGCTTGCATATTTTGTGTTTTTTCACTCACTCTGTATATAATGCAATTTATCCATTGCCTGTATTCCCTCAAGCCAGCTATGGTATTCACTTAGTATATAATATATGTATATATATTGCATTTTGTATATATCATGCTGTATATGTCATGTAAAAATTGTGTTTTCTCCAGTATGAGACTGAAACGAGTCCAATGGGATCAATTGTCTACCTTGGCTAAGAAATTAAAAATAAAAATAAATAACAAACATTAAGAAAATTGAGAAACAACACCAAACATTTCACTGATGTCTTACAAAAAATCACCATCTACTGGCAGCCAGTAAATACTGCCAATATACTAGTAAATTCAATGCAAATTTTACTCTGGAGAGAAATATCCATAACCCAACTATCCCCGAATCTCTTACCCCACCCCACCATTATTAAAGAACATGCACTAAAGTGCTGTCCAAGGCCATAACCACTTCCTGCATTGGACCTGATAATATTCTGGGTTGTTTGACTGTATTAAACATGCCCTGTTGGATCCACTCCATACAACAGGCTCTGTCCCAGAGTTATGGCACCCATAACGGTGGTCCAACAATGGACTACTGGAATGATAGTCCCATTGACCTGACAACTCCTATTTACAATGCCAAGCAGCATATAGCTGTGCTAATACATTTTTACAATTACAATTCTTATTAGACTAAACCAGCAGCAGTTTCACTTTATAAAAGGTTGACCATGTCTATTGCAACCAGTGAACTTTCTTGAAAAGATATCAGAAGCTGCTTATAGCAGTCACAGAAAAGACTGGCATATGAAAGTTTTATATAGTTCTTAAGTGAATTAAAACTGGTAAATCAGGATGAAAACAGCCGAAATAACAAAAAAAAAAAAAACTTTCTGTGAAATATAAAAATACAAAAATTAACTTTCCTAAGTATTTTCATGATTTCCAGAAAAAAGTTGTTTTATACATTCCAGAGTGAGTGCACACAATACAGCATCTGTAATCTTACTAGAAAGACATTAAGAGAGTTCAGCTGGTCATGGTATAAAACAAGCACCTAGAAATAGCAGCAATTAAAGTCCTCTCACTAGAATAAGCAGTGCTTTCTCTAAGATGATGCAACCACCAAGCCATAGCAGGTTGTTAATAAGGTAGGTTTTAAATGGTAATTAAGTGAAATAAAACACGAAAAGCAGTATGGCTATAACTAACATTATAGAATGACTTTAAGTGCAGTAAAACACTTAAAATGAACTTTCCTGAATCTTGTGATGTAGCACAAGTCCAGAAAGATAACTTTCTATGTTTCTCAGTGAGTGCGCATGGCACAGCTGTCTGCAGTCATGCTAGAAATTCTTTATCCAATAGTCTATGTTAAGAAATTCAAGAGTATTAAGTTAGAAAAAATGGTTTTACTGTAACCACTAGGAATTATCTCACTGTAAAGCATAGTCTGATTGTAACCACCAGGAATTATCTCATTGCATGGCAATTTAGTAGAAGACTGAAAATTATGAAAAAAGAAGTTCGCTTTGCTCCTCAATATAAGAAGGATTTCCAAGATGGCTAAAATGTTCAAGCTGCCAAATTTTAGTTTTCACTTGTGAAGAATTATCAAAGGTTATGTAAAACTTTTACCTTTCTAAACGAGGAAAAGGAAAAAATAGGAGCATATATTGAGAAGTTCAGTAATTATTGTGATCTCAGAGAACTTAACATTTATCTGACATTTTCTATACAAAGGCACAAGATCCTACATAAACTTATGCTACAGAGCTAAACATTTAAAAAAATGTGAATTAATTGAGCTACATGATTTATCAACAAGAGAAAGGGTGTTTTTTGTATAAAAATGATAAAACAGGCTCTTAATATACAAATAACAGATCTTATCAAAAAACTCGGATATATTCAGAATGATAAAAATGCAATGCACTGTTAAAAAAATAATTGTGGAAATGACAGGATTCCTGATAAAATGCAAGTCCAGCGAAAATCAAAACACGAGAAATAAATGTAACAGTAATGGAAATGAGAAGGAAAGCTTTGCGGTAAAAAAGCATGGCACAGTTGAATTTCAATGTGGAACATCAAAAAGGAGAACTCGTTAGGACTTTTAACCATTATGATCATTTTTATTCCCAGAAATGGAGTGGCACAGAAGTTTTCAAGGACTTTATCATTAACTAATGCATCCAACAAATGATCATTTTGACTTGTTTTTCATCAGTAATAACACTTGTTATTTGTGAACCAAAAACATTGAGCAGTATTTATAAAAGTTCT
>NC_056737.1:1281762319-1281796352 GCF_019279795.1 Protopterus annectens
ATTTGGATTTACTGAGGTGGAGCATGTCCATTAATTCGGATTGGACATGGCCTTGTCGTCAGGCACAGATCACCTCTGAGTAGGCGGTATGCGACTGAATAGAGCTGGAGTTTTTCAGTCGGGCAGCATATGACATATGTTTAAGACCCTTTATCCTCTTGGTGAGGAACTTTTGGGGTCTTTCCAACTGCTGCAGGTGTCGGGTAAGATACATCCCAAATGGGGCATTGTACTCAATCATTGGCCTGATAAGAGAAGAGTACAGGGGCACAATGACCTCTCTTGATCTAGATGTGAAACCCTTCATGATAAGGTGGGCAATATAGAAGGTCTTCCTAACCACTTTGGCAATGTGAGTGTCAAATGAGAGGTTACTGTCAACCTGGGTCCCTAGGTCCATGATTACCTCTTCTGTACTTAATGGATTACCACCTATGTGGTAATTTGTGGGTCCTTGTTTTTCCCAAAGGGTATGACTATACATTTTTTGGCGTTCAGCTTAAGACCATGGCTCTGGCACCAATTATCCATTTCTATGAGGCCTCTCTGAAGGATGTTTGTGTCCGCTGGAGTATCAATTATGGCGCCCAGTTTGCAGTCATCTGCGAACTTTGTCAGCCACAATCCTCCTATGTTTGCCTGTACCTCGGAAAAATAAATGCCGAACAAGAGGGGTCCCAGGACTGAGCCCTGTGGGACATCGCTTGTGACTGGCTTAGAGTCTGACATAGCTCCAGCAACTCTGACCCTGTGGGTTCTGTCCTTGAGCCAGTTTGCAACCCATCTTGTGACATATGGGTTTACATTTAAGCTGGTGAGTTTGTCTATGATGCCCAAGTGGGGTATTGTGTCAAAGGCTTTTGCAAGGTCAAGGTAGGCTGTGTGAACTGCCTTACCCTCATCAATGGCCTTAGTGACTGTTTCAAAAAGTCGATCAAGTTCAAAAGGCAGGATCTGCCTTTGACAAAGCCAAATTGGGTAGGATCCAATGTCTGTAGGTCCCCAATGTCTTTGTTTATGAGTTCCATAATGATCCTCTCCATAGCTTTGCAGACCAGGCTCGTCAAGCTTATGGGCGGTAATTTCCAGGGTCAGTAGAAGCACCGCCTTTGTGAAGTGGGACCACTGTTGCCGTCGCCACTCTTTGGAGTGCGTATCCTGTAGTAAGGCTAAGATTAAACAGCAGCCTTATGTGTGGGTTTAGTTCCTCTTGGAGTTCATGTAGCACACAGCCCGGGACACCGTCCGGTCCCATTGATGCTGTGTTTTAGCTTTAGAGAGGGCGGCTCTCACCTGGGCATCTGAGATGTTAGGGAGGCTGCACTCTGCTGGGATAGTTATTTCTCCTTTTGGGGGCTAGGGGGAGAAGAAATTTGCACTGAACCTGTCTGCCAGAATGTTGGCAATGTCAGTGGGTTCAGTGTATTTTGTGTCATTTTGGACTAACTCTGAGCATATCTGGGAGTTTCCACCCAGGTTTCTAACATAGCTAAAGAAGGCCTTGTGATTGTCTTTTGTGTCTTTTGCGATTTTTCTCTCAAAGTTGGCCTTGGATGATTTTATGAGTGATCGTAGTTTTTTGCTAGTACTGATCAGAGATGCCTTCCCTTTTAGGGATTTTGCTCTGTCATGTAGTAGCTTCCTCCTTCTGTTGTAGAGTTTGTTTATGGCTGGGGTCCACCAGACTGGGAACCTGCCTTTGGAGGAATGGGTCTTGGTTTTATTTGGAAGAATTTTATCAAGAACTGATGATTAAGCCATACAGTAAATAAAATAATAAAACACACATGTACATTTTTCCATTAAGTCATATAAAAATGGCATTACTTTTGGGGGAGCAAATTTTGCTTGTACAAATTCTTTGATATATTCAGCAGTTATACTTTACCAGACTTAAATGCCTGCCTAATGTTATAATTCCTACAGATGTATATCAACCACTGACGTCACGGAAGGAATTATGTCTGATGTGTCATGAAATACACATTTGAAGGGACTGCATCAGTAGTGTGTTGTGTAGGTTATAGGCTCGCATAAATTGTAGTCTCAGGCCTCAGAAGACTTTGGCTCTGTTAGCATGTCATATCAACACTGTTTGGGTAAGGCATGCCTGTCTCTCACTGTTGCCTAACAGACATACATTACCAGATCAAACCCCTGCCTATCTAACTCCACACCCTTAAGAGCTGTGCATTATCTAATTTGTCCACAAGACACTTTAATATACAGGTGTGAGAATGGACACACTTTATGGTCTGAACTAAGCAATGTTTTGAATGGTTTTGTATCTCCAAAATCTTTTCAAACAACTATGAATTAGCCATATCACATCCTGTTGAGTAATCCATTCTTATCCATTAATATTACTGGCACATATACATTACCAGATTTGAACACCTGCCTATCAGAAACCACATGCTATAAAATCATGAACTATATGTGCCACAGGAAACGTCTTGCCACAATGTTCCCAGAATACATATTTGAACAGCATGAATTCATCAATATGGTGAAAGGCCTATGTTTGATTTAAAACGGATGGAACAATTTGGGGGAATGTTGAGCATTATGTCATTAAACTCATATTTTGTTGACTTTGCTGGATTTGAACAGCTGCATATCTAAGTCCACAATCTAGAGACCTGTGTATTAACTGCACACATCACAGGCAAACTTAACTAGAAGTGAGAGACAGAACAAATTTGAAAGCATTATATCATCATTGTGCTGCAAGGCATATGTGTAGATTAAAAGTGAGTGAAAGAATAGTGTGAGGCCCCCTCCCATCTCAATATTTTATCCGAATGGAGGTGTACAGACCACAAGTGTGTAGGAACACATGCTCACAATATTTAGAAAATGCCAGGATGGAGCAGTTGTCTACTTAAATCCACAAGCTAGAAAGCATTATATTAATCCCCAGTGCTACAGGAGAAGTCTAACTACAAGTGTGAGACAGAGCACATTTAAAAAAGATTATATCATCATTGTGTTATACAGCAGATGTTTGGGCTGAAGGGGACTGGAACAGATAGGCAAACCCTCTCCTGGTGGAAATGTACACATCAAATCTGAGGGTGACGCTATTCCTACTTAGGTCTAAAATTACACATGCGCTCATTCAAGTGAGGCATTGCTGGATTGATTCAAACACCTACCTAAGTATGCGAGCTATAGGTCATTGTATCATGTGACAGCAGGAAAAGTCTTACTACAAAAGTGAGCTAGAGCACAGCTGAATAGATGACCTCATCACTGTATTACAAAGCAGATGTTTGGCCTAAAATGGAATGCAATTGATGGGGAAGCCCTCTCCCTGGGTAAATGTTTCTACTGACTGGAAGTCACTGCTGGATTCAAACACCTACCTATCTACATACACAAGCTAGTGTATATTGTATCAAATGGCACCACCATAGGAGAGATCTGACAAGTGTAGGAAAGCACATACATGTAGTATACAGGGTCTATATTTTATTATCGAATGCTTAAAAAAGCGAATGATGAATAATCGATCCCATGTAAGCAAAAGCTTACAATCTCAAAAGCTCAGAACAGCGATTCTTTTCCAGATCTTAGGTTTACCTTGGTTATCACTTCTGTGTCACTGTTAGACAGAGGCACAGTATACTAACCTCGAAAAAGGGCATAGCAAAATAAATTTAAAATGGGTGGTGAAAGCCAAACACATTCTGGCTAGGCATATAAATGCCCTAGGGCAGATAGCCTAGTATGAACCTATGAACCTTTGAACTTATGAACCTAAAACAAAAAAAAAAAAAAAAAAGAAAAAGAAATTGAAAGAATATATAAAGTAGGGGGATATTCCCCCCACAACCCCTACTTAAATATACCAACTCCGAGATTGCACTACAGTGCCAAAAACGGCAAGGTAACAGAAGCAGCTGAGCAAATTCTTTCCCTGGGAAAGAATTTGCTTAAAAGCTGCTTCGCTATTTTGCCTTTTCGTTGTTTTAAGTTCAACCAAGACGCATTCGATAGAATGCATCTTCAGTCATCTGATAGGAACCCTAGTATACATCACAAGTCTGGATGAAAATAAACTTGTCTTGGCAAGTAGACAAAACAGCAATGCATTGATCACAATTCATTACATACTGCTCAGGTAACTCATATATTGTTTCATTCATGGACATTGTGGTAATGTGAATGATATCTAGCTGTTTCACATTATGGTGTATTGACCATGTATATGATGGATAATAATCACAGTTGTCAATCAGTGGAGTGACACCCAAACATTCCTGCCTTTTCAGCTCCAGATAATTGTATGCAAATGTTCTTTCGACTGTGTGTCATTGTCAATATGTCCTAATGTCCGTATAAGGTGCAATGTGAATAAAAAACATACGTGTCAAACATATGAAAGTACACTACGTAATACACCTCAGCAAGTATGTCTCCAAAGGTCCCACACCACTATAAATCATTTGCAAATCTAATATCTTAGAATGCAAATATAATTTATGGTATGTAGTGGTTAGACAGCATTGCAGTGAATGGATCTCATCTTGACTACAACAAGCCATTAAAATATGCACAATTAATGCAAGCCACTGGCATTAATTTCTTTTTGCCAAAATCACTTACTGATGTGTACCACTAACAGGCTCAGTTCAACTAAGATGGCAATGTATTAGCACATGACTAAGTATATTTTTGAGATGTAGACACAGAACAGGAATTAATAATGTTCTGTGGTGATCCCCACCAAGCTTTGTGCAAATAAGGAGTGCAGATATATATTCTTTCCATGTTCTGAACCATTTCTGATCAGATGTGCGTCATGTTAATAATTTCTGTGCCATCATTTAAGTGCATCATATATACATATGCCACGGTGGTGCAGCGGTAGCATTGTCACCTCACAGCAAGAGGTTCTCCCATTCGATTCTCACCTGGAGTGCCTTCTATGTGGAGTCTGCATGTCCTCCCTGTGGTCAAGTGGCATTCGAAAGACATGCATGAATGGGCGTGCCTTTGTTGAAGGGTGGGCATCGGGCTGGCACCTCAGAACTGTAAAAATCTACTGCCAATCATTAGCGGACCGGAGTTCCACTGTGGCGACCTATAACCGGGAAAAGTCAAAGAAGAACATGGTCATTGCAGTGAAGTATTCATTATACAGATAGTACAGTGGCATTTTTATACTGTCTTCTCCATAACTATTGACCGTCCACATGTTTAAGGCATCTTATAGTGTTCCTTGTGTGATTTTATTTGTTTCTTTTGAATCACTGAGTACTAAAGTCAAAATATGATAACATACATCTACATTTCTATATCTTTCAGAAAATTCATGCTAATACTAAATATTTCATCCTACCACCTTCTAAGTGTAAAGGAGCAATTTTTTAGCATGTGCTTAGTGTTTTATAATTTGTCTCCCAATAATTCTTGCTTTAACCAGGTGTCATGTACTTATAACTAGAAAGGTATGAGCAGGGTTGTGATGATTATGAACCACATAAAGGACCAAGCAGGTTACTACTGGCAGAATGACATATGTATCCATAATTTAATAAGGCAAACTTTAATGGGAAATGATATGTTTGCACATTTTAGACCTGATACTGGATTCAAATACCTGCCAGTCTGCATCATCAGTCTATAGCTGATAACATCACAAAGGAAGGCAAAGTTGGGGCTAAAACACAAAGATATGAAGGGACAATGAAAACAGTGTGAAGCAAGGGAGCATGTGTGCACCACACTATATAACAGTTATGACAACTGAAGCATCACACATGATGTATCTCAAACCCTACAGCCTGTTTAACATATGATACCAACTGTCTTATACTGTTAGCAGTCTGTCTTTTCATAGTGTAGAGAGGTCAAGCACAGTAGTGAGGGGGTAGCAGAATAATGTGGCTAAAGGCAAAAACTCATCAGTTTTTGCAATAAGAAGTGAATTGTAATTTACTATCAGTTCCCATTGGTGCTCAAAACTAACCATGAAAAAAGAAGGAATGTACTCACCATAACATTCCATATGAGTTGTCCATCTCACCTTCATTCTTTACTGATGGGGTTCAGAATCAATCCTCAGTTCCGGTTTGGCCGCTTTCAAAAGCTGGAGGTCTCCAACTAGATTGTGGCTTACTCCCTAGCCCATGATGCTCTGTGGAATTCCCTAGATCTTGTTTGCTGGTATAGTAAATATTGTATATAAAGAATGACTTTTTATCTATCGCAAAGTACCAAGAAGAGGGTCAGAGAGTAATAGATGCCAAATAATAATCCTTTGATCGTCCTGGAGTCAAAAGCTGGGGGCAGGAGGGTGGGACATAAGAATGAAGGCGAGATGGAAAAGTCACATGCAATGTTATGGTGAGTACATAACTTCTTTATGTGATGTTGTCATATCCCTCCTTCATTCCTTACTGATGGGACAGTGTCCCTAGCACACCATTTTTCTTGGGTGGCTCAAGAGAGAACATTCTTCAGAACCATGGACCCAAAGGATGCCTCATCCCTGAAGGCCAAATCAACTTTGTAATGAGTGACAAAGGCATGAGGTGTTGACCATGTTGCTGCAGCACAGATCGTATCAATTGGCAGTTTTGCATGAAAGGCTGAAGAGTTAGAAACAGCTCTAGTAGAATGAGCAATTATTTTGCCTGGAAGTTGTTTGTTTACAGAATGGTAGGTGAACATGATGCAAGCTGACAACCATCTGGATATAGTAGATTTTGCTACTGGAACCCTTTTTTTACAGTCTGAAAAATGATGCAAATAATTGGTCAGCCTTTCTAGGTTCCTTTGTTCTGTGCAAGTAGAAACGTAATTGTCTGTGTACATCCAGTAGATGTAACATATATTCTGTCTTATTACCATAATTGGGGAAGAAAACTGGTAAGTCTATAGGTTTAGGTTTGATTCAGAGCATACCTTTGGTAGAAAGGATGGGTTTATACAGAGACAGACTCTGTCCTTATGGAACAGACTATAGGGGGGTTTGATAGATAATACTTGCAGTTCTGAAACACATCTGGCTGAGGTGATCACTACTAAAAGAGCTGTTTTCCATGTTAAAAACCTCACATGATGAAGCTGGCTCAAAGGGGGAAAAGATTATGCAAAATATAACAAAATTTAGATTCCGTGGAGGTAGAGGTGGTTTATTGGGTGGTTTTAACAGATTTGCACCTCTCAAGAAGACTCTACAAAGTCTGTGGGACATGATATTTGGACCTCCGTCTCCAACACGGAAATAAGAAATTGCGGCTAGTTGCACTTGAATGGTAGCTGCAGCTGCCCCTTCCTGAAAAAGCTTCACTAAAAATTCCAAAATGGAAGGTAAGGGTCCAGAAAAAGGGTCACGATTATTTTCTGAACCCCAGGAAAAAAATCTTTTCCATTTGCTGAGGTACAATCTTCTCATAGAAGCTTTGTGAGAAGAAATCAAGATATGTTTTACTGAAGGGAAAAGGTCTGGAAGCCTGGCTATGGTTGGAATCGGCAGTCATGCTGTTAACCTGAGGGTTTGCAGAGATGCATGGAGCGTACCTGAAGGGTGTGTCAGAAGATCTGGAACTGGACGCAAAATCCAGGGCTCCTTCTTAATATGAGGCCAGAAAAAGGGGAACCAGATTTGACAAGGCCAGTAAGGGGCAAGAAGTATTAAGGTGCTTCCCAATGAAGTGGCTTTCTATAAAACTTTTGGTATCAAGGGAAGGGGAGGAAAAGCATATATGAGACCCGAGGGCCAATCGTGTACAAGTGCATCCTTGGGGACTTCACCGGGGGGGGGGTTAGGGCAAAGTAGCTGTGGATTTGGCGTTCATGGACGTGGCAAAAATGTTGCAGGAAGGCTGGCCCCATTTCTGGAAAATCATTTCTGCTATGTCTTGTTTCAGGAACCACTCATGGGAAATTAGAATTGCCCTGCTGAGATTATCTGCTATCACAGTGGATTTACCTGGGATGAGCATTGCTATCAGATAAAGTTGGGAAGAGGTTGCCCACTGCCATATTCTCAGTGCCTCTTGACAAAGGGGATAAGATCTGGTTCCTCCTTGTTTGTTTATATGCCATACAACTGACATGTTGTCTGTCTGGATAGCAACTGGTCCTATCAGAAGACATTCCTGGAATGCTTGGAACGCAAGAAGCACTGCTCTCATCTCTAGGACATTGCTGTTCAAGTGGGCCTCATAATCCTGCCAAGTGTCTTGGATTGTCTTTCCCTGATAATGCCCCCCTCCCTATCTGGGAAGCATCTGTGGTCACTGTGGTTAATGATTGTGGAAGAACAAAGGGTTGACCTAAGGTCACTTGATTGGAGTGTAGCCACCACTGGAGGTTTTTTTTGCAAGATTCTGTTAATATGATGTGATGTGACATTGGTAGTTCCTGTATGGACCACTGAGTGAACAGTAGCCACTCTAAGATTCTCATGTGCAGCCATGCTAATGGAATTACATTTATCACTGTTGCCATGGTGCTCAGTACCTTTAGAACTGTCCTTGCTGGAACTGTCCTTTTCAGAAAAAGTAGTGAGACCTGAAGCCACAAGGTTTGAACTCTTTCTGGGACAACTTTACCATCATTATTGTAGTATCTAGATCTGCACCTATAAAAACGATATGTTGAGATGGCAATAAGGCAGATTTTTCATAGTTTATTGTGATCCGCAATGGGAGCAAAGCATAAGGGTGGTGTCTCATGCTACTAATAGTAGATGCTTGGTGGTGGCAATTAGGAGCCAGTCATCTAGATACGGAAACAATTGGAATCCTAGATGCCTCAGGTGAGCCATAACTACTGCCATACATTCGGTGAACACTCTGGGGCTGTAGTGAGACCTAAGGGCAGAGCTAGAAATTGGTAATGATTGGCTCCCAGCCAAAAGCGTAAATGACTCCTGGATGGCCTGTCCATTTGTATGTGGTAGTACGCATCCTGGAGGTCTATAGAGCACATCCATTTGTCTTTTTCCCATAAAAGGAAGTATCGACTGCAGTGTTACCATCTGGAACTTTGTCTTTGTAACACATTTGTTCAACCTGCTGAGGTCCAGTATGCATCTCCAGTCCCTTGTTTTCTTTGAAACTAAAAAAAATCTTGAGTAAGTTCCAGATCCTATCTGGTTTGCGGGGACTGGTTGGATGACTCTTTTATTCTAGCAACTTCTGTATTTCTATTGTTGTTTGTTTCCTGTGACTAGGTGGAACATCTGGAATGTGTTTGATACGTGGGTTGGAAGGCAGAAGAGTATATAGTAGCCTCTGGATATAATGCTTTGTACCCATTTGTCTTTTGTTATTCTTAGCCAAGCATTTGGGTACAAGGAAAAGCGACCCCTAACTGCCTTCAGAGATGCACAGACGGGCCTCCTTTCAGGAGCGCTGTAAGGGCTTACCAAATAAGGATTCTCTGTTGCCCTGGTTTTGCAGACCCCCTCTGCCATGTGGTCGGCATCTTCCATTATTGATCCCCCCTCTGTGCCTAGGGGAAGGTTCACCACGTGTGTCTGGGAAAAAACTCGGGGGTTTTTGGAACCAGATCTTTCCTTCCTTTTTACCTTTGGGATAAGGTCTAGAAGGTATGGAGAAATGGATTCCAACATCAGAGAGAGTTTTCTCTTCCTGTTCATACCTAGTAAGTGTGTCTTTGAGTTTGGGCCCAAACAAGGACAAGCCATCAAAAGGGGCATTAACAAAAGAAGACTTAAAAGGTTAAGCAAAGTTACACAAGTGCATCCAGGAATGTCTCCTAAGGGAAATTCCTGAACCCGCTGCCCTACTCGGTCCATCAGCTGCATAAGCAATGAGCCTCATGGATGTGTTTACTAGTGAATTTAAGGTAGAGACCTGGGAGGACACTTTGTCTGACGGCCCCACAGCTACTGAACCTTGTAGAGTATCTCCCACGTCCTTTAGGAGATCTCCCTGCAGCCTGATAAAATGTGTAAGATAATTCAGAGACCTAAGGGTAAAGGTCGCTGAAGAAAATATATGCTTTCGGTATCTGTTCATCGTCTGTGACTCCTTATTTGGAGGATGGACAGAAGAGGATGTCTCTGACAATTCCTTCTTGGTGGCTGCCACCACCACCATTGCATCTACTGGGACACCTGTTGTTAGGAAGGTTTTATCTATGGGGGCTATTATAAACATATTTGGCCTTCAGAAAACAGGCTTCTAGGAATCCATTGACTCCCATGGCTTTTGACAAACCAATTGCATAAGTTCATCGAAAGGTGGAGACATCCAAGTGGTGGAAGTTTGAGACCCAAAAGCCTTCAGGTATACAGACTCCTCATCAGAAGGGTTGATGGGCTTCCAGCCACCTCTCTGCTTAAGAATCTCCAAGATATCTGCAAAGGAGACATCCTCAGAGGGTGACCATGGGGACCCTTCTGAATCATCGAGGTCTGTGTCAGATGTGATTGACTCATCCGGGGAGTCCAAATGCTTCCTCTTGCATAGTCTCTTCTTAGTGACCTCTTCAGAAGGGCATTCTGGAGAGGTTTAGGAAGAGATAAGTTCACCCAATGGGGCATCCTGAGGCTTAGGGTCTCCTCATCTGTGTGGAATCAGCTATGCAGAGATGGACACCGGTGTGTTTGGGGGAGAAATGACTGGACCTGAGAGTGGGGCTGCCCGTGGTGACAGCACTTTCCTCATCACTTCAAAAGCCTTTTGTCCATGACCCAAGGAATCTCCCGGTTCCAAAGAACTAGGTTACCCTGGCACCAAGGGGGTTGGCTCCAAAGCTGATGTAGGCGCTGAGCTCACCTGTGCCAAAGCTCCAAGAGGCAAGTTTGGATCTGACAGCTGTCAGATCTGCCTGTCCTCCACAGACCTGACCTGGGATCATCAGCTCCTAGACTCCCTGAGCTCAGATGGCACCAATGAAGTTGGAGCAGAGGTCAGGGCCATAGATCCTGAAGCAGGTCTTGGCACTGATGGTTCCACTACAATCAGCTCTATGCATTCTGGCTCTAAAGCCCAGAGGTGGGTTGGAGGAGGAAATGATAGTGGTGGGACAGGTCTACTCGGCTCCGAAACCTTCTGGGTCAGATCCGATAATAATTAGGCTTGCGCCAATGTAGTCAAAAGCCTCCACACTACACAATCCACATCATCTTCTGTCAAACTTCTGGGAGATCAAGAGGACGGGGAGGAGACATAGATTTCTGTAAAATTGGTAACCACAAAGTTGGAGACACAGGTTCCAAAACAGAGGACTGGCTCTGAGTATGCAACACCAACAGATCCGAAACAGATGGAGCAGAGGTAGATGGTTTCTTGGGTCAGAAAACCTTCAGATCCGATGACATTTTGGAAACTTTTTGTGAAGGTCCAGATTGGTCTGAAGATGATGAAGATCTTTTTGTTGACTTACCAGATCTAGAAGGAGGGGAAGAGATTTTCTTTGAAGTACTCTGACATTATTCTAAGGATTCTGAAAAATAAGTCTTTAGTATGCTTCTTAGAATAAGCTTACTTTTTCTTACAAGGAGAACCCTTGCACTGAAAGAGTGGCATATAGAGCATGACTCTTGTAAGTGTACTGCTCCAAGGCAGTACACACACTCCGAATGGCTATCTGTCAAAGACACTTTTTGGGAACATTTTGATCATTTCTTGAACCCAGAGGGTTTAGACTCCTTCAACTGTTTAGCCCTAGTAAATCAACTAAGCAACACCAAACAACCTATACTATATAAGTATATATATATATATATATATATATATATATATATATATATATATATATATATATATATATATATATATATATATATATATATTTATTTATTTATATACATATACATATAATTTTTTTAAACAGCACACAAGAAAAAAACAGGTGGGGAAAGCCCTCTAACTTAAATGGGCTAGAAACCACTCTCTAAGTTAAATGAGCTGATTAGAGAGAAAAAAGGGTTACGTTGTGTGTGTGTGTGTGTGTGTGTGTGTGTGTGTGTGTGTGTGTGTGTGTGTGTGTGTGTGTGTGTGTGTGTATGTGTGTGTGTGTATATATATATATATATATATATATATATATATATATATATATATATATATATATAAATAAATAAACTGAACAGCACAAAAAACACACGCCAAAAAGGATGCAAGAAAATATCTAAGGTTTGGCAGTATACAAGAAGCAAACCTTACAAACTACACGCTAACCAACAAAAGTTTCAACTACTAAACACACTTGATGGCTGTAGAAGCACAGGCCAAGTAAAAAAGGAGGAGTCGCTCTCTAATTTAAATGAGCTGAACTCTAATAAAACACACACACTACAATATTACTCTATGAATAATTCTAATAATACTAACAATAATGTAAAAATATGAATCACACAGAGAGGAAATGGGATAGGGGTGGACTGTAGGCCTTAAAACAAAAAATAACGGCCCCAGAGATCAACAGTAAGCAGTGGACACAGTCTAGACTATAAACAACTTTGCTAAAGCACTAATAAAGCAATCGCGCACAAGTTTAAGAAGAAAACAAGTTAAATATTTATATATCTGAAGAAAAAAGGATCAAACTTAGCCAGACTCAGTTGAGGAAATGACTGATCTGTTTAGCTGCAAACGAGATCTGAGGAATTCAACAGAGCATCATGGGATAGGGAGTAAGCCATGAGCTAATTGGGGACCTCGAGCTTTTGAAAGCGGCTGAGTCGGAATGGATGATCGGTTCTGAACCCCATCAGTAAAGAATGAAGGCGAGATAGGACAACATCACATCAAATATTATGGACAAAGACTGATGAGACAGAAGTCAGGAAGGAGAGATAGGTAGGAAGAGAAAGGGAAAGAGAGAGAAAAAAAGCGTTTTGATTGTAGGCCATTTCTGGCATCTTTGTGGTATATTATTCTTAGGTATGCCATCACAATAATTCTGTTATGCTGTATACAGGAAAGTGCTTCAAACGGAACAAACAGGGGTAGGATACTATTACATTTATTAAGACATTAGTTGGTTAATTGTTGATTAATAACATATTGAGCCACCAATTCCACACATAATATTAATATGAAAAAACATTAAATAATGTTTAACATACTTCTGGATGTAAACCCTTGACACTATGCAATATCATACGTACATAAATACATACATACATACATACATACAAAGATTGCAAACATAGGCATTAATGCCCTTCTAACCTGCTAATATACCGATACATTTGTTCCCATAATAAGTATCCAAGGTGTTCTTAAAAATATCTAAACTAGTGCTTGCTTTTATATAATTTGGTAGTCTGTTCCATCCATTAGCTGCTATCTCAGAGAACCAAATAGTATACTTCTCATTCCAGTAGGGTCTTCTACACAGGTCATCTGATGATTCTCTATTCTATTATGATAACCCCAAGCATTCACAGAAGTAGTTGTCTCTAATTGCCCTACATACCTGAATAAGGTGTCATCTTAAGTGCCTGTATGCAACACTGTACAAGTTGAGATAATTTAGTCTTTCATAATAACTTAAATTTTCATATCCATGGATGTACTTGGTGTATTTCTACTGCTCTCTTTCCAGTTTACTCATGCATGTTTTCTTATAAGGTTTCCATATTGTTATTCCATACTCAAGTTTAGGCCTGATGTAAATAACAAACAATGACGTCATCATTTCTGATTTTCTAGACTTTATAAATCTTTTTATAAACCTATAGTTCTATAACTATAATTTACCAATCGGTTGATACGCTTAGAAAAACTTACAAAAGCTGGATCTACCCATATACCCAATTCCTTAAATGAATCTATAATTTCAATCACTGTGTGCTGTATTAAATATTCACATTTCAGTTTATATCTCCCAAATCTCATATGCTTAGTTTTTGATATGTTTATCAGCATATTATTCTCCTGTGCCAAAATGTTCAATTTAGTCAACTTCTTTTGCAGACATGCCCTATCTAGAACACAATCAGTATGCCCAATGTGAAGTCATCTGCATACATTCTCTAGAATACCACAGATGAAAAAAGATAGATCTGAAAGATACAATCTAAACAAGTATGGGTCTAGGACAGAGCCCTGTGGCAATTTCACCTGTCCAGTTTCTGTATGATACTTGCCATGTCCTATTTGCAAGCCACGCAGTTATCCGTCTTATCATGAGTACACCAATACCTAGTTGTTATAATATATTGATCAGTGTTTTGTGTATGACCCTTTCATATGCTGAAGTTAAATCTATACAAATTACATCACAGTATCATTTTTCATTTATAGCTATTATATTGTTATAGAACTTTATATAACAGGTGACAATAGATCTATTTTCAACACATGCGTGATGATATATGCTGATATATGGTTTCAAGTATCACGGTTGGAGATGGATACAAAAAGATGGGGAACACCATGATTAGGGAGAGGTAGGGAACATCTTAGGTGCATTCATATTCAGCATTAGTACAGTGAGAATCTAGTCCCCAAACTCAGAACTGTTATCACTGTCTCCTATCGCAGACACCTGGGGCAGGGCTGGACAGGGTAGCGACTTGGCTATTCAATGCAGGACTTTCTTTGTTCTTCTGATCTGGGTACTGAGGCCCCTCTCCATTATGTCTTCCATCATCACTATCAGCTCTTGATGTGTGATATAATCACCACCTCCACTAGCACTACTCCCAGTGGATAACTGTGCACCAGCCCCTGGGGCAGAAGTTCCCAATGTGGAACAAAAGAACTTAATGAGGAATTTATTGTTTTATTAAAGTAATTTTTAACAGTTGAACTGGTGGTGACATTTGTACTAGTCAAGCTTTGTGTTAATAGTTTGTTATTTTGCTTGTCAAAGGGTCCTTTTAGTTTATTAGTTTGATACAATTATGTATTCCCGTAAAACATTGACTTATGTTATTTTAGTAGCATATGTTGAGGAAGGGGTCATTCATACTTCACATTGCATACTTTCCTGTGCAGCTAATATTGATTGTTACATTAGTTATATTTTATCCCAATAAATATTGGTAACATCACATATATGCAATTGCAATTTAAATTAAATGCAATTCGTCTCATGCTTAACAAATTTCACATAGAGTACAGTTAATGTATTTAACATTCATTACACAGAACTGTGTTGCAATTTTCAGTTTGCAACTTGTCAGTTGTACTTCGTGTTAATTTACCAAGAAGTCACTGACAATACTTTATTCTTACTATGTCAGTAAAACAGTCTGTAATTGAACCATGCATTACTTCTGCTATTAATCAGGCCTTAGTGCATTAACATTCTGAGCCAAAGAGAAAATGACATAATAGGTGTATTTCCACACATAGTATTGGCTAGATGGCTGACTGACGCACACCTTCACCAGTCTTGTTTGTACAATCACCAGCTAAGGCTTTGCGCATGCCAGATAAAATTTTGAGTTTTTGACTTGTAAAGTAAACTGTTCTTCACTAATACTCACCACTAACAGTCAAATATGTGCAATGCCAAGCTTTGTGCAAAGAATAGAGCCAAATAAATAAATAAAGCACTAGCACAAAAGCATTGCGCTGATTTATCCAAGGGGTAGCTTTCTACAAGTGAAATGCTGACAGTAAGAATCACTAATTTCAGTAGCGTATCAAGATTTGAACCCAGCAGCTATGGCCTTACCCTAAAACATTGACTATTTTAACGGTGTTTGCTGCAAGATAAATTGCATTTGTTTTACACCTCATTATGCATTCAAATCATAAACATTTTTGTGGAAGGGGCCATAGAGGAGCTTGAATAAGGTCATGCTGTACACATCATGTACATGTAAAATGTACACCTGTGTTAATGAAATGTATCACTGCCTTAAATAATTGTTCAGATGTATTTACAAATGTTTTAAGAATTCATATTTCCAAATTCATTACGTTGCTGATTTTACTTACTCTGAATTTAGGCCTTGTCATATTTGTTATATCATGCTCATAAAAATGTCAATACTAAAAAGATTGCAGGTGATAAAGATCAAAGTTATCTTATTTCTCATCTATTATACACACTTCTGTTATTATAATCCGAACAATGGAAATTGAAATTCTACTTCAGGTTCAAGTACACAAAAAATATTTAACTGTGAATACTAACTTAAAAAATATAACAAAATCTGGATTCAAATATTATATTAGTTGTACTGTTACTCAGAACTTATTGCATTAATACACTGAGCCACAGCGAAAGTTATATGAGAGGTATATTTTCTATAGTCAGTACTGTCTAGAGTGTTGTCTGAAGAGCAATGGCACCAGTCTCATCTGTGCTACTGATGGCATGCTAAAATAAATTTTTGAGTTTTTGCCTTTGGAAGTTAACCATTGTTCAGCAATAGTCACGACAAATGCACAAGGTTAACTGTCACTCAAAGAATGAAGCAAACAAAAAAAATAGAATGTGTTTGAAGATTTCTCCACTCTGTTGTCTTATACCATTGCATTGCTGACATTAAGGAGCCCTAATTTCACTCAAACAGCAACCCCTCTAGAACTCAACCATGAAACCATGGCATTGCCATGGAACATTGACAAGATCAACAGTGTTTGCCAGATCAACATTGGGAATATGAGGTACAGAAAGTGCAGCACATATACTCAGCTTGTAATTCTAATATTTTACATTTAGCTAGCAATACACCCATGTTGTCAAACTTGTCCTTTGTCCTTTCACAGCAGAAGTCTTCCCATATGAGACATTTGCACAAGTTATACTACTGAAGCATGTCACAGTACAAATAACTGTCTGCAACACATAAGTGTATTACTCGTTTTCTTTTGTGGTCATTACTTACTTTTGATGCATTTGAAACATGATTGCATATAATTTGCAATTATTTAGAAGTTTTTTTTGTTTGTATGTTTAAGTTCTATATACTTGTAGGTGGATACATTTTTGAGTATTTTGGAAATAGGAGAGAGTATGGCTATAGGACAAAAGTTTGTCAGTTCAGTGGCGTCCCCTCCTTTGTGGATGGGGATAATATAGGACTTTTTCCAGATGTTATGTACTATCTGTTCTGATATAGATCAATTAATCAGGATGCTGACTGGGTAAGCTATGGAATCTGCTGCTAATTTTGGGAATGAGGGTGTGAGGTTATCTGTGGAGATAGAGCATTGTTTACATTTCTGCAGTAATCTTTTTAAGAGACTTATGGGTATAGGTTGTAGACAAAAAGTGGTGTGATTGTTGGAAAGGGTTTTGGTGCCTTGAATGTGAGGAGGGTGTGGGCTGGAACAGAGAGCATTAGTGGTTGTTGAAGGGAAGGAGATGTTGATGTTGGGTGTTTTGGCAATCAGGTCACCTATGGATTTTATGAAGTGATTGTTAAACTCTTCAACAATTTGTGAGGGAGGGGTATTGAGTGAATTATTGGGGTCTTTTCTACTGCTTGGGTGCAATAAGGTTGAGATTGAGGTCCAGAACTTTTTTTGATTAGTTATATGTTCCTGCTGTAGGTTAGTAAAGTACAACTGTTTTTTTTTTTTTTTGTTTGCATAGTACTTTCAATTGTATTAAATCTAGTTGCTTCTATTTGTCCAATCAGGTTAATCTACTTGATGTAAGCCAACCAGGTCTAAGGAGCTTCTATCATACTAGGGAAGACTGATTGGATTCCCAGCGTGCTTTAACCTAAATACTGCTGTATAACTCTTAAGACTTACTGCATTTGTGTTCCTTTGGAGGACTGTCTTATACTGCCTGTCAAGGTATGTTATGCTATTTAAAATTACTGCTAACAGTATGATTTTAGTGGGTTTTCCTACCAACAGATTGATATATGCACTTTGCACAGTTGTCTTTGCTATTCCAATGATCCTGTACTTCTCTTTCATAGGTTTCTGGAAACATTTATTTGAGGATGTTAACACATTTTGACTTGATCTGTTTATGTATGTTAAAGAGACATATTTAATATTTTTGATGATAAGGGTATTGTATATATCTTAAATTTTTTTCCATTATGAAGGTTGTGTTATTGCCATTGTAGTTGTTGGTGGGGGTGGAGGTTATTGTAGAAGGTCTTGCTCTTTTTACAGAAATAAGATTTCTCTACAATTTGTAATGCTCTTTTGTAACCAAGATTTATCAGTTGTTATTATAAAAATCAATGAGTTGTATTACATGCAAAAATTTCTGTTCTGGCCACATTTCCTGAGAATTGCTGACACTTGTCTGATTTGAGAAGCTTTATTTTATGTTAAAGTATCATTGTGCAAACTGTTTCATTACTAATCCTCTTCTATATTCCAGACATTTATGAAGTTATATTATTGGCAGGGGTAGGAGTAGGGAGAGTTTACAAGTATTTGTTTGATGCCCATATTCATGTATGATCATTAGTAACAATTTTTAATGATGGCACCTGCATAATTATTTGTTTTCTGCCCAGTATAGATTAGCTTGTAACAACATCACCCTTGCTAATTTGTCTGATACCAAAAAGATTTGCCTGCCCTGGAAATCCAAATAAAGGGTGAAGCCAAAATGTTAAAAATTACTCCTTTATTCAAAGCGAGTAGATAATAGTAACAGCTGGTGTAGTCCCAAGCACAAAATAACGCCACAGCAATGGTTTTTTGATTTCTAAAGAAGACTTGTATGTACTGAGTCGAAAACGTATGCATTGCTGTGGCGTTATTTTGTGCTTGGGACTACACCAGCTGTTACTATTATCTACTCGCTTTGAATAAAGGAGTAATTTTTAACATTTTGGCTTCACCCTTTATTTGGATTTCCAGGGCAGGCAAATCTTTTTGGTTTTGGTCTTTGTCAAGCTTGCCCATCATCGCTACTTAATTTGTCTGATAGCAATTTTTTTTTTATTACATGGATATGGCACCTAAACTGGCTGTGCTACATAAACCTGCATTTCCAGGAAGTGTCCATGCCCTTCGTCTACACAGCATATGATTCTTATCAAAAAAAGTTAGCTGTCAAGCCCTTCCATGTCTGGAGGCAGGTGCTCGATAATGTGCATGCCGTGGGTGGCCCTGGTTGTCAGTAAAATGTTATCAGATATTATGCCAGTGACGTGAGTAAAATGCAGACACTAAAGCAAGGGTTGTTGCCAGGGAACAGAGAATTACTGGGGGATGAACCTACTATCAAATTACCACTTACTTTGACAGAGGAGTTCATGTCAATTATTGTTACCTAACAGCAAGAGGTTCCCTGGTTTGATTCTCGGCTGGGGTGCCTTCTCTGCAGAGTCTGCATGTCCTCCCTGTGTTCATATGGGTTTCCTCCAGGTGCTCTGGTTTCGTCTTACATTCCAAAAACATGGAGAAGGTGAATTGGACACTGTAAATTGGTCATAGTTGTGAGTGTGTGCGTGTGTGTGTGTGTGTGTGTGTGTGTGTGTGTGTGTGTGTGTGTGTGTGTGTGTGTGTGTGTGTGTGTGTGTTTGGTGTGGCAGAATTACCTGGGCAGGGCTAGTCACCTGATGTTTTAAATGTTGGCTCTAGATGCTTTTCACTGTTGAAGTGACACCCTGACCCCAAGTAGAAAAATCACAAAAGGGGTTGTGAACAGATGTATGCATGTGCATATATATATATATATATATATATATATATATATATATATATATATATATATATATATATATATATCCAGATATACATATTTATACACACACACACACACACACACACACACACACACACACACACACACACACACACACACACACGGGTCTAGGACTAATGCTTGACGATGTGTTTCCATGAACTGGAAACGGCTGAGCCCAGTTTCACAAAAGTGCTTTTTCACCAAAAAAAGCACTTTCGTGAAACTGTACTTTAAAAAAAAAAAAAATGAGGAAATGGGTGTTGCTGAGATCATGGCACAGTGGGGATAAGGGAGTATTCCCTTTTCCCCACTGTAGTGCGATCTTGAATTGAGAATATAAAAAGTAGGGGATGGGGGGTGGAGAGGGGCTTGCCCCCCTGTGTAAACAAGATTACAGTTTTGTTTTTTTTTTAATGTTGTTAGGTTATTTTTACTTGAGTTTCGCGAAAGTGATTTTCGCTGAAAATGCACTTTCACGAAACTGTGCTCAGCCGTTTCTGATTTATGGAAACGTGTCGTAGAGTATTATTCTTAGATCTATACGCACACATATATATATATTAGAGTTATAAAAGTTAAGTTTAAGTGGCCATCTTCTGTTTAATGCTTATCATACCTCTATCAGCCTGGTCTTGAAGGTCCAAAACCACATGCACATGGTAGGGACATACATTATCAGTTTTTCTTTGTTTAAATATTAATTTTTAAATTTACCTTAGTGAAATGTTTACTTAGACTTGTAGCTATTATTGCTCTGTTCCGGTTTAGGTAGCATATTTCTGATCATTTGTTCTTGTGTTTCTCCTTTTTTCCTGTTTTATTTGTATAATCACAGTTAGCCTACTACCAGCAGTGTGGAGTTCCGTTCACTTGATGTTGGAGTCTCAGTAAATTGTGACAATTATGTAAATGAAAGGGAAATGAAAGGGAGGTACAGTCTGGAGTTGCAGAAGGCAAGTCCGGCATGGAGGATGTGGCTCCCACATCCACTCCCCAGAGTTTGGACACAATACACCTATGCATACCTATGAAATGGAACCATCTGAGATTGGACAGGTTGAGTGGAGCATGATTGATCAGGGTAGTGTCATTACCCCAGTTTCAGAGTTAGTGGAATCTCCTGCTAGCCAGAGGGTAGAGTATCACACTAGGGTGGCATTAGATTTATTCAGAGGAGGCATGCTTTCTGTCTTCCCCTAATGTATGTGTGTCAGTAGGTGTCACCTAACATATGTGTAGGGCCAACATGGAGTCACAGGCAAGTTCTATCAGAGCCCTGAAGGAAATACTTACAGTACTGCATCTCGTACATTCTGACATATGCAACTGCAAGAACCATGTGTGAGTCCTTGTACAGATGAATGACACACTATCATGCTGTGGTGGTTATGGAATGTTTGCTGAAGGAGGAGCAGCATCCATGTGCCCAGAGAGCTACTAGTTCATCAGATGTTAGCTGATGTGGCTGTGACTGCACTCCCATAGTGGTGCTACCTCCACTGCTTTGTCAATGACTGAGGTCTCCAGATCTATATGTGGTAGACCATGGGGTCATGGTTATGGACATAGTAGTGATGAAATCTCATCAAGTAGACATCTTTTACATGCAGAAAGCAGCACAACTTCTAGCTAGGGTCATGGAACTAGAAGTGTAATACCTGGCAGCGACAGTTTATGTGGTCAGCAGTAACAGCATCGGCAGCAGTGAACTGAATTCTCTACCACATACAGCTAACACCTCTCCAGGATGCCAGTGACTAGTACTAGCACAAATGCTTTGGCTGTGTTCCTGCAACCCACACACAATACAAGTCAAGTTGCCCATGCAACCTGAAACACACACGCACGCGCGCACACACACACACACACACACACACACACACACACACACACACACACACACACACACACACCTTTAATATTCACATTCTTTACATCTTATGTGAATGGTCCTGACAGTACATACATGCTGTTAACCTTATTTCTGTCACACACACACACACACACACACACACACACACACACACACACACACACACACACACACACGCACACACACGCACACACACGCACACACACACACACACACACACACACACACACACACACACACACACACACACACACACACACACACGGGTCTAGGACTAATGCTTGACGATGTGTTTCTATGAACTGGAAACGGCTGAGCCCAGTTTCACAAAAGTGCTTTTTCACCAAAAAAAGCACTTTCGTGAAACTGTACTTTAAAAAAAAAAAATGAGGAAATGGGTGTTGCTGAGATCATGGCACAGTGGGGATAAGGGAGTATTCCCTTTTCCCCACTGTAGTACGATCTTGAATTCAGAATATAAAAAGTAGGGGGGTGGGGGGGGTGGAGAGCAGCTTGCCCCCTGTCTAAACATAATTACAGTTTTGTTTTTTTTTTAATGTTGTTAGGTTTTTTTTTACTTGAGTTTCGCGAAAGTGCTTTTTCGGTGAAAATGCACTTTCACGAAACTGTGCTCAGCCGTTTCTGATTTGTGGAAATGTGTCGTAGAGTATTATTCCTAGATCCATACACACATATATATATTAGAGTTATAAAAGTTAAGTTTAAGTGGCCATCTTCTGTTTAATGCTTATCATACCTCTATCAGCCTGGCCTTGAAGGTCCAAAACTACATGCACATGGTAGGGACATACCTTATCAGTTTTTATTTGTTTATATATTAATTTTTAAATTTACCTTAGTGAAATGTTTACTTAGACTTGCAGCTATTATTGTTCTGTTCCGGTTAAGGTAGCATATTTCTGATCATTTGTTTTTGTGTTTCTCCTTTTTTCCTGTTTTATTTGTATAATCACAGTTAGCCTACTACCAGCAGTGTGGAGTTCCTTTCACTTGATGTTGGAGTCTCAGTAAATTGTGACAATTATGTAAATGAAAGGGAAATGAAAGGGAGGTACAGTCTGGAGTTGCAGAAGGCAAGTCCGGCATGGAGGATGTGGCTCCCACATCCACTCCCCAGAGTTTGGACACAATACACCTATGCATACCTATGAAATGGAACCATCTGAGATTGGACAGGTTGAGTGGAGCATGATTGATCAGGGTAGTGTCATTACCCCAGTTTCAGAGTTAGTGGAATCTCCTGCTAGCCAGAGGGTAGAGTATCACACTAGGGTGGCATTAGATTTATTCAGAGGAGGCATGCTTTCTGTCTTCCCCTAATGTATGTGTGTCAGTAGGTGTCACCTAACATATGTGTAGGGCCAACATGGAGTCACAGGCAAGTTCTATCAGAGCCCTGAAGGAAATACTTACAGTACTGCATCTCGTACATTCTGACATATGCAACTGCAAGAACCATGTGTGAGTCCTTGTACAGATGAATGACACACTATCATGCTGTGGTGGTTATGGAATGTTTGCTGAAGGAGGAGCAGCATCCATGTGCCCAGAGACCTACTAGTTCATCAGATGTTAGCTGATGTGGCTGTGATCGCACTCCCATAGTGGTGCTATCTCCACTGCTTTGTCAATGACTGAGGTCTCCAGATCTATATGTGGTAGACCATGGGGTCATGGTTATGGACATAGTAGTGATGAAATCTCATCAAGTAGACATCTTTTACATTCAGACAGCAGCACAACTTCTAGCTAGGGTCATGGAACTAGAAGTGTAATATCTGGCAGCAACAGTTTATGTGGTCAGCAGTAACAGCATCGGCAGCAGTGAACTGAATTCTCTACCACGTACAGCTAACACCTCTCCAGGATGCCAGTGACTAGTACTAGCACAAATGCTTTGGCTGTGTTCCTGCAACCCACACACAATACAAGTCAAGTTGCCCATGCAACCGGAAACACACACGCACGCGCGCACACACACACACACACACACACACAAACACACACACACACACACACACACACATACACACACACACACACACACACACACACACACACACACACACACACACACACACACACACACACACACACACACACACACTCACACACACACACCTTTAATATTCACATTCTTTACATCTCATGCGAATGGTCCTGACAGTACATACATGCTGTTAACCTTATTTCTCACACTCACACACACACACACACACACACACACACACACACACACACACACACACACACACACACACACACACACCTTTCTTTTGTATCAGACTTGCCCTTCTGTAACACCCCCCGTACCCAGTGAAAGTGAGGACAACTGTACCATGCTGTTTGCCCAAATATTCTTGACTTTGGGTTGCCTATGTCTGATCCATACAGAGGATAACTAATACATGCTTACTCATATGGCAGATTTCATCACGGAGTATGTACTGAAGTTCATTTTGTTATTTTATTTGTTACACTTCTTAATGTTGTAATGGTAGTAGCAGAAGTAGTACAGTGCTATTAATGATTTCATGCTTGCTCAGGGCCTTGTGCAGATGATGCTGAGATTGACCTGTTCACTGTTTGGTTGTCTGATGGGTGACTTTTATATCTGCTCTGCGGTACTGAGCAGGCTAAGCATATGTTAAATAACAAAAATTCACTTTTGTCATAACAAAGACATTTGTCCTTTTATTACTGTCCTTTTCTGTTTGAGTGGAGCAAACACACTAGTGACGTGGCAAGTAAATCTTTCATGTCACCATTTCCTCTAGATTCATTTTCAGTGAAATCTATTATAAATACCAATTGAAATAGATTTTTGAGCTATTAAAATCTAAGCTTGTTGAGATTTCTAAAATAGTAATTAGTTGAGGTAAAAATTTTAACTATTACATATAACATGCCACATGGTATGAAGTAGGAAGTTCCTGCTCATCCTGAAGGTATATATTTGATACCACCAACACCATAATCCATAGTTATGAACATACCATCTCTTGTCCAAGAAAATGTGATTGTAAAACAAAAGCAGTAGTCTATGTTGCATTATGTTCATCATGTAATTCCTATTATAGGTTTATAGGTTCATAGGTTGGTACTAGGCTATCAGCCCTAGGGCCTATACAAGCCTAGCCATAACAATTCCCTGGCTATTTCTTCCCACATTATTTACTTTCCTGGACCCCTGTCTAGCAGGGCGACTGACGTGATCCCTGGGGTGAATTTCCTTTCTCCCATCCAATCGTCAAAGTTCCTCTTGAAGAGGTCCAAAGAGGCACTCTGCTTGACATGTATGGGCAATCTATTCCAGAGTCTGGGGAGTCTCTGGGTTAGGAACCTATCCCTCCAACATGTTTTGTTTATTGTGATGACAAGGTTTAGATCCCTGGAGCGTGTAGCTCTGAGGGATTGGGATTTCTTTAAGTGTAACATGTCCAACAGCTCTGGGTTTGACATGGCCTTGTATGTTAAGCAGATATCGCCTCTGAGTAGACGATATGCGACAGAGTATAGCTGGAGTTTTTTAAGGCGGTCAGCGTAGGGCATCTGCTTTAGGCCTGTGATTCTTTTAGTGAGGTATTTCTGAGGCCTTTCCAGTTGTTGCAGATGTCTTGAGAGGTACATACCAAATGGGGCATTGTATTCTATAATGGGTCTAATGAGGGATGAGTACAGTGGGACAATGACCTCCTTTTTCTGGATGAAAAGCCCTTCGTGATGAGGTGTGCTACATAGAAGGATTTCCTGACTGTTGTGGCGATGTGGTTATCAAGGTGAGACCACTGTCCACCTGTGTCCCTAAGTCTCTTATCACACTTTCTGTGTTTAGTGTACTGCCACCTATATGGTAATTCATGGATACATGTTTTTTCCCAAAGGGGATAACAATACATTTCTTGGCATTGAGCTTGAGCCCATGGCTCTGGCACCAAGCATCTGTTTCTGTAAGGCCCTTTTGTAGAGTATCCACATCATTTGGGGATTCAATAATGGCTCCCAGTTTGCAGTCATCTGCAAACTTTGTTAGCCAGAGTCCCTTAGTGTTGACCTGTACTTCAGAGAAGTAGATGCCAAACAAGAGCGGCCCCAGGACTGAACCCTGAGGTACTCCACTTGTCACTTGTCTGGAGCTGGATTTGGAGTCGGCTACTTTTACAGTGTGGGTTCTATCAGTAAGCCATTTAGCAACCCATTGGGTGACATAGGGATTTATGCCCAACTTAGTAAGTTTATCTATGATTCCAGAGTGGGGATGGTGTCAAAGGCCTTGGCAAGGTCTAGATAGGCTGTGTGGACCACCTTACCCTTGTCCATGGCTCTGGAGACTGATTCAAAGAAGTCAATCAGGTTCAGGAGACAAGATCGGCCCTTCACAAACCCAAACTGGGTGGGGTCCAGTGTTTGAAGGTTGCCAATGTCTTTGTTTATAAGTTCCATGATAATACGGCTCCATGGCCTTGCAGATAAGGCTTGTCAGACTGATGGGACGGTAGTTTCCGGGATCCAAGGTGGATCCCCCTTGTGGATTGGGATAACTGTAGCTCTGCGCCACTCAGTGGGCACGAAACCTGAGGTGAGGCTATGATTAAACATGACACTTAGGTGAGGTGCCAGTTCATATTGCAGTTCATGTAGTACACAGCCAGGGATGTCATCTGGTCCCATGGATGCTGTATTCTTGGCTTTAGAGAGTGCGTTTTGTACCTGTGTGGCCGTTATTACTGGAATTTGGCACTCTTCCGGTATTGAGATGGGCCATTTAGGGGTGAGAGTGGGGTGAAGTTGGCACTGAATCGATCTGCCAGGATATTGGCAATATCCTTCGGATCAGTATATTTAATGCCATTCTGTTTTAGCTCAGAGCAGATCTGAGCATTGCCATTTAGATTCTTGACATAATTATAGAATGCTTTGTGGCTGTCTTTGGAATCTTTGGCAATTTTATTTTCGTAACTAGCTTTGGAGGATTTTATGAGGCATCTCAGTTTCTTACTGAGGCTAGTAAGGGAGTTTTTGCATCCTGGGATTTTCCTCTTTTCTGCAAAGTTTCTTCCTTTTGTTGTAAGGTTTGTTTATGACGGGGGACCACCAGAGTGGCTTCCTTTTTGTGGATGAGAGCATTTTGGTTCTATTTGGGATGGCACGATTCATGCATGAGTGGATGTGCTCCTACAGTGCCATAGTGTAGGATTCAGCAGTTGAACTTTCAGTTCCCGTCTGCATGGGTGTCATGAAGTTTGTCACTTCTGACTTGAGTAGCATGAAGTTGGCTTTGGAGAAGTTTTTATGGTGGTTTCTTTACTGGGGGGTGGGGTGGGATGTGGATGTTAAGGGTGATTAGCTTATGGTCAGACCTGACTAACGAGGGGGTGACCATAGGTATGGAGCATTGATTTCCCATGTTGGTAATGACCAGGTCTAGGATATTGGAGCCCCTGGTGGGACTATGGATTAGTTGATCCAGGGCGTTGGAATTTATGAATTCCAAGAACCGTTCAAAGGTGTTGGGACATGAGTAGTTTTCCCAGTTAATGGCAGGGTAGTTAAAATCACCCAGTATTAGGGTGTTTGGTTCTATCTTAATATTTTCCAGTATGTTTAGAAAGGTGTAGTGAGAATCTTGGGGTATGGTGGGGATCTGTAGCAAGCTACAATTTGGATTGCAGTCTTACCTAGTGTTAGTTGCACTTGGAGAATTTCAGACACATTGTGTTGGGCAACTAGCCTGGTGGTGTGAATATCCTTGGTGAATATTGACACTCCTCCACCTTTAGTGTTTCGGTCCTGGTTTGGTGGCGAAAAGTGTGGTAAGAGTTGTAGCCTGGTATTGCAGGGGTGCTCTCTGGAGCCTTGAACCAGGTCTCAGTTACTGCACAGATATCAATGTTCTCCATTTTTAGGAGTGCCTCGAGAGAGTGCATTTTGAGGTTTAGACTTCTAGCATTGAGTAGCATTACCTTCAGATTTTGCATGCTTGTACCTGTTATGGTGGTGGTTTTGTCCTTTGAAGTTTGCCTAAAAGGCACTATAGGGGTGGCAAGAGCCTTAGCCAGTAACCTGAATCCCAGGACGACAGGTGCAGACCATCTCTGGCAAAGCATCGTGGTCTGTCAATCATGTCATCCCAGGCAGACAGATACTGGATCCCCTTTGAATGACACCATAAGCTTAGCCAATTGTTGAAGTCAATCATTTTATCCTTATATTGTGGTATCATTCTGGGCGAAGGTAGGATGCTACTCAGGGCTAGTGTCATACCTGCCTGGGCCACATGATCCGAGAGCTCTTCCATGTCTCTTTTCATGTAGTCCAGGGAGGTACGTCTCAAGTCATTCATGCCAACATGGACAATGACAGAGTCATATTTGTACTTGTTGTGGAGTGACTTGAGTGCATGCTTTATGTGGCGGATCCTGGCACCCGACAGGCAGCTGACTGTAATTTTCTCCTTATTCAACCTGGTGAGAGGGACATCAGTGTGCCGGACTATAGAGTCACCTATGACTAAAGTGTTAGGTACATTGTCTTGCCTTAGGGGCTGTTGCTGGGTGGCACACTGGTGTTGTGAACTATGTGACACATTGGTTGTGATTGGTGTTTGTTTGCATTTCAGCTTCAGAGGTCTTTGTTGCTTGGGCAGGTTACAGTTAAGGGCCTCTGCATATGTGGATTTAGTGTTGCTATATGTGGGTGTTGGTGGTGCGGGTTTAGAAGGGCTATGTGTTGCTTGAGGTGTAGTGTGGGTGTTAACCTTCTCCTCTTGACTGTTTAGCAAAATCTTGGGTGGAGAGAGCTTTGCTTCCATTTTGGCTATGTAAGTGCATCTCTCACAGGTTGTAGTGTTGGGTGGTAGGAGGAGAGGGTTGTCTGTGTACATGAGGCAATTGCTGCATTGCCCAGTATGCCCAGATTCACCAGGTGGACAGGAGAAATCACCAGAAGCTGACCCTTGGACATGCCTGGTTTGGGGCTTTTTTTTTTCTTTGTAAAGTATAGGAGCTGTTTCCTTAGCAAGGTACTTTGCAATTATAGGCTGTTTAGTGCCTACTATTAATTTCTCGTTGTTAACAAGGAGAGTTCAGTGTTTGTATGAGTTTAAGGCTTCCTAGTGCTTTCCAGCAGGTATTAGAGAAAGTGCTAGTCACAGGGATGCTTAAAGGTAAGATTGAAAAGAATGCACTCTGCAGTGTGCACCAGAGAAGTTAGATGTGAAAGTAGGTAACTTGAGTTTTACCTGTTTAAAAAGTTAAGGTTTAGTGGAGAGTTACTATTTTTAAAACAGCAAGATGGACTGAAAGGGGTGGTCACTTTTGTATTTTGGTACTATGAAATACTGTAGGATGGCCAATAAATTTAAATAATTGAAGGGGAGGATTTCAAAAGTGATGATTTTGTGATTACTCACATAAGCCAGTGAAAGTAGAGAGAAATGAGATATATGGTCAGATTAACATAAGAGGCGGGCAACTAGAAAGACAGTGGTATTTAACAAGACAACTTAAATGGGTGGGAGGGCGGGAAAAAAAAATTTCTGCCTGACTCAGAACAGAGAGAGCTGTGGTCTCTTTTGAAGTTTTAATATGCTGTAAAACAGAATGCAAGCAAAACACAAGGTAAATAAAACAAACTACAGTATTCAAAATATAGAAAGGCAATACAGTAATACAAAAAATAACAGCAAACTAACCTTTCCTTCACAGCAAAGTGTAGCAGAGTCTGGATGAGCCTTTCTGGTAAATGGGAACACATATACACGAATACATGGGAAATACAGAATTCATGTTAGAAAACATAATATATGAACATAACAAAAACATCTATAATAAGAATTCTAATAGTGCACTTTATAAACATTTTATAAGGTGCACTAATTTTAAGAAATGGCAGATTTTTTTCTAGTAGACAAGATTGAACTTGTTGGTGATGAGACCTGGAAATAGCTTTTAGAATATACGAAAATAGCATAGCAAATATGTTTAATGCGACGGTGCATCTGAGAATCAATGAAAATTTGTCTCTGTATCTTGTCTTGAAACTTAAATCTTTGTAGTTGGGGCTATATTCCTATCTTTATTTTAATATACGTTTATAAGTTTTAATTATTAATTTACTTTGTTTGAAATTTTGTTCATATTTGTCAGACGTTTGATAGGCTTCTTTGCATCATGTGACTTTTAGAATTTTTACTGGTCTCCTGGTCAATGAAATATCAGTTTTGAAAAAGTCTCTGTTAAGATGAAAGTGCTCAGATAAGATTACATTGTGTTTCTTGGTTTGATGTTTGTGGTGTTTTTGTTATATAGTTTGTGTTTTTGCTTCCTGACCTAGTCAAGGATATTGTTTATTTCTTGGTTTGCTTCTGGGCTTGGTTGTATCTCTTCAAGAATCACTGCACATCAGCAACAATGTGCTGACATTACCAGGAGGCCTTACAATTTTGTTACAACAACTGAGTCTGTATGTATCACAGCACAGCCATCTCAGTCATCCACTAAAGAAGTTAAAGTCAAGAGCTCTGTTGGTGGAGATGGATCGCTGGTGCAATGAATACGTCAATGCTTGGTGCTAGAATTTTGTGAGTTAAAGATTCTAGTTGATCCAGTTCAAATTTTAATGTGGTAGGTTGTAGACTGACTGCTAGGCTTCAGACTGAATTTCAACATATGGGTGGTCCAGGGAAACATCAATCTACCCTTTCCAAACAGTTAGAACAATGTGAAAACAAACTTTCAAAATATCTTGTTTAGACAATTTGTATTTTAAAGAGGGTTTCACAACCAGGAATGTTCCCAAATGATAGCATAATAGGAAACCTTTTTATAGATACATAAGATGCGGAAGGAGTAAAGACACACACATTGATAAACTGTGTGCAGATTCTAAAATTTATTCTCAGACACAACAGATTTTATATATATATATATATATATATATATATATATATATATATATATACATACACAAAATCTTACGTAAAACAGTTTGGCTTCACAAAAGGGGTGGTAAGTTGTCCTAGTGACATCCAGGTAACCACAGATACTGGAATCAAATTAGATTATATTGAAAAAGAACTGCACAAACTGGATTCCAACAAAGTGCAGGGAGGAGACAGAATTAGTAACAATGACCTGAGAACACTTCAGCAAGAGCTTACAGTACCATTATATCTCGTATTCACTAGGTCATATAAATATGGGGAGATTCCTCGAGATTGTAGACATGTGCTTATTAAACCTGTTTTTAAGGGAAAGGGGAGTAGGACAAACCTAGAGTCATACAGACCCTTAAGTCTACTTTCATGTTGTGGAAAAATAATGGAGAAGGTAATATTGGATAAGTTATTGTCAGAACTGGATAGGTTGGGACCTAGAATCATATATCAGCATGCATATGTTGAAAACAGATCTATTACCACCTGTAACATGATGTTCTATAACAATATAATAACAGCTATGAATGAAAAATTGTGCTGTGTGTAATTTATATAGATTTAACTTCACCATTTGACAGGGTCATACACATAACACTGATCAATAAATTAGTACAATTAAGTATTGATGTACTCCTGATACGATGGATAGCTGCATGGATTACAAATAGGACATGGCAAGTATCATACAGCAACTGGACAGGAAAAATCCTTAGTTACAGTCAGGGTGTCCCACAGGACTCTGTCCTAGGCCCTTTCCTGTTTAGATTGTATCTTTCAGAACTAACTTTTTCATCTGAGGTGTTCTACAGTCTATATGCAGACAACCTGAAATTGGGTAAACTGATTACATGTGTTACAGATAAGGGATGTCTACAAAATAACTTGACTAAATTGACCATTTGGGCACAGGAGAATAATATGCTGATAAATACATCAAAACTAAGCATATGAGATTTGGTAGGCATAAATTGAAAGGTGGATATTTAATACAGCACAGTGATTGAAACTGTATGGTCATTTAAGGACCTGGGTATATGGGTAGATTCTGCTATGAGTTTTTTCTAATGATATCAACTAATTGGTTAATGATATTTATAGCACTATAGGTTGAATAAAAAGATGTATAAAGTCTAGGAAATCAAAAATAATGAAGTTATTGTTTGTTAGTTGCATTAGGCCCAAACTTGAGTATGGAATAACAATATAGAAACCATATAAGAAAACAAGCATGAGTAAACTGGAAAGAGTATAATGGAAATATACCAAGGGTATCCATGGATGTGAAAATGTAGATTATTATGAAAGACTAAAATATCTGAACTTGTACAGTGTCTCTTGCAGATATCTAAGATGAGATCTTATTCAGGTATATAGGGCATTTAGTGACAACTACCTCTGGGAATGTTTGGGGTTAACAAAAAGTACTAGAGAATCATCAGATAACCTATGTAGAAGATTCTATAGGAATGAGAGGTGTACTAATTAGTTCTCTGACAGAATAGCCAATGCATGGAACAGACTACCAATTACATTAAAGCAAGGACTGGTTTAGATATTTTTAAGAACAGCCTGGACACTTCTTATGGGAACAAGTGTTTGGCATATTGGCAAGCTAGAAAGGCATTAATGCCCATGCTTGAAATATTTGTATGTATGTATGTATGTATATTATTATTAGTCAACAAATTTCATAATGGATTATGACAGATTCCCAGCTTTATGTTGAATCGGTAGAGCTGTTTGATAAAACTGGATTCAGGTTAATGAAAATTTTAATTAAGTACAATTGTGCAATGGACAAGCTACTGACAGAGACTGAAACCATAAATGAGTCTATGTATCAATATTTGTTATCTTCTACATAAAGTCCATATGCAGTGACATTTTTGAGAAAGCTGAGCGATCAAATAATTAAAAGGAAGTCAAAGTAGTTGAAACCTGATAAACATGAATATGATGAGAAAAAAACACACCTGATTCTTACTGGCTCTGAATTCAAGAACACAAGTGATAGCATAACTTTGGATACTGTTCAGCATAAAGACAGTTTAACAGTTCATTATGAGGGCTTTCCAATTTAAACTGATGCTGGGTATGAACATTTTTTTTAGAAATGTCACCACCAAGACATTTTTTTAAGACAGCCAATCAGAATGCAGGACAGCAGAATCAATAAGGAGCAAGGCCTGAAGACTTCAGAGGTCAACAAAAGAGCAAACACCACATTCACAATGTTGTTGTTTGTCTTTCGGCTTTTTCCCGGTAAGGGGTCGCCACAGCAGAACTCCGGTCTGCTAATGATTGGCAGTAGATTTTTACAAAACGCTGAGGTGCCAGCTCGATGCCCAACCTTCAACGAAGGCATGCCCATTTACGCACACATGTCTTTCGAACACTACCCAACCATGGGGAGAACATGCAGACTCCACACAGAAGGCACTCCCAAGCCAAGCTGAGAATCAAATGGGAGAATTTCTTGCTGTGAGGTAACAACGCTACCGCGTAACACCACATTCACAGTACTAGGTGGAATTAGAACAGCTATCTTTCTATGCTTTTGAGTGTGTTACAAGATGGTAACTTTAATGTGTATAATTATAGTCTCCTTGCAATAAAACCTGAACTCATATCTTATCTACACAAGGATTTTTGTTTGTACCCATCTACAACTTATATACTCATAAGTTAAATTTGTTTTTACATTTTTGTGAAGAACACAAAAAAGTCAGGTTGTTTAAAAGGAACAGTTATTTCAGACCTCCCCTTAGTTCTGTGTTAGATACTTTTGAACACTGCTGTGAAGTCAATATGAAGAAGCTTTGTAATTCTAAGTATTCTGATACATTTTATAACTTGAACAAAAATGAACAAAGTAATCCAAAACCGATTAAACTGTTTATTCCAGATTGAATGTCAAACTAAGCGCTTTCACCCAGCTATTCCGTGGGTTTCGTCAGAGTTAAAAAATACACCATTACTGCTCTCTTTATATACACGTAACCTTAACCTATGTCCAATCACATAACTGCTTCAATTACTTTTGAAATTCTTAGCAATCAGTTCATAAAGTTACATAACATACAACACCTTATTTCATTGTGTAAAATTCATTACAAATACTAAAAACTGTTGTTTAATAACACATGTAAGTAACCCTTACATACTTAACTATTCAAAACCTAAAAACATAACAATGACCCAATATCTAATTGTAAATAAGTCTTAATGTTCAAAGTTCATCTAAATGTGTTTTACAAAAATGTTTCATAAAATATATAAATATTTTAAATATTTTAAATATAATAAAAGGTTGTAGGTGTTGACTACATAACCTCCACCTAACCACAATACATTGTCAAATTAAATGCAATATGATTTATATTTTAATATACTAGAAATGGAGATGTGTTCATTGATACCTGGCATGTTGTTGGCATTAAGTCTAAGTTGCCACAAACATTCCTTCATTTCTAGTAAATTGTTCACATCCCCCTCATTGTTAATGTTGTTTGGGATCCTGTCAACTACAAAAAATATAAACCTTTTAAAATCCTCGCATTTAGTACTGTGTAGATATAAAGCACTAGTTACCTTCTTTTAACTTTTGAAGTTTTCATAGTTTGCCTTTT
>NC_056737.1:1281796852-1281815555 GCF_019279795.1 Protopterus annectens
TGAACAACAAATTAAAATCCTTTAGCATTACCCGGGTGCTTTGCATCCTTACGGGGGACTAAGGCCCCCCTGTAGCAGCCCCCCACGGGGGACAACGGATTACCACCCAAAACAACACCCCCATTTTGCATACCCAGGATCCCGGGGGCTGCCCCCACGACGCATGACACATCCTTCATGTGTGCGAACTGGGATATGGACGATTAGGACAGGGCAGTCTGGGGACCTCTTTTTTAATGTCCTGCATGTCATGGCAGGTATCACCAACCTTAAACACGCTGGTGGTCTTTTACGGTGAGTCAGGGTTTGTACTGATTGGTTTTTTGCCATACGGAAAAGTAAAATTTTGGAGTCCTACGGACAGGGTGCATTTGTAAAGTGTAGAACGTTTTGACTGTCCCCATCTGGCCAGTGGTATTGACTCCCGCTGTATTTTCCCCCAGTCGGGATGTCTTTGACTACCCATCTTTGTATGACAGGGCCCATCTATATCCACGCCAGTATGAAAAAACAGAAAACCTTGGCCCCCTGCCCATCTTCAAAAACCATTATAACATATATGGGCTGAAACAGACACTGTCACATAGACCCCAAGTGACAGGATACTGAGCTTTTAACTACAATGGGGCCCCGCGGGTACGGATGTCATGACATAGCCCCCAACCCCTTCAGAGTGGGAAAATTAATTAAACCTGCTCATATTTTGGACAGTGCCCATGTCTTTTTATAACGGACATATACATATCAGTGTTGCATGCCTTCCCATGGAACAAATACGGCAACAATGTGTTAATATATCTACAATATTGGTAAATACAATCAGTACCCAACATAGTTGAAAATTTTAGAGTGCACCTTAGAATGTAGTGTGTTGATCAGGTTATTGTATATCATGTGTATATTAGTAGCTTTAATAACAAAGAGGAATCAATAGGTACTATTTAAGCATGTTTTTGGCTTTTGAATGTAAACGGGGGAGGAGACATCCGTAACCTTCCCGGTTCCACTGGATCACACCCCAACCAACCGCATGTCCTTTTGGGTTCGCGAACCCGCTTTATCCGACCGCTTATATAACAGTTTGGGGTTACTTTTTTATGTACTTGTGACTATTCCGTAACATTTTCTGATCCGTTGAGGACGCAGAAAGCACACAGCTTTATATAAACAGTTTTTGAAAGGGGCCCCCCCAACATTTATTTTTTGAGAACCAAGGGGACTGCAGTCACGTTTGATTTTAGTGACCAGTGCACGTTAGCCTTTCATTAATATGCATCCCCGGGTACCTATGTACATTTACATATCACCCCCCACAACCCCACAGGCATCCATTCTCCGGTGGGAAAGGGGGGTACGCATGTTGAACATTCCTACCCTGCCATCCCGGATATATATCGCCACCACAGGGCTGTTCAGATGACAGCTGCTTATATCCCATATGCATACGGGCCCATTGTCAGGGTGTTGCTGTGGTGTTTGTTTGGTTTTGGGCCCCACTAGGGACCGCCTGCCCCTGTTAATGTTAGATGAGCACATAGTTTGCCCGTCCATGGTAATTAAACCCCCCTTTTTCTTAACCGTGTCATTGCCGGGGTGTATCCGTGTAGACCCGCATGCAGGTCTGATCGAACAACCTACTGCCATTACAAACCCCTCCATTGTCCCCAAAATTACAAGGGTTTAACAAATGGCATTTCACGAGCCACAGACATGTCCGTTTTTTTTTTGGGCCTTTCGCGGCTACACATTTAACATGGCGAAACAGGTTGAACAGCTCAACAGGGACATCGGGTTGTCCGTGTTGTCTATTATTGAATGTCTTGGAGTTTTTTCCCAACACACACATTGTGGGCTTGTTAACGGACATCTCGAGCCCGCACACGCTGGTGACATGTCTCCCTTTTGGCCCAGGCATTATGCTGTGCCATTATGTCTGGGGATATGGGTTTCCTTTCCCCATGAGGGCCATACTAGCAATGCCCCTGCATGACGGGGGTGTGGGGTACTGCTGTAACCCGGGGAAGAGTGGCCTTAGGGAAATGGTGACCTAGGCAGATTAATAGCCGTTCCTGGTCTACCTACACCAAATAGAGTCTGAAAGGTGGGTAGAGCAACCCCCCAGCGGCTACCTTTTTGGCGCCAAACCGGGGCATGTGTGTGGCCCCTTTGGGGCATCGGATTTAACGCCCGTCCCCTGGTATGTCCAGCATTACCCACATCCAGCCCCAAGGCAGAACCCATCCAGGGGCCCCTGGGTGTTGCATGGGAACTTAGGGGGAATTTAACCCACATACAGCTGTAATTAGCCTCACCTCAGGATCCCGAGTAGTAAAAGGGCACAGTCACACTCCACATAGATGGTGCCCCACTGACCCGGGGATTACCATACCATTAGTTTAACATGCCTTATCTGCAAAGCCATGGAGATGGATAAATGGGAAAATAGATGAGGACATAGGGGCCCCACATATTTTGGGATACAACCCAGTTTAGCTTGGTCATAGTCAGATCATCCCCTTTACAGGGTTTTTTGTGAATCAGTCACCAAGGCCATTGCTGAGGGTAAACCAGTCCATACAGCCTATAAACCCCGGCAGGGCACAAACCCCCCTGGGGTATTTTGAAAACCCCGCCATCTTGAATGAAATCCATACATGCCTTTGGGTTGAAACGGCTTCACAGAACACACAGGGCCTTTGCGGGCCCTTTGTCATAACAGCCAGTCACATGGTGTCCCAGGGGGCTCAGTCCTGTCACTATTTCCAGCACCTTCCAATGTAAAAAAAGGGGTTAGGGGTGACATGTTTGCTTTGACTGCAAACCGATGCCATGTGACACACATCTGACACAGATATCCTTCGGGGCCTCACAGATGTGGATAAGGGGTACCAGAGACATGTCCAAGCTAAATGAAAATAGGCATCCCCAGAACAAGGTTCCCCAGTACCATATAGGTGGCAGTCCACAAAAAGGGGGTTACCATGATCTGGGGACAGGTTGTTTTTAACCGTTAAAACCACATTTTCAACATAGGGGGAGCCCTTTCCCCTTGCCCACATCATCATGAAGGGATTCACATCTAGATCAGGGAGGTCATTGCCCCCTTGTACTCATCCCCAAAGACCTATGATTGGGTACAATGCCCGTCAGAATGTATCTGACCCAACACCTGCAGCAGCTGGAAAGGCACCAACGTTTTTCACAAAGGGATGCAGGGTCTCAGGGTGTTTTATACTGACCACTAAAAGGGATTCCAGCTGATACAGGCATACCACTTGCCCAGAGGTGCCCCGGCCTGGCATGGGGGCCATAACCCAGATCTGATGACTATGCTTCACAAAAAAGGGTAGATCCCTCAGAACCACAAGGGCAGCTGCCCATACCTTGACCCCTTTTTTAAAAAGTTTTTTGGGGGACGGATTCATACCCAGCCCTCACTATGGGGCACATCCCAGTACATGTGAGGGAAAGCAGGGCCCTTCTTTTGTATTTTGGATGTCTGATTGATTTATTTCTGTAACCTTCTAATAAATTTACATTGCACATTGTGAATCTTTACATGGGCTTTTTTACAGTAGTCATTTCATACGGTTTATGTGTATATTTATGGTTCATTCATTACTAGGTGTCTGCAGTTCTGTTAAAAATATTGGCACAACCTAGGACAAAACATGTTTACACAGTCAGACATTTGGAAAACATTTAATGGTGGTTCATGTTTCAAAAATGTACATATATTTCCTTTTTCCATGAATACACCCAAGCAATGTCTTGTCCTCACTGTTTTTGCCCGGGCTTGTTCTCTTTAATTAATGCACATCTAATGTCCCAAACCAAAATGCTTGTAAAGTTGGACCATTGTATGTGTCTGAATAAGTCTGTTATGAAGAAACGGCCTAACTATGGTGACCCCGCATTCTGGTGTCTTGGCACTGACGGTCCCTCAGTGTTTGCTTTGGCCCAGGGCTGGTTGTCTGTGTTTTTGTATGGGAATGTCAACTGTAGTCCCTATGTTATTGTGGCCTTACCCCCATGTAATTCCCGGTTTGCATTGGGGGTGCCACCCTTAAGGGGTTGTCCATCCATGACAATTGCCTACGGGACACTGGTATAGGGCTGTAAAATTTCCACACCTCATTTAGCATTCTCCGGAGTATGGTTTGCATTATTAGCGGAGAGGGCAGGTGCACCCCTCCCACGGGCGGAAAAGGATTGCCTAAACAACACCGAGCCAGATCTACATACCCAGAATCCCTTGACTGCAAAAATTGACAGTACCCATTACACATCCTTCATGTGTCCCAGGGGATGTGGAGGTTTATGGCCCCTACCCTGGGTATTTCTGTGCATTGTGCTGCATTACATGGACAGCTATCACAACATTAAACACGCTATGCATATGTGTACCTGTGACGAACAATAGTACAGGTAAAGGAAGTGCGGCATTCTCTAACAAATTTTTGGGTCCTACAATGGACACCATGTGCATATGAAAATTTGGGTTGCTGGACTGTGTCCCCCTGCAGTGGGTTTCACTGCGGGTTTTGTTCAATCGCGGATGTCTGTTTGACTACCCATTCTTCATGCTGCTACGTTACCAGGTGTTTTAGTACTGTGAACAAATGTCATTCATCCCAAGATGCTGGATAGCAACTGCGTCATAAAAACCGCAGACATCCCAATGGGACATATCCGCCACTGTATTTCCAATATAACACCCCCGAACATGTTGCTCACCAATCCATTCATTTAACCATGTTGTCTTCATAGGGGGGAAGCCATAGTTTACATATCCTACTTGCGTGTGTGTGCCATTAGTATGTGTTCCACAGGTCGAAATCTGTTCCGCTGTAGGAGGGGGTGCTCCTCAGTCTGTTGCTGGCAGATTGAGTGCGGGCCGGTGTTGGCACGGGTCCTGCTTTTTTGTGGAATGTCAACTGAACTCCGTATGTGTATTTCCTGTGTTATCCCTTTGTTTCATTTACCCGGTTTGCAGTTGTGGGTGCCTTTCTGGCCAAGGGTGTCCATCCATGACAATTGCCTACTGGACATAGTATGGGCTGTACACTTTACACACCTACATTGAGCATTCTCCGAGTATGGTTTGCATTATTAGCGGAGATGAGGCAGGTGCGAACACCCCTCCCAGGGGGGGAGAAAGGATTGCCTGAAAAACCCCGAGCACAGAGTCTACATACCCAGAATCCCTTGACTGCAAAAAACAGTCCCCATTACACACCCCGGCCTTTTTAATTCCCCCCCTGGGTATTTTTGCATCTGTGCTGCATTACATGGACAGCTAACAGCGACATTAAACCCCTTTTGTGAAAACCTGTGACAAATGAGTTCAGGACGCATTGAATAAAAAATTATTCATTTTTCCAAAATTTTTGGGTCCTACAATGGACACCACTGTGCATATGAAAAGTGGGTTTCACGGGGGAAGGGGGGTTTCCTGTTTTTTTCAGCAATTTTTATGTGTGCTTGACTACCCATACTGTGTTGTGCTACAGGAACCATGTCTTCCACACCAGAAACCAATGCTATACATCCAATGTTGCAGGTTAACAACCACTTTCATACCATACCCAGAGGTCACGATTGGGAGGTATTGCCACTTTATTATCGGAACAACACCCCAGACTGTGTACATCATGGGAACTTTAGGCCAGTCTTACCGCCATTTCCAATTGAAATTTAGACACATGTCAATACATGTATGATAACACATATTGTCATGCAGAAGTTGATCTATGTTTTTTGGAATTGGCTTTTTTTGGCATCCTTGCTGTGAGTGTTGCCAGTTACCATACACTTTGCTGGCTCAGGGGCAGACTACAAAATACCGCAGTACTGTGGTCTCCTTTAAGGACCCTGAGCCAGTGGTCAATGGCACCCCACTGCAAAATCACATTTGCCATCTACCAGTACCTACAGGCCTGCATGAGCCAGTCATTCACTTACCCAACTGTGGTTCACTGTACCAATGCCAAGCATCCAGTGTGGTGTACCCCAGCCATACACAAAATGTACAACACGAGGGGGTGGCTACTACAAGGTGGAGCAGACACCTTGTGAGGTGTGACACCCTTGGTCATCATATGTGTAGACTTACACACTGTCATGAAATAGTCCGGGGCACATTCCACAGATATACCTACATGGACCTGGCAAACAATCATACCACCTTCAGTTGCTATGCTGGACACCTGGGAGCTCAGTCCCACATATGCTCTGACGGGGTTTCCCTGGGGGGGTTTACTCAACATACACACATTGCCAACATACAGGCTGACAAGTCCAGTGGGGACATCTCCACACCCCCCCCCACACATGAGGTGATGTGTCTACCACAGGTTTGTGGTCACCAAATGTTCTGTGACACACAGGTGGGACATGCTCTCTCCAGGGTAGTGGACATAGCATCGATGAGACCAGCTGGTGACCCCGCTGTGTACTCCACTATCTCGGTTATGAATTAGACCCACAGTTAGGACAGCTATTTCTTTGTAGCCTCACCTCAGGTAGGGTACCCAGGTTGTGTCACATGGCAACTGTAGTCCCACGCCAAAAAATACCTCCACTGAGGCTGGTTATTACTGTCCCATTACCCTGAGGAGACCTATCTGCAAAGACATGGGGAGGGATCATACTGTGGCTCGTACATGACTGCATAGGGGACATACTTTTTGCCTCACCCCGGTTTGTCTTGTTCAGGGGCGGTTCATGCCTTTAAAGCATGGTTGACATTTTCAGGACAGTCGCAGAGGCCACTGATGGGGGTGTTGCGGTCCATACAGCCTACCTCGACCTGGCAAAGCCCTTCATCACATTACCCCCCTCAGGTATCGTTGATAAACCCATTGGCTGGGATGTGAACACGCACATCACAGAATGTGTTGTAAACTGTCTATGTGACACAACCCACACGGTCATAGTTGCTGGCAGCATATCAGACCTACTGCCTGTCAGAAGTGGTGTCCCATGGGGCCCTTCCATGTGTGCACTCCTGTCATACACCTACATCTTCATGGTACAGGCACACACAGGGGTGCTATGGGCAACAGTGTTTGTAGAAAACTGAAAAACTGGTTCCATAGTGGGTCAGGCATCTGCCACAGATATCCTTCAAGGGCCTCCCAGGTATGCATATCTTCTGTCAGGGACATCTCTCACAGCTAAATGCAACCCCATGCAACATCATACCTGTGGAAAAGTACTAGGTCACCCCTGTCCAGCATATAGGTGGCTGTCCACTCAGCACAGGGGTGATTACCAGGAATCAGGGGACAGTGTTGGATGGTAAATTCATTCCACACACCTTTTATCGGGTTGTGTGGGTCTTCTACATTGCCCACCTGTTGGTGCAGGGATTCACATCTACATCAGGCTAGGTCATTGTTCCCTTGTACCCATTACGTGTTACACCTATGATCTACTACATTGCCCCATTCAGACTGTATCTGACCATACACCTACAGCAGCTGGGAAGCCCACATAGGTTGATCGTTGTACAGATGCAGGATGACACCATTTTGTGTAATGCTGCCCCACATGTAGGACCCCTGCCACATCATGTCACATACCTGTTTGCGTTGACCTGTGCCTGACATACAAGGCCATGTCAACTCCATATAAATATGTATGCTTCACCTACTGTATCCGCATCCCCAGAATCACTAGGCAGGTGACATTTACCTTGTCACGTCATTCATGGGATGTGCTTGGGTGACATATACTACCCAGACAATCAATATTATGCTGTGGATCTACATCAAGGTACATGTGAGACAGACATCCTTCCTAGCCTTGTCTACAGCTATGTTATTGTCCATTGGATGAGAATTGCAGGTATAGGCCAGGGATTACATCATTATCACTGCTTGACGGAGATACAGCACATCATGGGTATTTCATCTGAGGCACAGAAGGTTGGCAAAGTCATCCTAACTATGGTGTAGTATTATGGCTGGGCCTGGGACGATGGCCTACCCTGTACCTATGGACGTGTGAACCTATATTCATAGTTTGTCACATGTACAATTGTCTATCCACTATAGTCTTTCGCCACTGTATATTTCTGTGGCACATGATTGTCCTCTGTATTACATGCAGGTATGCTGTGCCCAAAAACGCACAGTTGATGACAGTGTATCTGTGTCCCTAACACTGTGATACTGAGGACTACCACACATCCTTCACAGCATTACATGCATATGTCCATTCTATTCTTCTTTGGCCTATGGGGGGGTGTTAAGGCAAACATTACTCAAGTCCCTGTTTGTGCATGCTTCATGTTGGTGTTTGACCAGGCTGTGCAGTCATGTGTTGGACAGTAGTGTGTCTGTGTGTTTGCCATGTTTTTATTGCCAGTACATCTGTGGGAGGTGTAGTTGGCACATGTTCCTCTTTGCGGGGACACCCATCCTGGTGTTTGTGTCATGCATCTGCACTTGGCACGTGCCATATGTCCTGTACTATTCCCACAGTCACGTATGCCTTCATGCACTACTACTGCGTGTTACTGGCTGTGTGTATGTGGTACACATGGACATTGTGATGTTTGTCTTGACCTATTCCAATGCTAGAACGTAAACATCTGTCAATTAAGTCTTTTAAATCAAACTGTAACACTCATTCGTATTTTCAACATGACACTCATTAACATGGGGGGGATTAATAACATTTTATTACTGTGCAGCAGGAGGAAAAGGAGTATGCAGTCAAAGTTTAGACATTTGTTCAACTCTATACATGTTACATCTGTATGAGCATTCTGTATACTATCATCGTTTGCACACATTAATGATGTTGTCAGTCACAAGGCATTTACATTGCTAGAGTACAGCACATTGTATTCATAAAACAGTGTTCAGGGTATGTTTTGTATTACATGTTTTCCCACTTAGGATATTCCAACCTTTGGCGAGCCATATTCAGTTAGACTGTACTTTCTTGTGTCTCTGCCTGACACGGGTTCCAACACTGTTCATATTCAGTCCCCACCTCGGGGTCCCACTAGGTTCCTGTGTTTGTCTGCTGAGCAGCGGTTCTCTGTGTTACAGCTCAAGCTCATCCCCTCAGTAGGCCGAGATGACAATATACCTGTACATATGGCTGCATTATTCTCCAAAATCCCAGCAGATGACTGCTGACATACACCCAAACCGCACTGGTTACTGCTATAGTTAGTTCAATCACACCGCAGCTACACCTCACAAGCAATTACATGCATGAGAAGCTGTACTGCTATATTGTCAGGTAGAATAATATGCATTATACACTATTAGCTTCTAAAGTTTAAATATGTATTTTGCTAACATTCTCCCTCCTTTGATTGCTTCTACTCTATCCAGAGACATATACAACATTATTTCATTCCCCGGTCTTTCCCCTGTGGAACGCTTAACTAGGCAAGTAATTTGATGTACATTGCAAGTAGGATTGCATTTTCTATTGACAAATACCACTACAGGTCTTGATCCATAGTCTCGGGTACAGGTATGTTGCCAGAGTCCCTGACTAATACTTACATGCACAGTATCCCACTAGACACATGCTCCCAATATGAGCAGAACAACACAAATGGCAATCATGATATTCAGTATGACTGACCCCATCCACCCAATGGTTTGTGGAAATGGTTCGGCAGTGGGTTTGGGCCTGGTTCCGCCATGGATGACACCTGCTATATTACCTGTAGGTGGGGGTTGCTTTTTGGGCTCTTCATGTGGTAGTTGGACACAGCGATCTTCTTCAGTAAGCGCCCGACCCAATTCTCAGCCACGGTGCAGTCGCATATTACATTTTGTGACACAACAGTTCTCATTGCATCCAGTTCATCAGTCACATGTTCAGGAGCGGAAGTCACATTCATCCTTCCTCCGACAGTTTTGATAACTTCCTCTGTTCCCTGATTGATTTCACTACTCCAGAAGCTGGGGTGTTCCAGCCCAGTTGTGACGCTGTCACTGAAGTCCATATGAATCGGTATTTCCCTTTTTCTCTTGCAGAGGACTGACATGTCAGAACAGCTTCCATTTCACCCACTGGATTAGTAGGTTTTCGACTGTGTTCCCAGTTTTTAGCTATATGTGTTATAGTTCGTTCCCCCCACAGGCAATTGTACAGTATGTCATGTGACTGGAGCCAGATAACCCAAATAACAACTGGGGCCAATTCCCAGGTATCCTTTGCTATCCTTATTTCCCACAACCAACATATCTATAAACTACTTTATTCCTGATGCGGGGTTTCCTCTGCATGTAACAAATTCCTGTCTCTAACAGAGGACTGTTTATACAATTCAGGATGTTTCTGCACATCCTTCAACATTGTACTCATGATGATTCAATACAAAATAGGAAAGGTGCTACAAGTAGTACTGTGATCTTTGGCTGTTATATGACATTCGTATGACACAGTTATGTTACAAATACTCCCACCAACTGAAACTGTACCATGTTTATGTTAACATACAATTCCTTTTTGTGTAACAGGTAAGTACATTGCCACTTGTCCTGTGATCTCACAGAACCTGTATCAAAGTGTAGATATTCACAAGTCTCAATCTATCCCCAAAGGGGGCAACATGCATCGGAAGTCCTCCATATGATGTAGGTATGGCAGTACAAACACAGCAATTTAATTTTTCCTAGTCTCTATATGCACACGATCATGCCTAGGTATCTGTTGAAGTGTGGAAGACACTCTGTGGCCAGTTCATCACGTATCAGTATTTGTATCACACTAGTTATATGCAGGTAAGGTCCCGGAAATTGTAACGTAAACACAAACATGGTTAATAGGTGTATAATCATTAGGACAGCAAACATAAATGTCTTTGGGGTTGCTTTGTATTGTTATACAGTCTTCGGGTGATTCGGCTCTTTGGTATATCAGCTACAAGATGTCAATCAGACTTGATATCCTTTACCAGTTTGAGAAATGTGAGGTGGACCCAGGACGACCTCTCTGCAAACTTTACTGCGGGAGGGGTTCCCAAAAGTACCCGGGACAGACATTCGCACTGTCCACTTGGGAATAATGTTCTTTGGATAAGAGTGACATACACAGAGGATACTGGTGTCAGCTATGCTTCCGCCCTTTTGCTCTTATCTGTAACAGACTTTAACTGAAGAACAGTGTTACTAGTTAACAATCCTCTCATGTCACCTACTACTGAGTCATCGACCCCGGGTCTGGAGGCATGACGGCTATGCACTCTGGCACATCATGTGCCATTCCACATACTACGTGGGTGCAGCACTTTACATTTGGAACTGTTGTCTTGCTCGGCAATGCTAGAGGTAGACAGCTGATGTAACTCCTCCGGCTGTCACCCACCAAACTCGTCTACTTATTTCTCGATCCCATTCTACGGGGCAGCAGTCGTTGAGTGTGGGTTGTACATCCAATTGACATTCATGGTAATAAGAATCCCCACGTAGGGTGATTGTCTGGTTAACTACATGTGTTCTATTGTCACTGTAGCTTCTTTACAGCATGCCAGATCTAGGGATACTTAATTTTACTGGCACCTTTGCCACTGCTGCTGCATCCGGATTACTGGTTGGGAATGCTTCTACCCCTTTTGATTATATATATGTGTAATCGCTAAACAGTATTTGTTCCCTTCACATTTATGCAGATGTATGAATTCCATACAAATAGTAGGGAACGGTTAGGGAGGTGTAGGTAAACTCACTCGCATCGGTTTAAATAGTCCCTGTGCATGAAATCTACGGCAAACGTGCCACGCTGCTCATGTGGTTTGAATGTGGTTCGTAATTCCATGTTAGGGGATTCTGTTAACCAAATGTACCATCCCCCCTGTTGAGCCATGTCTCTACCCGTGGCTCCACAAAGCCGCATATCTGAATATATTAGACGTTAATATTGGCTTTATCACTGTGGATATGTGCAGTCCGTGTACAAGGATTGCTCCTCCCCTAACCACGCCGGCTTTTCTGCTTTCGAGTTGCTGTTTGCATTGTTTGTACAGTTTCTACATCTAAACAGTCTGAGGTTTGTCATTCCTCATTCACACAGACACTTTCCAACTGTGACGCTGCTTGTTTTGCAGGTGCATGAGCTCATGCCTCAACTTTCCTACTGTTATCCTGTTGCTTTCTATGCCCTGCACATTTACAATTACCTACTTCAGTGGGTAACTGCATGTAGTCTAATGCATTCAGGTTCGATGCGCATGATTAATCGAGGTGGATGTTATCATTCCCTATTCTTCCACTGCTGCTCATAAACATGCACTGCACAGACAACAGAATGACTATTGGGACATATGTCCACACATCATTTTTCCGCTACAGTACAAGCACGGGTTTAAAACTATCTATTGTGCTGGTTGAGCAGACACGTTATGCTGGAGGGTTTGGCCGCCTGCAATGTCATTATCAATAACTGCTGCATAAACTACTTCATTCATTCCTGTAGGACTCTGTCTACATGATCCGTACATTAACTGTCACCTCTGCATCATCTAAGGGTATACCCGTGTTATCATGTCTGTGTGTGTTATTTAATCCATTCATAGGCAACTGTGTGGTGTGCCATACACAGGTGTCGATGACGTTTATAGGTTTCATGTTGTACAACGCTCAATCACCATGTGAGGTTGACTCAGTGGTATGGTCAGACATGACAAATGTCTAGCACGGTCAGGAATTCTATCTTTCTTGCAGCAGATTGATCGCAACTGCATGACACATTCTCACAGTGAGAGGGTGGTCTAGTAACATTACGGCCGGGCCTGTACTGCCATGGGTGCTACAACAACTGCCTGTACACAATGTGGCACTGACCATGCCACAGTGTCCAACTGCAATGAGTAGTCAGCTATTTAGCTTTCTTACTTCCCGTGTTGCATCAAGACTGACGCCATATATCTCCGCTTACAATCTACGGTCTGACAACATGTGTTATGATTATTCACGGGCCTACTACAGCTGTTGAGGCTATCAATCGTTTTAGTCTGCATAACGCTGTTTCTGCTACTGTAATCCGTGTACTATGTGTTGTGCTGCCATAAGGGTATTAAAGGTTAACAAACAATACAGGGGTTCCACAGCATTGTTTGGTATCCAGATTTAACATGTGTTAGTCGGCCAGACACGACATCATTCCCTTCTTGTTAGTTGGCTTGGGTGCTTATTATATTGCTACCTTCCTTGCCCTGTGATGTTCTACCCTACTTGGTAATTGACCTGTATTCTCTGTAGTTGCAATTTATGCTTGCTTACTTTATGTCCCTGTTCTGCTGATATCTCATTAATGCTATTGTATTTTTTACATTGCTGCTGGGTAGGGGCCCAAGCAGAATATCTTACAATTAAAGTGGAGCTTGACTGGCCCCCTGTGGAGTTGACACCGAATGTAGCTGCCATTCCCCTGTGACAATATCGTTGTACTTTCTCAGTAGCCCCCGATAGCCGGGTATGGCTGTATCTGTGAGCCTGACTGTACAAGCAAAGCAATACGGACTATGTGGATGTATAGGTATTGCAAAGTAAGCATAGCTTATATGTACCACGGTAAGATACTTCTGTGGCATGTTCATAGCATTGAATATAGTGTGTGGGGCTGGCACCAACCTACCCTAAATATTCTTACATGATTTACAGCTTATACATACTGTACCATCCGCCATTCCCCTTTGGTTTCCATCAGGAGATACAGGGTATTGCATGGTGAATAGTGATTACTTTGTGGATGTGGAATTCCCGCTAAGACATTACAGATAACTTCTGGTGTCCACGGGCTATACGCTACGGGGGCTGGGGCCTGGCCTTCCTGTCCTGCATGATGGTTCTCTACTTCAAGTAATTGACTGATATCCTCACTCTGTTTTTGTACTGTGTTCTTACTCGGGTGTCCCTAGGTATGTTACGGTTCGGGATGTGGTTTCAATAGCTTCTATTACATTTGTTTTTTGCTACCTCTGTTGCCACAGGATAACGTGTGGGCACTAGGGTGCCCTCCCGCTTAAAATGCTGGATGTGGTATCGGTGGTAGGGTGTTGTGGGGGGATCGGTACTACTGTATTATGATCTTTCTGTGTATGATGATGCTTAGCCATTTGTAGTGTTCTATTCCCTTGTAAATACCTCAGTCCAGCGATGTGTATGACGCATACCGAATTGAGGCTGTTTTGCCGCCTGCACATCTTAGCGCCGCCACCTTTTCAAAAGCACAATGTGGGACATTAGCGTTCGAACGGTAATTTGCCTGGAAAATGCATACCCACGGCCAGTACATAGGGCAGGTATTCACTTTGCCAGGAGAGCACCAATTGTTGTAGCATTTCAGTTGCTTATTCTGTTTATTATTATATTTTGCTGTTCCACATACAAATTTACTGTTTTATGCTACCATTTTGATATATATCTGGGAAATGTTTGTCCTGAGATATCAGGACATTTGACATTTGTTCGGTTTATTTACAGGACACGGCTGGCCAGAGAGGGCATATCCCTCTCAGGGTGGAACAGGTGTTTACCTTGGAACATATGCATCAAATTTTCAGGGATTACAATGTTTCAGTAACGATATGTTGCCTAATATACCATCAATGTCATATTTATTACCCCACTTTTGCAACTCACATTATGTGCTCTCTGCATTGCATATTCTTCACGCCACCCCAAACGCGGATCACATGATCTGTTGCTTCAATAATCTCCCATATCCTCCCACTGCTGCACTTTTTGTCATAACACGCGGGGTCTCCTTCCCTGTATCCACTGTAGTGTCTATAATCACTATTTACTCTGCTTTTGTTCCCCCGACCTATGTTCAGATTTAACAGTATGTGGGTAGGTCTTACCCCATATCACTACTGTTAACAGAAACACAATGTAGTCTGGTCCCTGATCTACAATAGAAAAAAAGGCAGACACTCCTTACCTGGGCCTCCTGTTTAAGGCTGCACGTTTTCTTCTTGGGATCCAGTTTTCCGCTTTTTAGCCACAGATCAGACAGTAAACAGCCTCTTTACACACAACAATTCAGTCGGAGGTCTTTTCGTTCAAGAAGAACCATTTTGCATATTCTCCAGCGCATGTCTAACCAGCCATGCACTCTGACCTGTAGCTTACCAAGGGAATTCGGATTACAAGGATCACAATGTGAAATAAGTTGTTACAACCAGACTGTAGTTATCAGTAGGCTTTTCATATGTGACGACGATAACTTTGAGAAGGCTCACCGAGTTCAGAAGCGTTTTTACTGTAGTATTGAATTGGCCACACAGGCAGGCTAAAATAATATACAGTCAAAGTATGGGGACTTTTAATCTGATTCTATACCACGGTAAGCAGTTTCTTTTATATAGTGTTTACAATCAGCTTTTGCCCACCTTACTGGGGTAGGTCACCGGGAGCATTTCCATCACTTATGGTCCGCATAGTCTATACATACCCGGGGGCTGGGGTCGGGTTTTAAATTGTTTTTTCCCTGGGGAAAAACACAGCCTTGCAAGGCACCTTGTACATTACAGTATCCTTTTGTGATTGTAGCTGTTTCAAGGACCCTAGACTGTTACGATACATGGACAGTTAATTTCTTAATACGTTTTTGTCTCTCTGGTAGGAGTTGTACTGCTATCTTCGAGAGCTCACAAGGCCATCCTCCTCTGGGGGAAAGGGGGTGTTATGCATGTACATACATTTATTGTTCTGTAACCCAGCAAATAATTAATGATGACAGACATGAGCCTGCTGTACTGCTTACTGCCAGGTTCAGAATTCCATCACAGTACAGCTTAGCTTCACCAATTACATGCAGGCTTAGTTCTACTGCCATATTGTACGGTACAATTCAATACATTATATAGTATTTCGAGTGTAAACTGGAACTTCATATGTGTTTCTATATATTTTTTAAAAAACATCCATCCGCCATATGCATGTTGTTCCGCCCCTTTTCCTTGACCGGGGTATTTGTCCGTCCAGCACGCTAATCTCCACATGTGATGTCCCAGTTTCCCCCTTTTTTGCCTGTAGCACCCTGTTAGGACGTCCTGTTTGTTAGGCACCTGTTCCGCTATATGTGATCGACTTCACGCAAAGATAATCATCGATGCGGGGGTCCAACGACCGACTTGTCCACATGTGTACAGTTATGTGCACCGTGTCGTATGCAAACCTAGATGGTTTGGACGGGGACATACTACATGCCGGATGTACACATTCTGCTGACACATTCACATGCAGCCATTTACATATCTGTACCGCGTGGGTTGGTGACATTTGGGGAATATTTGCCCGTGGCATTGCCTAACACAAACATCTTACCACAGTTCAGGTATGCACATTGTGTGTGGTTGTATAGCTGCACACGGATGCTAGCAGGTTTGGGTGCAGGGGTATACATGGGTGTGACTGACATGTACAATGAGGCTATTGTGTAGTACATCCGAATGCATGGGTTCTGCTTCTGGATATTACACTTCATCATACACCATCCAGTGTATGCAACAGAGACGTTGCTGGGTCTGGGATATGTTGCTATGCACATGTTTGCCTGTGTTTGAGGTATCTTGCTTCCTTACTTTTTTATGTCAGCACAGCTACCCGGCTATGTACTGTCACTACTGCTTGTGATCATTATGGTTGGCACCTTTTCCAATGCCCATAGTGGGGCATGTTATGTGGCACTTCAAAATTTTCAGGACTACACATACCAGGGCTAGTGCAGTTGACAGAACTTCACTTGTTTGCCATACTATGAGCTTATTCTGTAAGCTTTTTGGGTTTCCCTTTTTTATTTTCTTATGCCATGTCTGTGTTCCATATCGTAATGTATATGTTTTATGCTACTATTTACATGTATATTGGGAATTTGGCAGGGGGTCGGAGGTCATTTTCCATTTTACGATTGTTGCAGGGACACGACTGTCCAATCAGGGCCTGTCCATGGCACATTGGGACAGCAGGTAACCCTGGTGACCATGCCCATGTCGCTACTGGGGTTTCCACCTTTTCCATTTTCCGATCTGGGATATTTCCGGGGCTCACATCTGACTTTACAGGCCGACACATACAAACGGTCACTATATAGCATGGAAATTCACTTGTTTGCCTAAATAATATGCTTATTATTGTGGCATGTTCCTTGCTTATTATGTTTTATGTGACATTTAGGTATTTCTGTTACAGAAATAACCAATTCATGCTACCATTACATTAAATAGGGGATATCATTGTGTCCTACAATCGTAGCACATCAGCCATTTCTAATACGTTTTTTCGGGACACAACTGTCCATGGAGAGACTGCCCCAACCAAAGTGGGACAGGTGGTGACCTTAGTCGCTTCCTATGTCGCGGGGCGCTGCGGCTGTACACCTTCTCTGAGTGTAAACACTGACAGTGCATTGCGGGACTAACGCGGTCTTATGCGTATCCTTTGCTCCTTGGCGGGTACACTTATGCCTTCGTGGCTTCTATTTGCTTCTCCATTAATTTGGGAGGGGACTATGTTGCATACTGTACATGCTTCATTCTGCACAGGACCTGGCTGGTGCCATTACTATTGGGGGGGACCATGGCTGTCAGCACATGAGGTTGCTCATCTCATGCTTTAGACCCCCTCCAGACGATCCTACCTGGGCTCGCCACGAACACGCCGCGTTCTGTGATTCCGTGCACTCTCATTAATATGTATATGGCGCTAGCCGGATATTCCATGCACCCGGGGGCGGCCTTACCCCCCTTTGCCCGAGCTTCATGAATCCCAAGTTTTTAAACCCAAAAAAGGTCTAAAGGGAAATCTTCAGACCATGTCCTATTTGCTTTAATCATTTACCCCTTTTTTATAATTTAAATGAATTTGTTTTTTTAAAATTTTGGGAAAAATTTAAGTGTTTTTTTTTTAAATATAGATATGTTCTCTTTTTATCTTTTAAAATCTATCTGTTTTGCCAACATAAAATTTATGGCACAGATGACAGATGGCCAAAAAAAATACAAATATTGCAGTCGCACTGACTCTTAAAAAAATTTTCCTGAGTCAGGATGTTTCAAGGTTCCCCTACTATAAAACAGTAATTACATTTTTTTTTTTTATTTTTCTTTTCCCAAATTTTGATAGGGATAATTTTTCCCGAGATCTTTTGTTTCAAGCAGGGGGAATCATCTTGTGATCTGATCATCTGTTTTAAAAATTCCAATGTTTATTAATGATTCTTGTGTATTTTTTTTTATTTTAGAGTAACTCAAACATACTTTCAAATTTATTTTTTTACCCCTTTTTTTTTTTTCCTTTTCACACCTCTCAGAGAAAGTTTTTAGGTTTTTTCAAATTTTCATTTTCTTAATCATCTGTTCATCATATCCCTTTCTTTCAACTCAGAGCGTTGTATGTTTGTTGTATAATCTTCTACTTGATTGACCAGAAATCTAAAATTGATTTGTGCTACTTAAAAATGAAATTCATCAGTACATTTGCAGTACTAAACAAATTCTTTTCATGGATGTTTTCTTTTTGAGTCATCCAAATTTTTAAATTTCTTTTTATCCTTCTTAAAAAGGGGGGTTTTAAATTTTCTATTCACATTTCATGGGTGTTCCCATGCCTTTTTCTTTTTTTTTCCTTTTTTAAAAAAATTTTCAAAACAAATTTCTGAACCCTACCTTCCCCCACCTTTCCAAAACCAATAAAATTTTTAAAAATTTTAAAAAAATTTT
>NC_056737.1:1281816055-1281866055 GCF_019279795.1 Protopterus annectens
TTGTCAGATGATAGTCAAAGGATAATATCTTGATTATGAAAGTGTTAAAATCCCTCATGGCTGATTACATTTTTAGGGGGCAATCATCTATATGTGTGTGCCAAAATTTACCAAAGGGCACAATGCGGCAATCCTTGAAATTTAGTTTCAGACTATAATCTATACAGCATTTTTTAGAATGTATTTGGCCCTCTTACAAAATCTAGAGGTCATTAGAGGTATTAATGACAGCCCTAAGTTTGCCATCATCTTCAAATTTCATCAGCCACAGCCCCATGGATTCTGCCATAACATCAGGGAAATAGATACCAAAGTGGAGGTGTTCCAAGACCAGTCCCTGAGGGATACTGCTAGTAGCTGCTCTTTTAGCTGAGAGCATGGCTCCAAAAACAATAGACTAGGTTCTGTCAGAAAGACAGTTTGCTATGCAGTGGGTAGCACAAGGGCTTATATTTAATTGGATTAGCTTATGAATGATTCCAGAATGTGGAATGATATCAAGGACCTCAGCCAGGTCCAGGTATGCAGTGTGAATTGTTTTGTCTGAGTCTAATACAGTGACCTAATCGAAAAAGTTCTCCAGTATGAAAATCTGGATCTGCCTTTAACAAACCCAAACTGGTTTAGGTACAGGGTCTGAAGGCTAACTATGGCCTTGTTAATATGTTCTTTCACGTTTTTAATTTCTCCAAGTCTTTTGGGTTTCTAATACCATAACAGGAATGGACCTCATTCCAAAGTCAAAGTATGATTAAAGTTCATGAAATTAGTATTGTTTCAATTTTTTATGTTAACCAGACGTGCTCTTTACAACACCCAAAATGTGTCCAGTATTGACTCTTTCTGCAATTCATATGGAGTTACATGTATTGGTAACATATCTAAATACAACTTTAGATTATTTTTTATAAGACCCGTTACTCCTACTAGTACTGAAACTGTCTGGGTATCTTTCTTCTACACTGCTCTAATTTCTGCCTGCAAATCCTGATATTTTATGACTTTGTGTCTCTATGTACACAAGACACTGTAGTCACTGGGTGTAGCGATTTCAATGATCAATGCTACTTTTGTCTTCTTTTCATGGACCACTATATCTGATTTTCTCACATCTGTCTTTTGAACTGTCAGTAATGGGCGATCTCATGTGATATAAACATTATCATTTTCTATGATACTTTGTGGCTCATGCTTCCAGTGTTTTTTTACCTACTTCAGTATTACAATGTTTGCACAATCCCTAGTGCAATAATCTTGCTACATTATTATGCCTTTCCCTATACAGTCCTTCTGCCATTAGTATGTTAGAACCAGCAACAAGGTGTGCAATTGTTTCCAATTCTGTTTTACAAAACCTGCATTTGTCTATTTTTCCCATATGTTCAATGGACTCTGTAAACCAACATGTACACAGTCCACTATCTTGGGCCACCAATATTAGCCTTTCATCTTTTGATTTTAATTCACCACTCCTTACCTATTCATGCAGTCAGTCCTAATCAACATGAGTATGTTCCAGGAGTTTTCTATACTTGTACCTATATTTATGCATTTTCCACATTTTTTGCTCTCTCATTTGATCTTTCACCTTATATTCTTTCTTTTGTTTTTTGGCACATTCAGTTGCTGCCTGATTTTTATCTACTTCTGTTATGATTTCCATTATTGCTTGACGCTGATATGCTTCTGCTAGACTAAGCAGGGACGTCATCTTGGATTTATTCTCCTATTTCAAAACTTGCACTATGTCTGGGTCTTTTGAGGTCAGCAGATATGTATGCAGTCCCACAGTTACAGATCTATACATATAATCAATTTCAAGGAGGCCCATACCTCCTTTTGAACAGGGAATATATAATCTTGGTGTGCACTGATTTTTATAAATCAGTTGATGAGCATGAAGCATCCATCTTGTTTTCTGTCTTATCTATCCAACACCTTTTGGAGACAGTCAATCACTCCAAAACTGTAAATTAGGACAGGAAGAGTAAATTGGTTTATAACATGAACTTTGTTCTAGATGGCAATGGTGACTTCAGGATTAATTTTCATCTTCTAAAATATTCCTTACTGAGGTTTATTCACATTTGTTCATGTTTTAATGTTGAACTTACATCATTTCTCAAATATTTATACACTCCCTCTTACTCAATTTCTTTTATATCACATTCTTGTCCCAAACTGATGTTTTCTTGGTCCTGCAGCTTTCCTGCTTTAAAGGTTGCTTTTGTCATTTTTCAAGACAAAATGGCATTCTTATATTATCTGGAAAATGTTTGACTACTTACAGTTCTGCTTTCATTTCCTCATCTGATGATCTATACAGTTTTAAATGATCTACAAAGAGAAGATGAGGGGCAGGATTCACGATGGCTTGCACGGAGTCTAAGAGTCGTGTAAGACTCCATGCAGCCATCGCGATCCAGGAACAGCCCAAAATCCTGTGTAAGAGACAGCTAAAACGACTCTTACACGGGCAGGGCATGGATATGCTAATCACCCCACTTGCAGCCGAAAGGCATGCAAATGAGGTAGATTAGCGATCCGCAAAGCTGAAACCAGCCCGTGTAAGAGTCGTGTTAGGTGCAGAAATGTACTCAGTTGACAACTGAGTACGTTACTGCAAATAACACAACGGAGCCATGACAGCTCCAAATAAAGTGTGCAAATGTTGCAGTCAGCATGCCAATGGCCAAATATGTGGCCATTGGCATGGTAACCCAATGCAAACATGAAATAAAATAATTTTTTTTTTCGGAGATCGGCGAGGTTTAAACGCAGCGCAGCCCCGTGCAAACGGGCTGCGCTATATAAAACAGAAAAATAAAGGTTTGAAACCCACAAATGTGGGTTTTATGTAATGCATGGATGTGCAATGCAGGGACTAGCAGACCAAAAACAGCATGGCAACCATCTAGTGGTTGCTAAGGGGGAAGCTGAGTGTAAGACATGTAACTAAGCATTAGTAGGCAATCCTATGTAAATGAGTGGTAGGATAGTGAATCACACTGTCACATAGCAAATGAGCGCATTCTGTGTAGTGTAAGAGTTAGATAAGGGTGAGTACCAGAGTAGGAGATGGGTGACATCACAGGGGGGGATGTCAGGAAGAAATCAAGCTCATTGGAGCAAAGTGGTATGTGAAAGATGTCAATCACACAGCAGAAAAAGAGGAGTGTCAACAGATAAGCATGGGAAAGTCAAGAAATGGAAGGTGTACACTGTGGCCAACACCAAAGTTTCTTGCTGTACGTGCATGCACGCTGCGTGAGAGCCGCGAGTAAGACAGAGTGCGCGCGTGTAAGGCAGAGTAAGCATGTAGGAGCCTGTTTAAAGATCTGTAAACCTGTTTGCACTGGTGTGCGCGTGTTTTAATCCGAATAAGCAGATTCTGGTCCGTGTAAGCATGTGTGCGCGCGTGGTAGCCACTGTGAGCGTGTTTTCGCTGGTAGCTGCGCTGCTCCCCCCTGAGGAAACAGAGAGGAAAAGGAAGCAGAAGAAATAGTAGGAAACTAGCAGGGAATACTTGTAGAGGTAGCAGGTGAAAACAATTAGAAGCAGGCAATTACACAGGCAGAATACAAGCCCAGCCCAGCACTTAAAACACTACAAACAGCATTGCAGTATGTTTCTCTCAAGAGACACTGCAAGACAGGAGTAAGCTAGTAGAAGTGAAAACTGAAAAAGCTGCACTCAGACCAAACATGCTAGGGGCTGCCATAGCTGTCATAAGGAGACATAGGAGACTTGCTGAGGGTGGTGACAATGGAAATGCTGCCAGACAACCCACAGTGAGGAGACAGAGAAGAGTGTACAGGCCCAGGGTCACCTACCAGGGGTTACATGAGCTGGAGATAGTGGAGCACTATAGAGTGGACAGAGACCTTCTGCAGAAAATTGTTGAGCTGTGCAGGCCACGCCTCACACACAGAACCAACAGAGAGGAACCAATCCCAGTGGAAACCAAGGTATGTGTTGGCCTAAGAATACTAGCAACAGGTACCTTCCAGAGACCAACTGGTGATATGATGGGGATATCACAGGCATCAGCCTCCAGGGTACTGCATCAGTTCCTGGATGCCATGTCAGCACATGTTGGTGAGCACGTATATTTACCCAATGCCCGTGAGGTATTGGCCAGCAATATGCGTCTCTTCCAGCAAATAGCGGAATACCCAGAGGTAGTGGGTGCAATAGACTGCACGCACATATGCATCAAAGCACCAGCCGGTGAGTGGGGTAGGGCCTACATTAACTGCAAGGGCTTCCCCTCCATCAACTGCCAGGTCATGTGTGATGCCCAGGGCATAATAATGAATGTGTGTGCTGGCTGCCCTGGGAGCTACCATGATTCCCATATCTGGCATTTGACGCAGCTGTACCAGACATTTGCCAATGGGGACATCCCACATGGTCACCTAGTGGGGGATGCAGGTTATGCACTGGAGCCGTGGCTGATGACACCCATCAGAAACACACACACCTGAACAGGAATGCCATAATGAGGCACACGCACAAACACGTAATGTAATAGAGTGTGTGTTTGGGCTGCTCAAGTCACGGTTCCGGTGCCTGGACACATCTGGTGGAGCCTTGCAGTACTCACCAACTACATGTACCCAAATTGTCATGGTATGTGCTATGCTACATAATATGATTCTGTGAAAACAGCTGTAGCAGGACCAGCATAGGGCCGGGACAAACAGCCCCCCACCATTGCCAAGGCCATCACAGGCAGAGCGTGACTCAGAGGAGGAACAACCTGAGCCTTCCCCAGTAGGCAGAAGGAGGCATGCCCAGTATGCCCTGGCCTTGGCAAAGAGGCAACGCATAGCACATACACTGGCTCAGTAGGAACCCTGGGAATGATACCCCTCTCTGACTCACTTATAAAGTAACAGGGACGCCTAACATGACACAACCTGCTCTCAAACATGTACAGGGAGTGTAGTATGTGCATCCGACAGAGGCAGCCCTGTAGCACCACCTGAGGCATGATTGCCATGTGTTAAGCAATGTAACACCATCTAGTATATGCAAACATGAAGACCCAACCTAACATCTCACCCTCACCAAGCATGATGCCACACTATGAAGACAACAAGATCAAGTACAATAATTGGCTGAGGTATTGCTGTTAGCAAGGGGGAACACATGGCTGACAGCCTGGGCTGACATGCCGAGCAAGACATGATGCCCCACCTGCTAGGGATGGCACGCACCCAGCACACCTGGTTGTGTAGATACTGGCAAAGGCTGTTGTCACCCCCACTGTGCCTGGAATAGGTAAGTCTGGAAACACAAACCCACCACCATAGGTAGCACAAGGGATAATAACCTGGACGTAATGCTACCCAATGCCAGAAGTCTAACCTGCAAGGTGCATGCAGACCAAATCCACCACAGCATGGAGAATAGTAATATGTGTTCTGTAACAGAAACCTGGGCAAGGCCCAGAAGAGCACCCTAATACTACCAGGTTATGCCTCATACCATGCTCTACAGCTCCAAAAAATGGAACACATGACAATAGGAGTGTGGCTACCAGTAATTATCAAGGATAACCACACCCCCAAGTTGCTACCACAGCAAGAAGCAGCATGGACTATCCACGGGCAAGTAACACTATCTCAAACTGTGTACCTGTTTGAAGCCTGCTACAGACCACACACACAAACCCAGGTACCCCAGCCAGCCTTCCTGAAGACACTTCAGAGTATGAATGTCTCAACAAATACCAAACAAGGCACACACAAAGTATGACATAGGTGGCAATCCATTATGTATGGAAGAAGTAATCAGAGACCTAGGGACACAAGTGGACGGTAACCTGTCATGTGACACTCACATTGCCAAGGTGGCCAGGAAGACCTGCTATATTGCCCACCTTAATATTAAAGGATGCACATGTAGAGCTACAGAGGTCACTGTGCCCACATACTCTTCCCTTATCAGGCCCATACGTGACAGCAATGCCCCAGTTCGGATGTACCTTACCTTACACATGCAGCAGTCAGAAAGACCCCAAATGTACCCCACCAACAAGATAAAGGGTCCAAACATTGGACATCTGCAGCCTGGCTGAAGAAACCACAGCCCAATTCAGAAGCATACTGCACAGTCAGAGGTGATGTATGCCTGATGTACAAGGCCATGTCCAATCCAGAATGAATGGCCATACTCCACTGCAGAAACCCGAAATCCAGCAGACACACCACAGTGAGATATCTGAACCTCCACACATAGATTAATAGGATGTGCTGGAGGGACAGATCCATAACCCAGAGGCTCCTGACACTCTGGAAAAGAATCCCAGTCCATGATAGGCTGAGCACCACACTCAAACTCAGCAAGAGAAATCCGGTGAAGTGCATGGGAGATAGTAGGTGTATACTGGGGGCCATCCCTGTGTCACATCTAGGAAAGTAAACCATACATGGGCATAATATGCACATTGCAAGGGGTGTTGAGACCCACACACAGTCTGTCCGTGCTGAAACAAAGCCAGGGCAGATAGCCTAGTATGAACCTATGAACCTATGATGATACAAATTGTGCAGGACACAAAGGATTATCACACAGCTGTCCTACTTGATGGTAGGAACCATGGTGATAATCCACAGATATGCTCTGCAGCACTCTAATATCACAAACAATACACCAAACCTACACACATTGTCAACAGCCTACCGAACAGATTCCTTCCAACCTCCCCACCAGCACCTAACTGCCAAATATCTATCCCAGGAGAGTGCTGGTCCCCTGACATTGCAGATGCTGAGGTAACAGCCAGCATCCACAAAGCACAGCACACAGCATCAGTGGTACCAGATGGTGTCCTGGGTTGTGTCCAACAAGTACTGTAAGAAGAATGGAACAGCAAATAGATTTACTGCGCACTATCAGTCCTACCACAGGATATGTACCCAAAGAGCAGTGTACAGCAACAGTGGTCCCACACCACAAAGGGGGTGCCTGAATGGATACTGCAAACTATCACCCCTCAACCCCGACTATCTAGGTTGGCAAAGTAATGGAGAGGATGATCATGGATCCCATGAATAACGAGATTGGGTACCTACAGACATTGGACACTACCCAGTGTGGCTGTCATAGGGCAGATCCTGCCCTTACATGTCTGACTCATGTGAAACGTGCACCAAGCCCATTGATGTGGGGAATGTTGATCACACAGCCTATCTGGACCTTGCTAAACCCTTCCATACAATACCCTTGTTGGCGGTACAGATAAGCTCACCAGCCTAACTATAAACACCTATGCAAGTAGATGGGTTGCAAACCAGCTCAAGGACAGAACTGACCTGGCAGACATGCTGTAGCCATGGCAGACTGCAAACCAGGTACAACTGGCATCCCACAAGGCATGGTCCGGGGACCTCTCTTGTATGCTATATATGTCACATAGGTACAGGCCAACATGGAAGGACTCTGTCTGAACAGGTTTGCAGAGGACTACAAGCTGGCCACCATATCGGACTCTCCAGCTGACACAAGCAACCTACAAAAGGCACACATAGAAACACACAAGTGGTGCCACAGCCATGTCAACAAGCTAAATGCAGAATAGTGTATAGTCAACCCCTGTGGAAACACAGTACATGGCCAGAAATTACCACATAGGTGTTAACCCAGTAAGTACATCAGGAGCAATAAGAGACCTGGGGACACAAGGTGATAGATATCCTGCATGTGACAACCATGTGTCTGTAGTGGTTACAGAAACATACCATATACCCACCTAATCATGAAGGTAAGCACAGCTTGGTTAGGGTAGGTCAATGTGCCAGTCATCCATCTGCAGCCTCACAATTGTGTACAATGGCCCTTCAGGGATGTACCATAGCAGACACCTGCAGCAACTGGAAAGACCACACAAATACCCCACCAGGAGGATCGCAGAGCTGTAACAGATGCCATGTGTCGCCTGAGTAAAGAAACTGCAGCTCCACACAGTGCCATACTGCCTGGCTGGAGGTGAACTGTGCCTGATGTATAGAGCCATGACCAACCTGGTATCAATGGACATTTGGCACCATGTAAACACTGAATGCTGGTGACCTATGCAGCTGACAGGCCTGAACCCCAGCACAGACATAAACAGGACATGCTGTACCGATTGGTCCATAACCCAGAAGCTCACTCCACTCACGACTAAACTCCCACTACAGGATATCCCTCAGTGACTGTCATCCAGAGGAATCATGATGACTGGATGGGAGATGGTAGGTGTACCCTGGATATCACCTGTATGTCACGGGTAGACAGAAGCACAGCACACTAACCGTGACATATGTCATGGCAAACACCAGTAAATGTGTGTTGAAGGACAAACACTCTCTGTCTAGCATTACAAATGGACTAGGGCACATGGCCATTGTTTTGTCACTGTCCACACAAGTTGTGGAATACATTAACAATGTCGGACAATCATGTACTATGCTGTCCATATCTGAACAAAATGCAACATGGTCATATCTGCACAACTGGCCCTCAACCAGTCTGGTGTGCTCACTATAAATATTACAAGCAGTGATAGGACTGAAACCGATTATACTGTCCACCACAGTGAAAGTTCTTCACCAGTACACTATACGACAATACAACTGTTTGGTCAGCAGAAAAAGATGATGACAACTGTATGCAAACTATCCCATGGCGACCCTGCAGGCACAGCATAATGCCTGTTAGGTTCAGACACAAAGCAGTGGGGCAGTAAGAACACAACCTGATGTCCAACACTCAACTGTACATGTGATATATAGATGGCATCCACACACAAACAGAAATGTGGTGGTCCACAGATCCCAACATAAGGAAAGGTCACACTGGGCATGCTCGCACACTTAGATAAATGAGACGTGGCAGTCAAGAAGCCATGCAAACTGCGAACTGGGCATGCTCACACACTTAGGCCATGTCACAGTTCAGCAGTTGCACACACATATCTGACATTTCTATGTGTTAACACAGGAACCTCCCACAATACAGACATCTGCCCAGTGCACACAGTGAAGTTACAACAGAGACATAAGTAAAGTACTGGATCCCACTCATATGCAAACATCTCCCACAGTACACACGTTGTTTATAGAGATAGGGAAGGCTATGGCAATAAAGACCCACAGACAGTATATGAGCAACAGATACTTGCATCTGACAGGTAAACATATGGCCATAGAGTGCAATACCTGACTGTTGTCCCTAGGAAATACAGAAGGCTATCCACAGTGTATTTGGCATCTTCCTCCACAGTACAGTAGGCCACTGTGCCTGTGCAAAGTTAATGCATAGATATGCTCTCCCCTGTACTGATGGATAGTAACAGATGTAAATACCTCTTCATCCATAATGATGTCAGCACACTATACATATGTCAGGAGCAGAAGTTGTATCCAGTAATGTGAATAGCGCACTCCGCTACTGCGTCTCTAACAAGTGGCATAATATAGCTAGATAGGGGTTTGAATCCTGCAAGTGCTCAGTGTGTGTGTGAATGTGTGTGGGGGAGTAGTGTGTGCAATTCCATGTGTATGAGAAATGTCCCTTTTGGCAACTATTACTACACAACACATGCTGCATATTCCACTGTCTAAACACTGATGATGTCAGCACCCTATAAGTACAGCAGGAGAAAACAATCCCCCCAGTAATGCAAATAGCATGCTTTGCTAATGCGTCTCTCACAAGTGTCATAACATAGCTAGGTAGGGGTTTGAATCCTGCAAGTGCTCAGTGTGTGTGTGAATGTGTGTGGAGGAGTAGTGTGTGCAATTCCATGGGTAAGAGAAATGTCCCTTTTGGCAACTATTACTACACAACACATGCTGCATATTCCACTGTCTAAACACTGATGATGTCAGCACCCTATAAGTACAGCAGGAGAAAGCAATCCCCCAGTAATGCAAATAGCGTGCTTTGCTAATGCTTTTCTCACAAGTGTCATAACATAGGTAGGTAGAGGTTTGAATCCTGCAGGTGCTCAGTGTGTGTGTAAATGTGTGTGTGGAGGAGTAGTGTGTGCAATTCCATGGGTAAGAGAAATGTCACTTTTGGCAACTATTACCACACAACACATGCTGCATATTCCACTGTCTAAATGCTGATGATGTCAGCACCCTATAAGAACAGCAGGAGAAAGCAATCCCTCCCACTAATGCAAATAGCGCGCTCTGCTACTGCGTTTTTCATAAGTGTCATAACATAGGTCGGTAGGGGTTTGAATCCTGCAAGTGCTCAGCATGTGTGTCGGGGAATAGTGTGTGCAATTCCATGTATAAGAGAAATGTCCCTCTTGGCAACTATTACTACACAACACATGCTGCAAATTCCACTGTCTAAACACTGATAATGTCAGCACCCTATAAGTACAGCAGGAGAAAGCAATCCTCCCAGAAATGCAAATAGCACACTCTGCTACTGCGACTCTCACAAGTGATCTAACATAGTTAGGCAGGGGTTTGTATTCTACAAACGCCATGTGTATTTTTGTCACACAGTTTGTCCATGTGTGTGGGGGGTGTTGTTCCCAATATTGCACGACATACATTATATCAGTAATGTCAAAGCACACATGATGTATGTGTGTGCCACCTACACATATGTACCTGTGAACTGCAAGAGTTCCCATGTCCGAAGCCTGCCTCATGTGAATACATGGAATATGCATCAGACAACTGTATGACTGTGGTGTTCTGTGCAGGGGCTGCATGTGATATGTAACTATACAGTGTGGGTTGTAGATGGTGTCATCCCACCAGTGAGGGATACATGACTGGTCTGGAGCATATAGTCCACATGTTGGTGATGAACAGGTGCAGCATGTTGTCACCACTTGTGGGAGTGGTAACATGTTGTTCCATAGCAATGCAGGGAATGAATGATAAGAACCCTTCAGATAGGGTCTTGCAGCTAGAATAATGCTCACACTCTATGTTTGGGTAGTTGCAGTACAACCATATAATGGTGTGTGTAGAGACCATCATATTCCCAGTGTTGTCAGGAAGGCCAAGTGGGTTTCCTGGGTATGGGAGTGTGGTGTGTGCCAGGCTATGAACCTGAAGGCAGTCTAACCCACTGTGTGTTGGACATGGAGAGGTTATGATGCTTTGTGCAGTGCCACCAACCTGGGGGTGTGTGTATCTGAGGTGCCTTTGGATACATCCCCCCTGTTCTGGTCTGGTGCATGTGTAGGGGATGACAAGCATGGTATCAAGAATGACCTGGCACTGATGGTGTGCACCTGGGAGCCTTGTACCAGGAGTCTGTTACTGCATGGATATTGCTGTGCCCCATGCTAAGGACAGTTTCCACTGCATGCATCTTGAGGTTTACACTGCTGCTGTTGAGTAGCATTTCTATTAGTGTCCTATCCCGTGTGATACCTGTGTAGGTGGCTATGTAATGTCAGTCTTGCATACAAAGGCACTATGTGTGTAGCAACAGCCTCTGCCAATATACAACGGCCCATGGGTGACAGGTGCAAGCTGTCCCAAGCAAAGCAATGTGGCTTGTCCAGCATGTAATCCCATACCGACAGGCATTGGATCCCCTTTGAATGTCACTGAAACATACGTTAATTGCAGAAACTGATGATCCTGTCTACATATTGTGGCAGCATTCTTGGTGAGCATGAGATGCTACTCAAGGCCAGGGTCATACCAGCCTGTGCCACAAGCTCAGAGAGCCCCTCTATGTCCCCTAACATGTAGTCCAGGGAGGTGCATCAGAGGTCATACACACTGGCACAGACAATGACTGAGTCATACTTCTACATGCCTTGGAGTGACCGGTATGCTTGTGTTATGTGGTGGATCATAGTGCCCGACGGGCAGCTCAGCGTGACTGTCACCTTGTTCAGCCTGGGAGCAGGACCTCAGTGTATGTGATGATAGAGCTACCTCATACAACTGTAGCAGGTGTGTTGTCAAGCCGTATGGCCTGTGACTGTGTGGCACACAGGCTTTGTGAGATATGTGCTGCATGTGCTCTGCTCTGGCATAATGTTTGCTTGTGTGTCTGCTTTGCAGGTGTCAGCTGCTCAGGCAGGATGCTATTCTGAGAGTCCAATAATGTACCTGTGTGTTTCTGTGTTTGTATTGTGGTCGTGGCAGGTCTATGGGAGACTGGTACTGTATTCACTGTAGTATCCCACTCCAACTGACAGGGAATGCCAGTGCTGTGTTAACAGAGCTTAGCCCCCAGTTTGGCTATGCGGTTGCATCTCTCACATGTGTTGTACGTGTATGGGAAGGGGAGAGGGTTGTCTGTGTACATGAGGCAGTTGTAACATTGCCACATGGCTCACAGATTCATCAACTGGACCTGAGAGTAGATCAACAGGTGACCTTTGCACATGCTACCATAGCATTGTGACTCCCATACTAAGTAACGACACATAGGGCCAATGGGGAACAAGGTACTCGAGGTGACTATGTGGGGGTGTAGTGCTCCTGATTTGTTAGTGCTGACATATATGAATGCTGTCTTGAGCAAATGCGAGGTAAGTCATATGCAATGTGTTACATGCAAGCTACATCAAAACAGGACAAACAATGACGTTCTGTGAAGTGACACATGGACATCAGTACAGTAAGCAATACAGATGTCACTAGGGATCCACAGAGGCACTGTATATCTGCACTGCAGGTGGAATCAGTGTTTCAGGAACATAACAGGCAAACATGCATACAAACAAAGCTACAGTCAGCAGGCCTGTATGTAGACTATGCTACAACAAACAAGGTGTATGACTTCCAGTAGGTAACAGTGCATATATGCAGGCACTATAAGCCAGTACCCAGACATTCACAGGTCAGACGGGCTGGGTCCAGCCACACCCCACACAAGTGTATAGACCATGTACCTTCGTAATGTTGAATAACTGGCCTGATACCCAAGTGCTCATACCTGTAATAATACACATGTCAAATAACAGACACTGAGCCCTCACTCAGCAGTTCCAGACTTAGTATGATGTATGCTACCTGTCCTGGCACCACAGTATCCTTGACATGTATGGACACTCTCCCTCTTGTCATAGTTAGTTCTGTGTTTTGGTGCTGTCATGCATGGTATGAGGTGTGACCTTGTAGTGCTAGTGTGCTCTTGTGAGCCTTGAACCTGTTGTGCAGTACTGCACAGATATCAACATCCTGAAACATCTGCATTGCAGAGTCGTGTGTGGACAGCATGCAACTCGCAGTTGACATGGCCATCATTGAGTATCAATATGTACATTGATGTATCCCCTGTGCTATTTATGTAGGTGGCCATCCCTTCACAGCCTCACCACCAGTATGCAAAGATGTGCAGACAGAACACTGTGGTAATTACTATGGGTGTACAAAACAATACAATGCCATTCATACTGTAACTGCATCAGGCATGCTGGTATATACCCACAATGCTATCATTACACTGTACTGTTGTCAACATCATACTATTACAATACATCTATGTAGTCACCCTGTGCATCAGCACCATGTTAACCTGTTCCTGCACCGATTTTACAGATTGCAGGAGGTGGCAAAGTTTCATCATATGCACAGGGTGTGTACCTGGTATGCCTGAGTCTGCCACTGATACAACCAATTGACATGTCTGTGTGTGTGTGTTGGTGAGGGACAGCAGTACAAGATGGGGCAATGTTGATGCAGTGTGTGTGTGTATGCGGTAGCCCTAGGTGTTATCACTTTGCATGTGTGTATGAATGCACACAGTCCTACCTCATGGCTGCCATATGCAGGTGTTTGTGGACAGCCACAGACTGCACCTGCCAGGTCATACAGATCACTGTCTGTGGCCACATACACGGTACCTGTGCCTGGCAAGGGTGCTATGGACCATATCAGGTACTAAGCCAGACTGGGTACTGTCATCAGAAGCAGGTGGTTGGTGACTGGAGACAGGTCCCTGTTGGGACTGTCCAGCTCCACATGCATGTGGTTTCCTGGGGCAGTCTGATGACAGCACAGACCCAGCATTGCTGGGGCTGCTGCTGGCACTATGTGAGCGGCTGCGGGCCTGTTGTCATCCGCGATGGCTGCCAGCTGCTGCTGTTGCTGGCATACGGCCACGTCGATGCCTCAACCGTCCAGCATTGCCCTGGCTCATGGACATGTAATTGTGGAACAGATCTAATGTGTCCCCCCAACGTCTTTCAATGACCTCGGTGAAGTTACGGATGGCAGTCGCAACATCATGCATACTGTCACTCATGGCTGTGCGACATGCTCTCAGCTCCCTCAGACCCTGTCTGGTGTACCGTTCCATACGTGACTGTGCCTGCATTACAGCCCGAAACATAGCTGAGGTTGAAAGACCTCTGTGGGCACGTCTGACAGGGGTGGTACGCCCATGGATGCTCCCATGAGAACCCATGGACGTCTGCCTGTGTGGTACCATGTCAGGACCCTGGCCATGGCTGCTGTGTTTGGATGCATGTGCCACCGGTACCACATTACCCTGGTCAATGCCTACTGTATCCTGTCCATCACCTAGGGACATTGGTGAAAAACGATGTATTGGCAGGATGACTGTCCGCATTGATGGGGTCGACAGCTGTGTAGTGTCAATTGGCTGACCAATGACGGACCCTGGCACACCCACCTGTGCCATTACACAGGTATCATCATTATCACTATCCACAGCAGCTGATTCAGGTTCCCTGCTGCACAACACCAGAGCAGCACCAGAACCTGTGGGAGTAAGATAGGAAACACAGTTTACAATGTGTACACAATGTCACCACTGATGCACACATGCACACATGCACACATGGGCTCATGCACACATGGGCACATGCACACATGGGCACATGCACACATGGGCAGATGCACACATGGGCACATGCACACATGCACACATGCACACATGGGCACATGCGCACATGGGCACATGCCCACATGCACACACCTCAGTATATGAGAAATCAACCCACAGACACAAACACACCTCAAATCAAACACATAGCACTACTGCTTCAGCCTATTATTACTATTAGTATCAAGAGTATTGAAGGTAATGGTATTACACACTCACCAGCATGGATAGGCTGCCTTGCTGTTACACCAGAGGGACCTGCAGAAAAGAGACATTTATTGTCAGTGGACACAACTGTGCCATTGATACTATGGGCATGATACAGTTCAGTAGTGCAACAGTTAGCTTCCACAAGTGTACTGCAGATATTGAGGATATCACTTTTGCACAATAATTACTAAGATTACAGCTACAAAACGAGGACACACCTCACACATGCATAACCTAACAGTGTACAGAATGGTCAACTATACACATGGCATGTTACCTGCACGCTCTGTGTTCTGCTGCTGTGTGGCTCCAGCCTCCATCATTACACATGTATGCTGCTGCTGTTGCTGTTGGGCTGGAGCCACAACACTTAGGAGTAGTCCCTCCAGCCTGGTGAGGGGGGATGTCTAGCCACCCCACCACCTGTGGCAAGCTGCTGCCTGTGGATATCCGATGCACGCTGACGGACATTTCTAATTAAATCACTGCAGTGATGGTGTACCTGCTCATATGTCCGGTTATGTGTGCCTATTTCATTTACCCGATGGGCCAGGTCTTGCCGCAGTGCAGCCCTCTCCTGCTGGTTCTGGCTGGTGTGGGAAAAGAGTACAGCGAAATCCCGCACCAGGCTCTGGTGTATCTCCTCCTCCTCTGCAGCAGAGTAGACAGGGTTCCGCTGGTGAACCATAGCCCTGAAAAGGAAAAGGAAAATATGTCAGTAATATCTGTCAGCAAACAATGGCACACATAATACACATAATACTCGACTGCAGTGATATAACTTAAACACCATATACAGCATCTGTCTGTCTGTTGGGGGATACACATGTAAATGACAAGATATCAGTGCTCATCCGACAACTGTGCAACAGTACCTGGCACACTCCATACGACAGACTAGTATACTGCAGCAGTCAACACACTGTTTCAGGTACAATACACAAGCTCACACTGGGGGTTTGTATCAAGGTACTGTATGGGGAACATTATCAGCCCATGCACTGCACACAATGCACATTACATATTTCACTGGTAATGCACACTACTCTTACTTACCATAACCCTACCTACACCCCAGTGACATACAGGGTAACACAGTACAACATATGGCAATGTAGTATGTGTTGATCGCAATACCTCACACACCTGTCTCTGGCCTCACACCAAGGACACACACTACCATGACAGACAGACAGTCATGGTGAGCAATCACACCAGTACACAACATGCACCCAGTCACTAGCACACTCATTCCACCTCACATATTTCATTTGCAATGTGTTCATGGGTGTGCATTGTGTCTTAGGTAGGTAGTGTGCTTTTGGACCTGGGCCTACAGCAGAGTACTGTTATGCTACCCTGCCCCTTGTGACACATGTGTTATGATCATACCTGCTCCTTACAAACAGTTACACAGGGTGACTCATATGGCATATTACCTATCTGCATAACATTCAGCAGGGGTATGTCTGACATCTACTCATGGGGAGCTTTGCTTCTTAATTCTGTGTGGTCTACTACAGGGTATGTCGTATCTGTGGGTAGGGTCCTGTACCTCCACCATGTGCTCTATACTGCAGTGACAAGGACGACAGACATAGGTAATTTGTGTTGTGGATGTTGGAGGTGTTACCATGGTTGTTAGACAACTGTCATGGGTGTGACCGAACTATGTATATCCAGCAGTGGTAACCTCTATGTAGGTAGTCTGTGTGCACTGTGTTTGAGTGCATTGACACTGTTACTTGCATATGTCTGTGTCATTCTCCATATCTGTAGCTGTCATGGGAGGTACATACCATGTAGGACATTGTGGGGTGTGGAGGGGTACAGTGATCTACATGTCTATAGCTGACACACCATGTCCGCTGACACATTCCATGTACAGGTATTACAGGACTAGTGTGCCACTGTGTATATCAATGTGGAGCCTATTGTACACTTGTTGCCCCTGTTCCTCCATGACACATGCAGTGGTGGGCAGGCATGCACATATGTGGTGGTTACTGGTGTCAGTGTTTTTGAATGGGGTATGGTACTCCAGTATCCACACTGGTGTTCACTCCATGCCTTTGACACCAGGCACCTGTTGCAAGACATCTGCACACATGTGCCTCACACAGTCTATATATATATATATATATATATATATATATATATATATATATATATATTGATATATATATTGATATATCTGTATATAGATATATATATATATATATATATATATATATAGATATATGTTTGTATATATGTATATAAAATCTGTAAAAATAGCTGTAGATATATACATATAGATGTGGGAGAGGGAGAGAGGAGAGAGAGAGACACACAGGGAGAGTGAGAGTGTGAGGGGGTGGGACAGAGAGAGAGAGATAGTCATATGCAGACATATCTGTTGTCAGTCAGATCTATCTGTATATGTATATGTCTCTACATATATCTATATATGTATGTGTGTATTACATATATCTGTACGTACATATTCTACCAATCTCGATGTCTGTGCAGTAAGTGAGAACCTGGTTCAAGGCACCTGAGAGCATACCAGTGGTACCAGGCTATACCCCGTATCATGCTTTCTGGCCCCAGGACTCAGGACAAATCAAAAAGGGAGGGTGTGTGTCCATATTCATGATGGACACCCACACCTCCAGGTTAGTGGCAACACATGAAGCATCACAGACCATCCAGGTGCAGATAACCGTAGGCAAACCTGCTATACAACTGGTAGCATGTTACAGACCACCCTCCAAATCTCAGGAACCACAGTCAGCCTTCCTGAAGACATTGGAGGATATGAATGTCCCACCACACACCATCATATTGGGAGACTTCAACTACCCTAACATACACTGGGTGCATTATTCTACCCCAAACACCCTAGCCCAAAGGTTCCCAGAATTCACTAAGTCAAATGCAATGGAACAGCTAGTCACCTCTCCCACAACAGGAGATAATATACTAGACCTGATCATCACAAACATGGGGACAATGTGCTACACACCGGAAGTATACCCCTCACTAGTCACATCTGACCACAGACTAATCCCTCTGGATATACATATCCCACCTCCCCCACAACACAAAAGACTACAGTGGGAAACCTCTCACATGCCGACTTTACACTTCTTATAACTGAGTTGGTATCCTTAATGCCCACTGGGCCAGTGGAAACCACTTCCCACAATGCAGACACCTTCATATATGCTTTCTACAGACATCTCCAAGAATGCATGGATCATGCAATCACAAATAAAACCATGACCCTCTCTACCAAGGGCAGGTGTCCTGTCTGGTGGACCCCAGCATTGAACAAATTGTATAACAACAGAAGGTAGCTACTGCACGGCAGATCATAATTCCATAGAGCTACGGCATCTCTGATCAGCAGTAGTAGAAAGATACGTTTTGTCATACAAACATGCAAGGCCAACAATGAGAGGGACATCGCTATGGACACTACAGATAACCACAAGGCCTTCTTCTGCTATGTTACACACCTGGGTGGGAACCCTCAGATATGTTCACAGTTAGTTCACAGTGACAAACGCTACACTGAACACACAGATAATGCCAACATTCTGGCAGACAGGTTCAGTGCAGATTTCCCACCGCCCTCACCCACACATGAGGAATTACTTATCCCAGCTGACTGTAACCTCCCTGTCATCTCAGATGTCCAGCTGGGAACCACCCTCAGCAAAGCTGTAAACACAGTATCAATGGGACCCAACGGTATTGCAGGTTGCATGCTACGTGAACTCCAAGAGGATCTACACATGCACATTAAATGCTATTCAACCATAGCCTTACTACAGCATATGTACCTGAACACTGGCATACAGCAACAGTAGTCCCACTCCACACAGGAGTCACCACTACAGACCCTGGTAACTACCGCCCCATAAGCTTAACCAGCCTGGTCTGCAACGCTATGGAAAGGATCATTATGGAACTCATACATAGAGACATTGGGGACTTAGACACTTGATCCCACCTGGTTTGGCTTTGTAGAGGGCAGATCCTGCCTTATGAACCTGGTTGATTTTTTCAAATCAGTCACTAGAGCCATTGACGAGGGCACAGCGGTCCATACAGCCTACCTGGACTTGACTATGGCTTTCGACACAATACCGCACTCTGGCATCATAAACATGATCAACAGCTGAAATGTAAATCCATATGTCACAAGATGGGTTGCAAACCAGCTAACGGATAGAAACCCTACAGTCAAACTCACTGGTGTCATGTCAGACTCAGAGCCAGTCACAAGTGGTGTCCCACAGGCCTCTGTCCTGGGACCGCTCATGTTCGGCATATAATTCTCAGATGTGGAAGCAGACATGGGAGGGTAGTGGCTGACAATGTTCAAAGATGATTGCATACTAGGCGCCATAGTCGATACACCAGCTGACACATACATCCTACTCACAGGCCTCATGGACAGCGACAACTGGTGCCGGAGTCATGGTCTTAAACTGCATGCCACGTAATGTATACTCATACCCTTTTGGATGGACAAGGTACCCACATATTATCACATAGACAGTAACCCACTGAGTACAGACAAAGTAATCAGAGACCTGGTGACACTGATCGATGCTGACCTCTCATTTGACACCCACATTGCCAAAGTGGTTGGATAGACTTCCAACCTTGCCCACCTTATCATGAAGGGATTCACATCCACATCAAAAGGGGTCATTGTACCCCTATACTCCTCCCTTATCAGGCCCATGACTATGTACTATGCCCCATTTGGTATGTACCTCACCTGGCACTTGCAACAGCTAGGGGGACCTCATAAGTACATCACCAGGAGGATCAAGGGTCTCCAACAACTTTCATATGCTGCCAGACTAACGTAACTCATGCTCTATTCCATAGCATACTGCCTACGTAGGGGTGATCTGTGCCTGATGTAGTAGGCCATGTCCAATCAGGTATTGATGGACATGTTCCACCTTATACAATCCAAATCCATCAGAACCACAACAGCTATGGATTTAAACCTCAGCACACATATGAATAGAACATACTGTAGGGACAGATCCATCACTAAGAGGCTTCCCATACTGTGGAACAGGATCCCAGTTCATGTTAGGCAGAGACCCTCACTGACACTCTTCATGTGCATTCTTGATGAGTGGATGGGAGATCATAGGTTTACAGCAGGGGTCATCTCTGTGTCACTACTAGACAGAGGCACAGTAAACTAATGCTATTATGTAGGGGGGTCTTCACTGTGTCACTACTATACAGAGGCACAAGTTTATAAATCTATTCTATACACTGTCTGCAGATAGCCTAGTACTAAACTATGACACTGTGAAACTATATATGTCTATGTATTTCTACATCCCTCTCTATCTATGTATACACATATGCATATTATATATATATATATATATATATATATATATATATATATATATATATATATATATATATATACGATATATACATACATATACACATGCTATATATATATATATATATATATATATATATATATATATATATATATTCCTTTTTTGTTCCACATATGTATACACACAGTAACATACTGCTGAACATCCATTATTGTACAACCTACTTGTACATTGCACTACAACCTACATTGCTATGTGCACATAGCTACCGTCACATACATATGTATGTAGAGCCTTCTGTGACAGTTGCAGTATGTCCCCGGCCCTATGCACATCTTCATATACATAGATACAGACCAATAACACATCTGGAGGGTTCACAGTATGTAGAGTATTATAGTAGTACTTTATATTACCTGTGTTTGTTGCAGCTGTTTGCATAAGCTTGCAGTTACTTGGCCTGCTGTCAGCCTCTTTGTTTTGTTGTTACAGGTTTTTTTTTTTTTTTCTTTCTTTCTTTCTTTTTTTTTTCTTTTTCTTTCTCTCTCTCTCTCTCTCTCACTGTACCTCCAGCGGGTGCAATGAAAGTATTGCATGTGTGGACTGGGAGTACAGCATGCTTTTGTAGGTATCTGTACATGTCCATGTGATGGCCTCTGCACCAATTGTTAGCCAGCATTTACTAATTGCATGCAGCCTGTTGTGTAGTGATTGCAGTTCTCACTGTGATTACAGGACTGTGGTATAAAAAGGTCTGTTAGGTAGGCGCAGCCCTTTCAGATTATCAGGGAGGGGACCATGCTGTTTTGCTGTGGACACTGTTCTCTGAGTGTAAGGGTTGGTATGTCTCTCATATTTCAGGCTGTGTTGTAGACACTGCAATGTATGTTGTTCTGTAAGCTGAGTATTCCTTCCTCCAGTGTCCTCTTCTCCGTGTGTATGTAAACTGACACCTACGACTAGTAATACTGTGTATATGGGTGTGTGTGCTTTCCTGTGGGGATTGTGGTGTAACTGGTATATAGCAGTGGCTCTTGCAATCTGTTGCTATGGCTTCAATATTTGGCCTTTACATTCACTCGTTGTATGCCTGCTAGGTGTCTTTCCTGTAATGTGTTGCTATGGCTTTCCTATTTTCCATTTACATTCACAGCTTGTAATGCTTGCTAAATCAGTTTGGGCATCAATTCCCTATGTGTTTGTTGTGGTAGGGAGTTACTGCATGCAGTGTGGTCTGGCCATGGTGTGGGCCTTGACACTTACAAGGGTATTTGATCATGCTGCTGAGCAGGTCTCAGATACTCTCCAGTGCATCTTTTATCAGCCTCATGGAATGGTACATAGCAGTGGATTACTCCAATGACATATTCTGATATTCTGCAGTTGTGACTGTGGGTTATTTCAAGCATATGTATTAGTACACCATTTGTGACGTGCAGGTGGTGCATACCTTCAGTCAGTCATAGTTACCATTGCATGTGTAGTTACACCTTTCTGCCTACTGTTAGTACATTTGACAGGGTGTCAGTGGGGCACAGTTGACATTTGTTTTCACATCAGGGACATCCCTGTAACTCAGTCACAGTTGCTATGTCTGATCTCTTAACTATTCAACTATGGCAGTGTTTATCCTGCTCTGAGTATGTGTGTGGCTTGCCAAATGCTACTGTGACATTATTACCTAGTAGCTACCAACTAGCATGACTGTTTCTCAGCACACAGTACTATTTTACAAATCCACTAGATTTGACAGTAAATATAGATGACAAGCTTTGTGTACTACACTTGCTATATTCCCTTTACATTAATTCCTACTATTTTATGATATATTTCTTTCAGCACAATGTTCTTGTATACCAGTCATGGCTTAGTGGTAAGTCATGCAGACTACTGTTTCCAAGGTCCTGGGTTCGAGACTGAGGGAGGTATTTTATTTTGCTGCTGATAAAACTACAGGCCTTGTCATTCAGAGTGACTAAGGCACTTTTAAGCAGTTGTAAGCGGGTTAGCGCTGGTTTGCGCAGAGCTCACGCATGCGCACTGGCATTTAGCTTCGCGCACACACGCTTAGCTCAGCGCACAGAAGTGCAATCCTACTTACTACTGCTTAAAAGTGCTTACACTTGCGCACACCTGTGCTATTTTCTTTTAAAGAAAAGAAAATGGGGAGATAGGAAAGTGGTGAAAAAGGGGGCAAAAAGAGGGTAGGACAGTAGGAAAACAAGCTCGGGTTTTGCAGGAGGGATGTAGGAAAGGCCCATAGCTGCCCATTTCTTCGTCAGCAACAGCTGTGCATATGATTGTAATTTGATGTGAAATTTGAAACCTTCCACCCCTGAGAGAGGTGTGAGGACAACAATAATATTTGTTGTACAGCCAATTGTAATTGCCAGTTTACATGTCAGGCAGACATGTGTGCAAAATGAGCAGCTATGTATGGGGCGTAATTTTTTTGTGGGTACAGTCAGGTACAGGAAGTCGGTATAGCTGGGGAGGTAGGTAGGGGAGGTTAACAGACAAGACAAACAAGATGCATACAGGGGTGGTGTATGACACATGTGGGGGGGTTACACAATTGACGGGGACGGATGTTTGGATATCTCGAGCCCATGAGCCCACAGATGGCAACAGTGGAACTGAGATCCCCACCCATGGGCAGTTGCCACTGTGCCTTCACTGCCCAGGACGGGGTTGTGCAGGCCGGGCAGCAGGCACATCCGTGAGTTGTGCCACCCATGCCTCAAGCTGGCGTAGGGGCCCAAGCACAGCATGCCGGATCTCCCTACGCACCACAGTCCGGACACTACGGAGGGTGAGTGGATGTTCTCCTCCAGCCACGCTTGCAGAGGGGGGATGAGCCCCATCCCCTGCAGTGCTTCCACCCACAGGTGGCACAGGGCCACCGGAGGAGGGTCCAGCCTGGGCACTACTGCCAGGTGCACTCGCCAGCTGAGGTGGGAGAGGTGGATCCACTGGAATCCGCCTTCCCTGTCATCCTATGTTTTGCATTATTTAGTGACAGTTTGGGTTAGTAACATGCAATACCATTCACAATTAGTTGTAACAGCATGCATTAGTATTCCCATTAACCAAACACCCATAAATTCAAGCCGTTGAACAGCAAGCATAACACATGCATAATTTGAACAACAGTACACATTCCAACAACATGCAGGGTTGAGTGATGGCAACAGGCCATCAGGTTTGGATGTATGAACAGGGCACATGCATCAATGTACATGCAAATATGTATGAACCAACAGGACACTTTTCCAGGGGTGTTAATTGTGAATACACATACCCATTTCACATGGAATGGATTATTTGTGGTTATAGGGTAGGGTGAAAAAATATTTAATTAACAACTTCAAATACCTATACATATGCTGTACATTTCTACTAGCTGCAGATATATACACACTACAGGTCTGACTACAGTTTCCTATGTGACAACTTATTCAGGTTGGTGATAGGAATGTTACTGCTACATCAATATACATTTCATATTTATTCATACACATTCATATCTGGCTCTGTTCAGCTACATCATCCTGCTACATTTGCTTTATATGGCTATAGACATCTGTGGATGTTTGGTATTTCATACAGCCATACTATCTGCATATTGCAAACTGAGAGCAACATATCCAGATTTTGGGACACACATTCCAGCTTCAGTACTTTTTTCAACACATGTTGCTGTTTGGTTCTGCCTGTCACATTCATTTCATTCTGTACTGACTGCAGTATACTTTATTCAGGAGTTATTACTACTTTATTGGTGGATTCATACCTCTTTCTCACACTCTCACTTGTTTTATTTTTACAATTCAGGATGGTACTTAATTCTAGGCTTTATTGACATGTTTTACTTTTAGTTATAACAATCCTTTCCAACAGTCTCACTTGTGTCATGTTTCAGAATTTAAACAGGGATATATTTCACACATGTGTTTTACTCAGCTTCTGTAGCTGTACTTTTCAGCCTGCTGCAGGTTATGTACTATTATATTACAGGTGGGACATCTTTATTTCAGACTTGTTTCATTTTTATTTTGGATTACAGGCTGCATCACACTTTTGTAATCAAACAATACTTGCAAACTCTCTTACACTGTTACTTGCACATTTTATTAATAAGTAACTACACTGCACTCTTTTGCAAGCTGTCATACTTATATTTTTTTACAGTTACAGGGAGAGAATTACTGACCTGCTTGGTGGTGCAACCGCACCAGCCTATTGGCATAGGCTCGACGATTCGCTGAACGGACACCTGCAGCTGCAATATAAATGAAGTAATATTGGAATACACATCTCCATATCAGCTAGGTTAATTTCTTACATAAATAATTACATGTAACTTACTCAGCAGTGGGGCGTTGGGCATTTGCCAGGCCTCCTGGATCCAACGGTTCAGTTGGTCCTGCTTCCATCTCTTCAGGTCCGCATGGTGGTGACGGACCTGTTCCCCAGTCCTTGGTATTCCTGTGGCACTGGTGAGATCATGTGCCAACCGGACCCACACCTCAGCCCTATATGCTCCCCACAGGACCTGGCCCTGCATGAGTTGGACCTCATGATCATGGACGAGGAGCCAAACCATATATTTGGACTCCTTAATGCCCCACCTCTGTGCTCGGAAGCAACTACCCTCTCCTACACCTGCCATCCTGACTGCAAGTCGGTTCCACAATCGGTTATGCTGTGTATTCCCGCCTATGGGGCTTATATATGCCATTTTTCCCGCACTTATCTGTGATTGGCCATTTTGGAATTGTATCAGCTTCACAAAACCTGCTTTGTCATGCTCCGCTTTCCATTCATTCCTATATATATGCTATTACTGCATTTCTAAGAGCAACTGTCATGGCTTAGTGGTTCAGTACTTTGACTATGGTGCATGGTATCCTGAGTTCGAGCCTGGCCATTGCTTTTTATATTTTATGACTGTCTACACAGGCAAGGAGGTGTGTCTGTGTAAAGGCAGTTTTGATACAGCTTGCTCAACGTTGCCCATCGGTTAGCTTGTTGGCGCGGTGCGCAGCTCCGCGCAAAAGGATCACTCTGGTTTACGCATTGTTTGGCTGTCAGCACGCATATTACGCTCAGCTCAGCTATGGGCACACAGTTTCAGCATGTTAGAACTCTGCTCAACCCCAGGCACTCATTTTACACCTGTTAAACCACTGCTCACCTACGGGCACTCATTTTACACCTGTTAAACCACTGCTCACCTACGGGCAGATATACTCAGCTTGTTAGAGTGTAGCTCAGCTATGGGCACTTCTGACATTTTTTTTTCACACATTTCTTCATAATACATGGCCCATTTCATTACATTTTACACAGAAATAATTTTATACATGTGCATATATGTCAGGGAATTGTTTCGTGCTTATTTCACTACAAATAAAAATTGATGTTGTGAGGGCTCGAACCATGACTGCCTCCTCTTCAGCCAACATCTCTACTGCTACGCTATTGCTTCTTGGCTTACTTTGCATATTTAGTTCTTATATGCTTTTCCACTTACTGCTAACTGTGGCTAAGCGACGGGCACGCCCGCGCAAATGAGCGCAATCATGGGCAAACATCTTTAAAACTTATAAAAAATATATAAGATGTTCATTTTTACATTTTATATTCATAGTCTGTGGGGGCATGTGTTGTGTTGTGTTTATTCACATTTACACGGACTCTGTCATGGGGGTTTACTTTCGGGACTTTTACTCTTCTGGGGGCGTGTCCGTTTGCAGGGCTCGCCCTATGGACACACCCCCTACTCTGTCTTACATGGATCGTGTTAAACTTAGGTGTGATTCAGCATGCCCTCATGCATATGCATGGCATGCTGACGTCACACCGTTTAACTGCAGCCTCCGTGTAAGCCTTGTAACTCTTACACGGAGGCTTCTTGAATCCTATCCGAGATGTCTTTATACTGTGTTGCTTTCTAGGAGCCAAATTATAGCCATGACCTAATCTGTTAAGCAGAAAGTTTAATGGGTTAAGGGCAAGGCAAAAGATCAGTGGTGGCAGAAAGTCAACCTGGAATATCCTCCTTTGAATGTTTATTCCTGGAATAACTGGGTTAGTCCACTGGGCTGGGGGCCCATTTTCAGTGGAGACCTGAGGACCAAAGCTCCACAAACACATGATAAAAAAGATGATGCCAAAAAATAATACACGTATATCATAACCATACCAAGTTAGATTACAAGTTTAGAAACATTAAAAATGGCAAGATAAACAGACATGTGAGTAACACATAAATGCCTTGTAGAAATCATTAAAAGCATGCATTTTGTGCATGCACAATAAATCATTAAAAGTATGCATTTTGTGCATGTACAACAACAAAATGATAGAGGTAGAGTTGGTGGAACAAAATAGAATAGTAAGTGGAGTGCAGAGAAGATTGAAGAATAATTAAAGAGGTAGAGAATAGCAAAGAATGGCAGTTGTGTCAGATACAGTGGGTGGAGTGGAAGGAGAGGTGGTAAAGATAGATAGAGTGGAGAAAAGGAAATGAAGAGGAAAGAGTTGGGGTGACCAGGGAAATAAGAAGTAAAATGGGGGGGGGCAATGTTAGGAGGAAAGATTAGCTTTTAAGCGTGCTCAGTGGTGTAGCTATGGATTCACAGGATTGCATGTATATATAATATATGAAGGGAATAGTTCTGGTGTGGGTAGTGGCAGATTAGGTGGGGTGGTGGCAGTTGCAGGAGGGAGAGTTGGCTAGGCATTTTTTCAGTTCTTTTTTGAAGAGGAGCGAAGATTGCATATGTCGTATGTTAGATGGGAGTTTGTTCCAGGTTTGAGATATCCAGCATTTACAAAGTAACCTGCCAATAGTTTTGTTGGACTAGTAGATGTTCAATAGTGCTTGTTCAGTGCTATAGAGAGATTGTGCAGGTTTGTAGAGGGATAGGAAGGATAGGAGGGTGGACAGGGAGGGACGCTTTTCAGGTCTGCAGAAAAGAGAATGTGAAAGTTGGAGTAGTTGTGGGAACTCCACCACTGAAGTTTTTTAGTGCGAGACAGTGATGGGATTTGTAGGGGAGATTACAGGTAAATCTGGCTATCTGGTTGTAAGTTTGCTCTTCTGTGGTTAGGATATTTGCTTGGATATGTATGAATATAGAGGAAGCATAGAGTAGGCAGTGGAGGAAATAGGCTTGGCAAGGAGGTCCTAGTGGTGTTAGTTAAGAATTTTTTGTCTGTACAGCAAACCTAGTTTTTGATTGGTCTTTTTGATGGACTGTTTAATGTGATGGTCAAATTTCAGTTGGTCATCAATAGTGATTCCTAGAAGTTTTGTAGTAGAGTCTGCATATATATTGGTGTTGTCAAGAGAAAAGAGACTAAAAGATGTTTTAAGATGGGATAAAGATTTTGGGAGGAAAAAGAAGGAGTTTGGTTTTCTTTGAGTTAAGGATTAGTTGTCAGTTAACCAGTGTTCGATGATATTAAAGGACGTCTGTGGGAAAGAGTGTAGGTCAATGGGGTTGTCAGAGAGGGTGATAAGTGTAGAATCATCCTCTTTTTGGATTAGTGAAGATGAGGTAAAGACAGAGTGAAAATTGTTAGTGAAAATATTAAAGAGCAGGCGGCCAAGGATCCTTGAGGGGGGGGGGGCACCAGTTTGGATAGATAAGAAGGGTGAGTAGGAAGTCTGCCATTTAACAAACTGTTGTTGGTTGTTTAGATAGCTGGAGAACCAGAGAATAGTGGAGGTGGAGAGGTTTAATTCAGATAGTTTAGAGAAGAGTTTTTTATGGTGAGACATGGTGTTGAAAGTTTTATAGAGGTCGAGGAACACACATGATATGAGTTTATTGTGGTCTCTTGCTTCTGTTACAGTCCAGGTAAAAAATATCAGGGCTGTGTATTTACTGTGGCGAGGTCTAAATCCATGTTGAGAGGGTGTAAGAAGGTTTTCATGAAGTAAATAGGATATAAGATGCCTATGAATGCATTTCTCAAGAATTTTTGAGAGAGGGGAAATGACGTATATTGGATGGTAATTGGTAGGTTCGGTAGACCTACCTCCCTTGTGAGGTGGAATAGTATAGAAGAACTTCCAGATCTCAGGGACTGAGGATTCTTTGATGGAATGGTTAATAAGAATTGAGATGGGATATGCTATAGAGTTGGCAGCAAGTTTAAGAAACTGTGGGGGTAGATTGTCAACAGAGGGTGATCAAGGTTTCAGTTTTAGCAGAACGGATTTGATATAGGCAGTATAAACAGGTTTTGGAGAGAAGGCTGATTGGGGCTGGTTGGTTGAGGGGGGTTACAGGTAGTTTTTGACTGTAATCTGGGAGGGTTAGTTTTCTGATAGAGTCTATAAAGTGGTTATTTAGAAGAGTGGCAGTTTCAGAATGGGTTTTGTCAGGGAAGTGGTTGGGGTGGAGGGTTTACCAGGATGGAGTAATACTGCTCATAGTTTGCCAGAATTTATTTGGATTAGAAAACTGGGTGGATTGGGCTTCTTGATAGAATTTTATTTTGTTCTGAATAATACGTTTTTTAGTGATGCTTCTGAGTTCTTTATAGTTAAGGAGGAGAGAAGGAGATTTTGACTTAGACCATTGTTTCCAGGTATTGTCTCTAAGGTTCATGGTGGAAAGGGTATCTTTGGAGAGCCAAGGGGTGGGATGTGGTTTGATCCTAATTTTCCTAATGGGAGCAAGGGCATTCAGTATGTTTAGGAAAATTATGTTAAATTCAAGAATGGCATAATTTAGAGGAAGGGTATACAGGTGAGACCAGTTGATCAGGGAGAGTTGGTAGGTAAAAGTTTCTGTATTGAATTTGGACAGATTACCATACTGTCTATAGAGGTTTTAGGGGTTTGAGAAGATAGCCTTAGTATTGAGATAGGCAGGTGGTCACTTATTGAGTCCGGCAAGGTGGTGGGATTGTGATATTGATAGGGGTTGGAAGTTATGATCCAATCAAGTATGGAGCTAGAATTTTTGTGTATACGAGTGGGAGAAGAAATAAGTTGACTGAAGCCAAACAGGTTAATAGAGGAACTAGGGGGGTTGGGGTGAGCTTATTCCAATCAATATTAACATCACCTAGTATGATTGTTTCATAAGATATATTTTGGGAGAACCAAGATAAGATATTTTCAAGGATTAGAATGTTGTTGACAGGGGGTATGTAGATAGACACTATGGACATTTTTTATGAGAGTTGAGATGACAGTTAAGAAATAAGTTCTGCTGAGGAAAAGTCTGGGAGTGAGAGGTTAAGTTGTTCTGAGCATAGAATGGTGACACCTCCCCCTTTTTTAGAAAGTCCATCCTGCTGGAAGATGTTATATCTGTGAGGTGGAATTTTGGAATTTGTAATATGTGGTTTTAGCCAAGTTTCTGAGAGAGTTAAGATGTGGGGAGAGTGGTGGGCAATCCAAGCATGAAATTTTGTTACTTTGTTTGGAAGACTTTCTAGGTTGATAGAACAGAGTGACACATATTTAGGTGGAGAGGAGAGGGGTTGGTACCTTGTGGATTTGGCAGTGCTGGTAGTTTTAGTGGAAGAGGATGGACCGCAATTGGGGTGGATGTCCCCATCTGGAAAAAGTGCAGTAGGAAATAGTGTTTTTTTTTTTTTTGGTAAAAAAGTAATGTAGTAGGCAGTGGGTTTGAGTCTATGTTTGGGAGAGTGGAGAGGAATGTTGAAATGTTTTAGTTTATGAAGCTGAATGTAGGAGAAATTAAAGAGGGAGGGGGAGACAGGGAAATGAGGACTTAAATAGTAGGGCGATACAGTGTGGGTAAGAGTGGGTGATGTTGGAGTGTATAGTAGGACAGTGTGATAGGATGACAATCCAGAGGGGAAAAGTAGGATGGCTGTTAAAATTAGGTAAAGTAGTATGCTGCTATCTTGTATGAGTGACTTCTAAGGGCTGAGGAAAAATAAATTGTTAATAGAGGAGTAGATTTTGTTAAGGGATATATAGGGGTGTAGTAGATAGTAGGATGAAAAGAGTAAATGTGCTGATAAGAGAGTATATATGAGTGACAGGAATGGGGGTGTGCATAGTGCATTTAGTTAGTAGATGGTGTTGAGAAGTGAGAATATGTAAACCAGAGTAGTCAGAAGGGAAAGCTAAGTTCTTCTACTATAATTGGAAGGAAATATGAGGGTGTGGTGTGATGAAAGAGAATAGGACTTAGGAAGTGGGAGGGAATGTGTAGTTGCATGCTGAGGGATGGTATTATTGGATAATGGGAGGATGAAGGGAGGGAGGGTCTTTGTAAAGGAGGTTACCTACAAATTTAGAGTATGCAGAGATGGGTGGGAATTAGTGGCAGGGAAGGGAGGGGAGTGTAGTGAGCTTGATGGGCGAACGGAGCAGGATGAACCAATCAAGGTATGTGCAATTAAAAAATAAACTGTCAGTTGCTCTGTAGTCACATCTATAATGCTCATACTTCTTTTATTACTAATGATTTTTTTTTTTTACTTTAAAAAGTAGTGAGAGCCCTTTTATTTTGACTAGTTGGATGCCCTAAGAAATTACCTTGTCTGAGGGCTGTGAGTGAGTGAGTCAGCTATTGCTGACACAGAGACAGACTGAGAGAGTAGTGGGGATATATCACATAGAAGAAAAAAAAAGCAGATGGGTAAATGTTTCTTTAGAGACTGGAAGGGATAGTATTACAGTTTAGTACTACAGTTTAATGTGGAGTGTTTTACAGACTTGAAGGGTAGAAACCAGAATGTTTCTGCCTGGGGGGGGGGACTGAAATGTCTGAGGGCTGTAAGTGATTGGGTCAGCTAATGTTGACTCAGTGACAGACTGGGAGGGTAGTGGGGATATATCACATAGAAAAAAACAGATGGATATATCTTTAGAGAATGGAAGGGCTAGAATTACAGTTTAGTGTGGAGTGTTTTTACAGACTTGAAGGGTAGAAATCACAATGCTACTGCCTGTGGGGGAGGGTACTGAAATCCCTGCTGCTGGCTCATGTATTTATGCTCAGTACATTAAGGATTACAGGAAAAAAGCTGCTAATGCCTTTGTTGAAGTCTCACTGGCTTTACTTATGTTAGTGCTGTTATTTGCCACAGGATAGGTGCCATGAATGCTATGGGACACAGCTGGCTTGAGGCTGAGAAAAAAGAAATAAAAAATGGTAGACAATAGTGAACAGTTGTAAAGTTCCACAACTTTAAAATGCAAAAAAATTAAAATACAGTTTAGAGAGCAATAGGCAATTGTGCAATACCACAACATTAACAACCAAAAAATAAACAGTTTATAGAGTATTAATCACAGTATAGTAGTGCAGATGAAAGTAAATAGTCTAATTATAGCAATATTTATCTTTGTTTTATGGCAAATACTGCACTCTTATATCACTGCACACACTTGCTGCATGTTCAACAGGTAACTGTACTTTATCATGGCTTAACTGTAAAGTGGTCCACCACTGTTTCCTGGTCACTGTGATGAGGTCGATCAGTGTAGGATATATCTTACATTTTTAAACACTTTTTTATCCATGAACGTGGGGCACTGTCAACTGCTTTTTTGTAGTCTATCCATACCACACTTAGATTATTCCTCTTTTTACAGTTCTCCATTATGACTTATTTAACATCAATTGATCCTTTGTTCCATATTACTTTCTTTTATTGCCCCTTTGTTCTATTGCCATGATTGAGTTTTCTTCTAAATGACTATAAACTCTCGGCATAATTCCAGTGTATAGTTGTGAGAAGGCAAGTTATTGGTCTATAGTTTTTAGTATAGCTTGCAGGTTCGCTCATAATAGGAGTGTTGTTTTTCCTGTTGTTAGCCAGGATGGTGTTTGTTCAGACTGTGCATATACATAGTTCTTACTCATAACTAAATATTCATGCAAAGATATTAATACTTTTAACCAGAAGTTAGGTACTCCATCTGTGACTGGGCTTTTCCAGGTAGGAGGTTTTCTTAACTTTGTTTCGATCTCTCTGGCCGTTACTTCATCCAATTGCATATAATGTACTTTTGAACTTTTTATTCTTTCTTTTACTTCTTCTGTCCATTTAGCATATTCGTTATGTTCCATGTGGTCTTCATAGATATTTTTAGAAAATGTATCTATTTCTTTCTTTTCTGGTGCTGTTTCAGTCCCTTTTGTCTTGTATCCCAATTTTCTATAAAATGTTTGGGTCATCATTAAATTGCTTATTTTTTACTTTTTCCTTTATATTTATTTGCATATCTTCTACATTTTTCTGCTTGTGCTGATATTTTGATTTTATTATTTGCGATAGTGCACGATAGATCCTGATCTGTTCTGATACTGTGCATTGCTTTTATCACGTCTATCTTTCTGAATATTTTTGTTGATCTGGTTCCTCTTCTATACTCTTCTAATAGTGACACATCCTGTCTTAATTGCTTTGTAGTTTTCTCTATTTGATATTTCCATGATGGCATTTGATTTTTCCTTTTCTTTTACCTTACTACCCTTTGTTTTTGTGGTAAAACTTTATCTGTTATTAATTTAGCTGCACATTCCTATTTATTTCTGTTATATCACATGAATCTCTGTGGATAATCCTAAATACTGTCTTCATTTATTTTATCAAACTTCAAATTATTTGAGTCTTTTCTACTTTTCCTCTTTGTCTTCTTATTTTTGTATTTAAAATGTTCCCTATCTGGATGCCTTTACCTATATTTCTCTTCAAATATAGGTTCATAGATTAGTACTAGGCTAATTGCCCTTGTGAGCCATTTTAAACCTAACCAATTACCCGATGTCAGAATCAAATCCAGCACCCTAAGCATTATGCCAACTTCTCTTTGTTGGTGTTGCTCTTATTGTATTGATTAGTTGTGCTTTCTCCTTTGCATAAATATTACACCCTATTAAATCTCTTTTCTTTTCCATGTCCATATTTCTTCTTCAGATGTCTCCTGATCTTCCTGTTTCTCCTTATTTGGGGAACTTATTGTTCCATCACACTGTGTTAAACTTTCTACACTAAATCTTTCACTTAGCAGGTACTGCAGCTGAAAGCCCTCCCAGTGTAGTGTCTCTACACCACTGAGCATTTGGTTGCCTCAGGTCCCCCCCCCCTACTTTTGTGTGTGAGGACTCCTCTCACTCCAGCTAAAAGCAAAGGAAACTCTAACCAATAATCATCAAAAATAAAGACTACAGCCCCAGTTATAACTCCAGGAACCCTGCTGTTGCCACTTAAGGGCAGTTGCCACTGAGCATTTGGTCGCCTCAGGCCCCCCTCCCCCACTTGTGGGAATGAGAACTCCTCTCACTCCAGCTAAAAGGAAGGGAAACTCTAACCAATAATCAAAAAATAAAGACTGCAGTCCCACCTATAACTCCAGGAACCCTGTTGTTGCCAGTGTAGGGCAGTCACCATTGAACACCTAGTCACCTCAGGCCCCCCCTACTTGTGCAAGCAAGGACTCCTCTCACTCCAGCTAAAACCAAAGGAAACTCTAACCAATAATCATCAAAAAATAAAGACATCAGCCCCTGCTATAACTTTGGGAACCCTGCTGTTCCCACTTAAGGGCAGTGTTAATGCCTGCTTTTATGAATACTGTTATACCTTGTTAAAATCTGTTACAATCAGCTAGAGCACATACCCCACCGGTGATAACTGCAAATCTTCCACTTAGCCCCCCCAGCCTTTTCAACCATTTCACTGTTAATACATTTTGCTTCACTTACCTGCTCTGTTATGTTAGGGTATTGAGCCCCTTTCAGTAGAGGCATAGCCTTCAGTCCCTACCCTACAATACTTATTCTTCACTAATCAAACACCAAACAAAAGTGCAAAGACTCAAGCTAATTTTATCTTTAGCTATACAGTGTGCAGCAGACACAGAGCAAAGGGGAATACAAATGTAAAAAAGAAAAGCCTCCATTGTAGAGTAGTAACCAGCATAAAACTTCTACATATGGTGTACTCTCACTAATTGCTTTTCTTAGGCAAACTTTCCAGTCCTCAAACAGGGTGTAATCCTGCTCCATCTGCCCTCACTGCACTCAGGCTCTCCGTGCTCCCCTACTCTACCCTATCCCGATTCCCACTCACTCCTGCTTTCATTTAATTTCTACTATCTACTCAAATATAAAACCCAGCCCACCTCATCCAATTTCCCTATCCCTGCTTCCTGACCTCACAAAGCCTCACCTTTTTCCCTTTACACTACACCTAATCAGATTACTGCTATTTTTTACAACTCTAACTTATACCATGGCTATAATCTACCTCCTAACCCCTTTACTTTACTTCTTTATTTCACTCACCTCCTACCAATCACAACTCCACCAATTCCAACCTCCAACTACTACTACACTCTCCATTCAACTAAAAGAATCATCCTACGCATGCTCTATCTCACCATCTGTATTCAACATCTCCCCTACCCAACTTCACAAAGACAAAGCCTTACCACACACTCCCTTACCACCTAAGCTAAAGCTAAAATACTTGTGTCTCAACCACTACCAGTACCAGTCCAAACCACCCCTGCTTCCAAACACACTTCTAACTGATGGGGATATCCACCCCAATCCAGGTATTGCTTTTCCTACAACTTCCTCCAACATCCCAACAGCCACCAGTTTCAACAGCCCCCCCCCAATAAAAAACACCTTAATATATACTCAATTAACATACAGAGCCTCAAAAATAAAACCACAGAACTACACTGCTGGATTACTATCCATTCCCTACACATCATAACCCTACCTGAAACATGGTTAAAGCCCCACATCTCAAGCTCTAAAATCTCCCCCCATTACTATATCTACTGGCAAGACAGGTTGGCTATGAATGGTGGTGTGTCACCATTATGTACTCTGAACATGTCAGTCTATCCCTCCTACCCATAACCCATCTAAATTTCCACCCTGCCAAACTATTTAACATAAGCTGTCACCTTAACCCACAAAAGAAATTTGCCTTAGCTGCTATCTATATCCCACCAGGTAATAACATTCCCAACCTCGAATCCATACTCTTATGGCTATCACTCAATATCAGCTATTAAACCATTCTGTTTTAGGAGATGTTAACATTAACTTGCAAAAACTATCTATAAGCAGCCCATGTCTCACCATCAACCTACATGGCTTTCATCAGCTACTTACTACACCTAATAGATTCAATAAAAATAATAATAGTTGCTCTACTCTTGACTGGATCCTAACAACTGATTGTAACCTGTATCAAAACCCTACTACCCTACCAGACTCCCTTAGTGACCACCTTCCTATCTGAGTTCTTAGGCATTCTGTTCAGCTACCTAAATACCATCCCTATAAAGATTGTCACAATCTCTCCACTTTTAACAGTGAGACCTTTAATCACATGCTAAATTGTATAGACTGGTCAATTCTGAAACACATTCTTCTAAATGATGCTGTCCTTCATTTCAATTGCAGTTTTCTCTCCATTCTTGACACCCTAGCACCACTCAGAAAAGTAAGAATCAAAACAACCCACACGTCCTGGCTCTCAATATATATACTCACTCTTATAAAAAAGAGACCGCACCTGAAAACAATGGAATAAAACTAAATCACCTTTTCTCCAAGCCTATAAACAACTACGTAATCTGGCTAAAAAATACTTCAATACAGATAAGAAAAAAATTCTACTCCAATGCCTAACTCACCCATAAGTCTAACCCCAAAAAATTCTGGCACACTATTAATACGATCTTACACCCAGGCAAACCTTCTACCCCCAACCCCTACCCCAACAAAACCCCCCCTTGACATTGCCACTCTTCTAAATTCATACTTTATTGAATCTATTCACAAACTCACCCACAATGGACAGAGCAATAAACATACACCCCCACTCTACATTTCACCAATACTCCCTCTTTCACATTTGAACCAATCCCGACATCTTACATCAAATCTCTCCTGCTTAAGCTAAAGCCATGTTTCCCCTCTTATGACAACCCCCCCTTTCTTAAACTAACCGCTCACTCAATAGCCTACCTAATTTCTATCCTGATCAACAGTTTGATTCAAGAATCCATCATTCCAGATATATGGAAATCATTCTTTATCACTCCATTACATAAGAGAGGCAACAGCAATGAACCATTAAACTACAGACCTTTTGCTATCCTCTCTCTGCTATCTGAACTCCTTGAAAAATCCATTCACAGACAGCTTAATAAGTACCTTCTAGATAATAACTGCCTAACTCCTACAGAACATGGCTTCAGACCCCATCATAGTACATCTACTGCCCTACTGTCCTTTACTCAAACTGTTGACGAAGCCATGGACAAACATTTACTGGTTTCTTGCCTCTTTCTTGACCTTTCTAAAGCATTCAATACCATATTACACTGCAAACTTCTTGATAAACTATCACAACTCAACTTATCTCCCTCTACTATTATATGGTTCACTAGCTATCTCACTAATAAACAACAATCAGTAAGATGGCAGGCTACCTGCTCCCCTTGCTTACCAGTCCAAACTGGGGTACCTCAAGGTTCAATTCTTGGCCCACTACTCTTTAATATTTTCACAAACCAGCTGCATACTTCCTGCACAGCATCCTTTCTGATGCAATATGTAGATGACACTACCCTTATTACATGTTCTGACAGTTTCTCTAACCTCTTCTTAGGTTCATAGGTTCATAGGTTCATACTAGGTTATCTGCCCTAGGGCATTTATAAGCCTAGCCAGAGTGTGTTTGGCTTTCGCCACCCATTTTAAATTAATTTTGCTATGCCCTTTTTCGAGGTTAGTATACTGTGCCTCTGTCTAACAGTGACACAGAAGTGATACCCGGGGTAAACCTACGATCTCCCAGCCTAACCTGGACTGGGATTTTATTCCAGAGTGAAGGGAGCCTCTGGGTTATGAATCTGTCCGTCCAGCATGTCCTATTTATTTCAGTGCTGAGGTTCAAGTCTCTCGAGCGTGTAGCTCGATGGGATTTGGATTTTCTGAGGTGCAGCATGTCCATTAATTCCGGGTTGGACATGGCTTTATACTTCAGGAACAGATCGCCTCTGAGCAGGTGGTATGCCACTGAGTAGAGCTGGAGTTTCTTTAACTGGGCAGCATATGGCATCAGTTTGAGCCCTTTGATCCTCTTGGTGAGGTACTTTTGGGGTCTTTCCAGTTGCTGCAGGTGTCCGGTAAGGTACATCCCAAAAGGGGCATTGTACTCAATTATGGGCCTGATGAGGGATGAGTAAAGAGGCACGATGACCTCTCCTGATCTAGATGTGAATCCCTTCATGATTAGGTGGGCTATATAAAATGTTTTTCTAACCACTTTGGACATGTGGTTGTCAAATGAGAGATTGCTATCAACTTGGGTCCCCAGGTCCCTAATTACTTCTTCTGTACTTAATGGATTACCACTTATGTGGTAATTTGTGGGCACTTTGTTTTTGCCAAAGGGGATGACTATACACTTTTTGGCGTTTAGCTTGAGGCCATGGCTCTGGCACCAGTTGTCTGTTTCTATGAGGCCCTTTTGGAGGATGCTTGTGTTGGCTGGAGAGTGGATTATGGTGCCCAGTTTGCAGTCATCTGCGAACTTGGTCAGCCACAATCCTTCTGTGTTGGCCTGTACCTCCGAGAAATATATACCGAACAAGAGAGGTCCCAGGACTGAGCCTTGTGGGACGCCACTTGTAACTGGTTTGGAGTCTGACATGGCTCCAGCAATTCTAACCATGTGGGTTCTGTCCTTGAGCCAGTTTGCAACCCATCTAGTGACATAGGGGTTTATATTTAAGCTGGTGAGCTTATCTATAATGCCTGAGTGGGGTATTGTATCAAAGGTTTTTGCGAGGTCCAGGTAGGCTGTGTGGACCACCTTCCCCTCGTCAGTGGCCTTGGTGACTGTTTCTAAGAAATCGACCAGGTTTAAGAGGCAGGATCTGCCCTTACCAAAGCCGAACTGGGTAGGATCCAGTGTCTGTAGGTCCCCAATATCTTTATTTATGAGGTCCATGATGATCCTTTCCAAAGCTTTGCAGACCAAGCTAGTCACGCTTATGGGGCAATAGTTTCCAGGATCCGTTGAGGCTCCACCTTTGTGGAGAGGGACCACTGTTGCTGTACGCCACTCTTTGGGTACATATCCTGTAGTAAGGCTGAGATTGAACAGTAGTTTTAAGTTTGGGTTTAGCTCTTCTTGGAGTTCATGTAGGATGCAGCCCGGGACAACTTCTGGTCCCATTGATGTGTTTTTTGCTTTGGTGAGGGCAGCTCTTACCTGAGCATCTGAGATGTCAGGGGGGCAGCACTCTGCTGGGATAGATATTTGTCCTTTTGGTGGGGAGGGGGGGAGAAGTTTGCACTGAACCTGTCAGCTAGGATGTTGGCAATGTCTGTGGGTTTGGTGTATTTTTTGTCATTTTGTACTAATTCTGAGCATATCTGTGAATTCCCACCCAGGTTCCTAACATAACTAAAGAAAGCCTTGTGATTATCCTTAGTGTCCTGTACAATTTTTCTATCGAAGCTGGCCTTAGATGATTTTATGAGTGCCCATAGTTTTTTGCTAATACTGATCAGAGATGCCTTCCCTTTTTGGGATTTTGCTCTATCATGTAGTAGCTTCCTCCTTCTATTGTATAGTTTGTTTATGGCTGGGGTCCACCAGACAGGACTTCTGCCTTTGGAGGATTGGGTCTTGGTTTTATTTGGGATTGCATGATCCATGCATTCCTGAAGGTGTTCACAGAATGCGTTTATAAAGGATTCTGTGGTCTGGGCCATATTTTCCACAGGCCCGGGGGCTTTGAAGGATTCCACCTCGGTTTTGAGGAGTGTGAAATTTGCTTTAGAGAAGTTTTTCACTGTGGTTTTCAGGGCAGGGGGTGGAGTCGGGATGTGAATATCCATTGAGATTAGTTTATGATCTGATCTTACCAGTGAGGGATACACTTCTGGTCTGGAGCATAGAGTCCCCATGTTGGTGATGATCAGGTCCAGTATGTTTTCCCCTCTTGTGGAAGTGGTAACTAGTTGTTCCATAGCATTTGAGTTTATAAATTCTAGGAACCTTTGGGCTAGGGTGTTGGAGCTAGAGTAATGCTCCCAGTCTATGTTTGGGTAGTTGAAGTCGCCCAATATAATGGTGTTTGAAGAGACCTTCATATTTTCCAGTGTTCTCAGGAAAGCCGAGTGGGGTTCCTGGGTTTGGGAGGGTGGTCGGTAGCAGGCTATAAACTGGAAGTTTTACCCACTGTTAGTTGCACATGGATAGTCTCTGATGCTTCGTGCTGTGCCACCAACCTGGAGGTGTGGGTATCTTTGATGAATATTGATACTCCCCCTCCTTTTGTGGTTCGGTCCAAGGTTTGTTGCCGAAAAGCATGGTATGAGGTATAACCTGGTAGTGCTGGGGTGCTCTCAGCAGCCTTGAACCAGGTTTCTGTTACTGCACAGATATCGATGTTCTCCATGCTAAGGAGAGTTTCAAGTGTGTGCATCTTGAGGTTTAGACTTCTGGCATTGAGTAGCATTACTCTTAGTTTCTTATCCCTTGTGATACCTATGGAGGTGGGTTTGTCTTTTGAGCCTTGCCTAAAAACGGCACTATGGGGGTAGCAAGAGCCTTTGCCAATATCCGAAAGCCCAGGGGTGACAGGTGCAAGCCTTCCCTAGTGAAGCATCGTGGCTTGTCGAGCATGTCATCCCAGGCTGACAAGCATTGGATCCCCTTTGAATGACACCAATACTTAAACCAATTGTTGAAATTGATCATCTTGCCTTCATATTGTGGCATCATTCTTGGTGAGGGTAAGATGCTACTCAAGGTCAGGGTCATACCAGCCTGGGCTACATACTCAGAGAGCTCCTCTATGTCTCTTTTCATGTAGTCCAGTGAGGTACGTCTCAGGTCATTCACACCAGCATGGACAATGACTGAGTCATATCTGTACTTGCCTTGGAGTGACCTGAGTGCTTGTGTTATGTGGCGGATCCTAGTGCCCGACAGGCAGCTCACCGTGACCTTCTCCTTGTTCAGCCTGGTGAGCGGGACGTCAGTGTGCCTGACGATAGAGTCACCTATTACAAGTGTATCAGGTGTGTTGTTTAGCCTTAAGGGCTGTGACTGTTCGGCACACTGGCTTTGTGAGCTATGTGTTGCACGTGTTTTGTTTTGGGGTAGCAGTTGCTTGGGTGTCTGCTTTGGAGGTCTCTGCTGCTTAGGCAGATTTTTATTTGGAGCCTCCGAGTATGTTTTTGTGTGTTTATGTGTTTGGTTTGCTGTCATGGTAGGTCTATGTGAGACTGGAATTGTAGTGAGTGTGGTTTCCTTCTCCTCCTGACTGGTTTTGCCAGTACTGAATTGAGAGAGCTTTGCCTCCAGTATGGCTATATGGTTGCATCTCTCACATGTGTTGGAATTTGTTGGGAGGAGGAGGAGAGGGTTGTCTGTGTACATGAGACAGTTGTAACATTGCCTCAAGATTCCCAGATTCACCAGCTGGACCAGAGAGGAGATTGACAACTGACCTTTAGACATGCTAGAATAGTATTGGGAATTCCTTTATAATTGAAAAAAAAGGGCCAATGGGGAACAAGGTACTCAAGGGAAGTTTGTGAGGGTGTAGTGCTTTTAATTTTTTAGTGCTGACTTATATAATTGCTTTAGTGAGCAAGTGCCAGGTATCCTAAATGCAATGTGTTACAGGTAACTTAAATGCAAAAACGACAAACAGTAACTTTCTTTCAAGTGAAACAAGGAAATAAGCACAGTAAGCAATGCAAATATCACTAGGGATCCACAGAAGTGCTGAAAAGCCGCGTTTTAGGTGGAATTAGCATTTCAGGGAAATAACAAGCAAACATACAACAAGCATACAAACAAAGCTAGATTCAGCAGGCCTGGATCTAGTCTATGCTACAGCAAACAAGGTGTACCAATTTCAATAAGAAACAGTTCAAATATGCAGGCACTATAAGCCTTTAACCAGAAATTCCCAGCTCAGAAGGGCAGATTCCAGCCTCTCCTCCCACAAGAGTGCAGACCATGAACCTTCTTAATGTAAAATAACTGGCCTGAAGCCCAAGTGCTTAAACCAGAACTAATACACTTTTAGAATAACAGACACTGAGCCCTCAATCAGCAGTTCCCAACTTTGAAGGATGTAAGCTACCTGTTCTGCCACTACCGTGCAGACCACAAACCTTCTTAATGTAAACAACTGGCCTGAAGCCCAAGTGCTTAAACCATAATTAATATACTTTTAGAATAACAGACACTGAGCCCTAAATCAGCATTTCCCAACTTAGAAGGATGTAAGCTACCTGTCCTGCCACCACAGTGCAGGCCACAAACCTTCCTAATGTAAAACAACTGGCCTGAAGCCCAAGTGCTTAATCCAAAAGACTTAGAATGATAGCTACACTTTAATCAAGTTACTACCAAGCAGTAATAAATACAATTGAATACGTTAAAGAATGCCTGGATTAGTGCTCGAGTTATACAAACAAAGCTAGATTCAGCAGGCCTGGATCTAGTCTATGCTACAGCAAACAAGGTGTACCAATTTTAGTAAGAAGCAGTTTAAATATGCAGGCACTATAAGCCTTTAACCAGAAATTCCCAGCTCAGAAGGGCAGTGTCCAGCCTCTCCTCCCACAAGTGTGCAGACCACGAACCCTTTTAATGTAAAATAACTGGCCTGAAGCCCAAGTGCTTAAACCAGAATTAATACACTTTTAGAATAACAGACACTGTGCCCTCAATCAGCAGTTCCCAACTTAGAAGGATGTAAGCTACCTGTTCTGCCACTACAGTGCAGACCACAAACCTTCTTAATGTAAAATAACTGGTCTGATGCCCAAGTGCTTAAACTAAAAGGCTTAGAATGAGTTACACCAAGCAGTAATAAATACAATTGGGTATTTTTAGGATGACGCAAAGGCAAAATAAAGTAGGAAGAAACACAAATACAGTAAAAGCAGATACATTTTTTTTTTTTTTTTTTTTTTGAGTGAGCAAATGAGATGGGCCCAGGAGTTACAGGACAGAAACAAGTGCAAATGCAGGCCTTCAAATCAGAAAGTTGAGAGAGATGGAAGACCGCCCAAATGGCCAATAACTACAAATTCTGGGCCAGAACCACTCTTCATGTGGTAGACAGGTTACCTAGTGCTTACCACTCCCACTGATAAGCTAGAAAGCTTCCCTCCAACACAGAAAGGCTTGGGGGCTCAGAATCTTACAAATAGTCCTGGATACAGCAAATCTGTATCTGGAACACTAATTACAGGAAAGGTAGGAAACAGGCTTACAATTATTTTTTTTTTTCAGAAAAGCAGCAAAAACAGTAGTAAAAACAATTCACATGCAGTGCAAGCTGGCACACTTGAGTATGTAGCAATATTAGTCCACACACAGTTTGAAAAATGTAATTAAATTAAAAAGGACTAAAAGCAAGTGCAGAAAGAGTTTATTAGGTAGAATGCGGTAAAGAGATGGGACTGGGGGAGTGTCCTAGATCAAATCTACAGTGGGGCGGGCACTGCAAAAGCCACCAAATTTAAACTACAACCAAGAAGAGGGAGAGGGGGTGGGGAAAAGTGGAATCAGAGTGCAAATTATAAAACCAAAAAAATATATACTGATCTCTGTATATTTGCAGAACAGTAAGACAACCCAAAAAAATATATACTGATCTCTGTATATTTGCAGAACAGTAAGACAACCCAAAAAATATATACTGATCTCTGTATATTTGCAGAACAGTAAGACAACAGATATCTAAGCAACAATTTAGCTCTATAATACAGAATAATACAGAAAAATATACTCAGCTCTATATATTTGCAGATAGTCTTGTAAGGCTGTCTCTCAACACACAGATTCCACTTTAAATGCAGACTGCTGCTATTAACAGGTCAAATTAAGAGAACCTAACACAAGCTATAGAAACCAAAATGAGGGGGTGGAGTGGGGAAGACAGTTTCAACAGAGATGTGAGGAATCAGAGTGCAAATTATAAAACCAAAAAATATATACTGATCTCTGTATATTTGCAGAACAGTAAGACAGCAGATATCTAAGCAACAATTTAGCTCTATAATACAGAGTAATACAGAAAAATATACTCAACTCTATATATTTGCAGATAGTCTTGTAAGGCTGTCTCTCAACACACAGGTTCCACTTTAAAAAAAAAACCTACAAATCGCATCACTGCCATGCACTAAAACAACTCCAGTGGCTTGACTTCCCCCAGCACCTGCTTTACTCTCAGCTGCAAATAACTCATACTCTGCTCTTGAAACTCCTTTCCTGTTCTACTACTCAGCATAACTTCCTATCTGTAGAAAAATGGCTAACTGACAACTAACTAATTCTAAATTCCCATAAAAACAAAGCTACTACTCTTTTTTTCCAAAAACCCTCTCTAACCTCAAATCAACCTTCACCATTTCTTCTCTTGACAATACCATCATACAACCTGACACACATGCTAAACTTCTTGGTGTTATTATCGATGACCAATTAAAATGTGATACCCATATTCAGCTCTGTATTAAAAAGACCAATCAAAAACTTGGCCATTTCTACAGAGACAAAAAATAGCTACCACCTGACTCTAGACAGAAACTATTTTAGGCCTTCCTCTTTCCGTGTCTACTTTATGCCTCCCCCATATTTTCACATCTACAATCTACACTTTTGGCTAAATTCTGTCAATCATACTATAGTGTTTCATGATTTTCTATTAACCAACCCTACAAATTGCATCACTGCCATGCACTAAAACAACTTCAGTGGCTTGACTTCCCCCAGCACCTGCTTTACTCCCAGCTGCAAATGACTCATACTCTGCTCTTGAAAGTCCTTTCCTGTCCTGCGATATCCTCACTAATACCACATTATACCCCTTCTGGAACTCTCTGCAACTCTGACTAGCTCCTTTTGGACACCTATAAACCAAACAAAAACATTGGTAAACTTCTTTACAAATATAGTATTCCCCATGCATGGAACAAACTCCCCCTTAATATCCGAATAATTTCTAACATAAATCTATTTAAATACAAACATAAAACTTTTCTCTTAAATGCCAACACTTGTCACTGCAATGATCCCACTTAAATCCTACCTTACTACATCTCAGACTTTTAATACCCATCTATTGCAAGTGTCTTATCTCATTGGCATCTCTTTCTCTTTTTATTGTTAAAAAAAATTCTAACTTTTGTACTGCATGTTATGCACATTATTGTAATGTTTATGTAAACTTCATTCTCAAGCCTTTTGTAAATTTCAAATGTTCTCATTTAAATTAAAGAACATTATTGTGCTGTTTGCATACAACTTCATTGTCAGATGTTTTTCTTTATGCAACTTTGTAATAGCTGTCTGGAGATATTCCCCTTGAGTCTCCTCTGAAAACGGGCCACTGGCTCAGTTGGACTAACCCAGCTAACAAATGACAAATAAATAAATTAAATAAATAAATAAATATTCCATAACTTCACCTTCTATTTTTTTTAACTTCTGTTTTACTAATCTGTTCTATGTTCCCTCTTTGTAATCTTATTTTTTGTATTATGAAAATGTTCCATATCTGGAAACCTTTGTCTATATTTCTCTTCAAATACTTTTGGGGCTGCTTTTCTACATTAATTAATTTGGCTTTCTCCTTTGCATAAATATTGTACCATATCAGATCTTTTTTTTCCCCATGTTCATATTTCCTATTTGTACCTTTCAAAAATCTCTGAATTTTGCTCTTTATATTTTCACACTTTCTCAGTTGTTTCTTTTTCCAAATGGCCCAAGGTTTCTTGGTCGACATAATGTTTTTTTTCATAAATCTGTTGTATTAATGAACACAATTTTTTTTATTTGAAGCTTCTGACAGTTTTTCTTGTGGAAGTATTTTTCTTTCCTGCAATTTCTCTCATAATCTTTTTGTATATCATCCCTCTGGAAAATTCTAGGCTTCTTGCATAATAGTAACAATACATAAGTCCTTTCTTATCCTCAGTAGTCCACTGTATCATCTTTATGGCTCTTCTTGGCCTGTCAGTTTTTGTGGCCTTTGTGGACTTCTACTTCCTTCTACAACAGGGGAGCACCCTGAGCCTGGCCTAGCCCCATTGTAGGAATGTTTCCATGTCTTCAGGATTCTACATTGTCATTTTTTTCCAGTCCTGGCACTAGTTCACCTACCAGGATTGGACACTTTATTATGCTGGGTCTTGTGCATCCAGCTATCTTTTTTTTATTTTTTTAGCCTACTTCTGTCCATGATATATGCTTTATAAAATACCATCTATATATCAGCGTTGTCTTAGTGAGATTTTGTGAAAAACAGGGTCCACCTCATGAAGGTACTCACTAAGACTTGAGGATGAATGCAATCCAGTAGCACTGCTCACCTTTCCTTGCTGATTTATCATGTCTCCATTTGGACTATTTCAGTGTGTTGAACCAGATGGCAATGGGGAGTGATGCCAGAATACTTGTCCTAGAGAGGGAAGCTACAAAAGCTCTTTATCAAAAACTTTTATAGCAGCTGGATAAGTGTAAAAATCAAGCTAGGGAAAAAGATATGATTATTTTGAATACTACAGGGGACAGAAGGGGTAAGGCTTAATCACTGTTTTGATAATCTGATGTATATATGATTCTGAAGTTAAGAGCAGCTCTGTCACTATCACTGGAAAGGCACGTCATGCTTTATATCTCATATTATACTTCTAATTCATAAAAGGTCTATCCATATTTTTTCAAATCACCGTATTTCATTTATATTAAAAGGAATAAAAATATTACTATGTCTGTGAGTAAGCTATAAAGTACTCTTGTACAGCTTCTACAGATTATCAAACTTGTAAAACTATAAAGGTGCTGAGACATTAGCTGACTTTCCTCCTACTAGTAATATATTTTTCAAATATTTTCATTTGTATTAAAATAGATTTTATGTCCTGCAGTAGCATGTCCACTGCTGTAACTTACTACACATTTCAAGACTGAAAAGTTGAAGAATTCTCCTACATGTCAGACATATGCACAATAGTACACAAAGCATATCAGATATTTAAAATGCAACATGACTTATATTCTTTGCTTTCATAACACCCTTTCATTTATTATTGATGTAAATAAAATGTATTGAAATCCAGCAATGTCACAAAAGTTTAATCACAATGGGTGAGAATCATAAAATAATATACTAGAGTACAACAGGATCATGTCCAGTTACTAAAATAGAAGAGACATAACTTAAGCTATCGACTGAGAAACATGTATAAGCACAAACATGCTTGTCCTAAGGTTCCTGGACTTTAAGACAGATGTTCTGGAACAGATAGTCTGCACCCTCACAAGGGGCTCTAATGTCCTTGACCTAGTACTCACCAACATGGGAGATTGCTGCACCACCGTATGTGTGAGACCCTCCTTGGTAAAGTCCAATCATAAATCAGTCTCGTTCAAAGTAATGTTCATAGCTGGATCCCCAGGAGCAAAAAGTACCCGTGAATTACCATATAGGTGGCAGTACACTAAACACTGAAAGTGTGATAAGAGATTTAGGGACACAGGTGGACAGTGGTCTCACCTTCGATAACCACATTGCCACAAGAGTCAGGAAATCCTTCTATGTGGCACACCTCATCACTAAGGGCTTTTTGTCCAGAAAAAAGGAGGTCATTGTCCAATTGTACTCATCCCTCATTAGACCCATTATAGAATACAATGCCCTGTTTGGTATGTACCTCTCAAGATATCTACAACAACTGGAAAGGCCACAGAAATACCTCACTAAAAGAATCACAGGCCTAAAGCAGATGCCCTATGCTGACCATCTAAAAAAAACTCCACCTATACTCTGTCGCATATTGTCTACTCAGAGGCGATCTCTGCTTAACATACAAGGCCATGTCAAACCCAGCGCTGTTGGAAATGCTACACTTAAAGAAATTCCAATTCCTCATGGATCTAAACCTTGTCATCACAATGAACAAAACATGCTGGAGAGATAGGTTCCTGACCCAGAGACTCCCCAGACTCTGGAATAGACTGTCCATACATGTCAAGCAGAGCGCCTGTTTGGCCCTCTTCAAAAGGAACCTTGATGATTGGATGGGAGATAGGAAATTCACCCCGGGGGTCACGTCAGTCGCCCAAGACAAGATGATCAATTTCAACAATTGGCTTAAGTACTGGTGTCATTCAAAGGGGATCCAATGCCTGTCAGCTTGGGATGATATGCTCGACAAGCCACGATGCTTCGCTAGGGACGGCTTGCACCTGTCACCCCTGGGCTTTTGGATATTGGCAAAGGCTCTTGCTACCCCCATAGTGCCTTTTTTAGGCAAGGCTCAAAAGACAAACCCACCTCCATAGGTATCACAAGGGATAAGAAACTAAGAGTAATGCTACTCAACGCCAGAAGTCTAAACCTCAAGATGCACGCACTCGAAACTCTCCTTAGCATGGAGAACATCGATATCTGTGCAGTAACAGAAACCTGGTTCAGGGCTCCCGAGAGCACCCCAGCAATACCAGGTTATACCTCATACCATGCTTTTCGGCCCCAAAACTTGGACCGAACCACAAAAGGAGGGAGTATCGATATTCATCAAAGATACCCACACCTCCAGGTTGGTGGCAAAGCACGAAGCATCAGAGACTATCCATGTGCAACTAACAGTGGGTAAAACTGCCTTCCAGTTTATAGCCTGCTACAGACCACCCTCCCAAAACCAGGAACCCCACTCGGCCTTCCTGAGAACACTGGAAAATATGAAGGTCTCTCCAAACACCATTATATTGGGCGACTTCAACTACCCAAACATAGACTGGGAGCATTACTCTAGCTCCAACACCCTAGCCCAAAGGTTCCTAGAATTTATAAACTCAAATGCTATGGAACAACTTGTTACCACTCCCACAAGAGGGAAAACATACTGGACCTGATCATCACCAACATGGGGACTCTATGCTCCAGACCAGAAGTGTATCCCTCACTGGTAAGATCAGACCATAAACTAATCTCACTGGATATTCACATCCCGACCCCACCCCTGCCCAGAAAACCACAGTGAAAAACTTCTCTAAAGCAAATTTTACACTCCTCAAAACTGAGGTGGAATCCTTCAAAGCCCCGGGCCTGTGGAAAATACAGCCCAGACCGCAGAATCCTTTATAAACGCATTCTATGAACACCTTCAGGAATGCATGGATCATCGATCCCAAATAAAACCAAGACCCAATCCTCCAAAGGCAGACGTCCTGTCTGGTGGACCCCAGCCATAAACAAACTATACAATAGAAGGAGGAAGCTACTAAATGATAAAGCAAAATCCCAAAAGGAAGGCATCACTGATCAGTATTAGCAAAAACTACGGGCACACATAAAATTGTCTAAGGCCAGCTTGAGAGAAAAATTGCACAGGACACTAAGGATAATCACAAGGCTTTCTTTAGTTATGTTAGGAACCTGGGTGGTAATTCACAGATATGCTCAGAATTAGTCCAAAATGACAAAAATACACCAACCCACAGACATTGCCAACATCCTAGCTGACAGGTTCAGCGCAAACTTCTCCCCTCCCACCAAAGGGCAAATATCTATCCCAGCAGAGTGCTGCCCCTGACATCTCAGATGCTCAGGTAAGAGCCGCCCTCTCCAAAGCAAAAAACACAGCATCAATGGGACCAGATGGTGTCCCGGGCTGCGTCCTAAATGAACTCAAAGAAGAGCTAAACCCAAACATAAAACTACTGTTCAATCTCAGCCTTACTACAGGATATGTGCCCAAAGAGTGGCGTACAGCAACAGTGGTCCCTCTCCATAAAGGTGGTGCCTCAACGGATCCTGGAAACTATCGCCCCATAAGCCTGACTAGCTTGGTCTGCAAAGCTATGGAAAGGATCATCATGGACCTCATAAATAAAGATATTGGGGACCTACAAACACTGGATCCTACCCAGTTCGGCTTTGTTAAGGGCAGATCCTGCCTCTTAAACCTGGTTGATTTCTTTGAAACAGTCACCAAGGCCATTGACGAGGGGAAGGTTGTCCACACAGCCTACCTGGACCTCGCAAAAGCCTTCGATACAATACCCCACTCGGGCATTATAGATAAGCTCACCAGCTTAAATATAAACCCCTATGTCACTAGATGGATTGCAAACTGGCTCAAGGACAGAACCCACATGGTTAGAATTGCTGGAGCCATGTCAGACTCCAAACCAGTTACAAGTGGTGTCCCACAAGGCTCAGTCCTGGGACCTCTCTTGTTCGGTATATATTTCTCGGAGGTACAGGCCAACACGGAAGGACTGTGGCTGACCAAGTTCGCAGATGACTGCAAACTGGGTGCCATAATCGACTCTCCAGCCGACACAAGCATCCTCCAAAAGGGCCTCATAGAAACAGACAACTGGTGCCAGAGCCATGGCCTTAAGCTAAATGCCAAAAAGTGTATAGTCATCCCTTTGGCAAAAACAAAGTGCCCACAAATTACCACATAGGTGGAAATCCATTAAGTACAGAAGAAGTAATTAGGGACCTGGGGACCCAAGTTGATA